>NC_139250.1:9432262-10032262 GCF_977018435.1 Lepisma saccharinum | reverse complement strand
GATATTTTGAAAGTAAGTAGTTACTTTCATGCAATAGAAGTAACGTTATAAAGAGGTGCTGACATGTTATGAAGGCATATGGGATGATGTGGAGGTGGAGCTCCTTATCCTTCATCTCAGTGATAGTTGGGATTATCATCATCACGCCCGGCCGCCTTTAACCCCCAGTGTTGCCCCAAGGCTGCGAGGCTGGGTGGCCCGCAGAGCCGCGCAGAAATGACTGGAAACAAATCATGGTCCAGATCACCTTTTCCAACTATGTGTGTTATCTGGATGCTATGGCGAGATGATTTTACGTAGAATCGCCTAAAGCAAGGTAGCTACAATCTGTGAGAATTTGTGGAGCAAAATCGGGCATAACAGCAGAGAAGGGGAGAAATCGAGTATGGGAGAGAGCAAAGTAATGCGCGCTGCTGGAAACGGCTGTTATCTGCAGCCGCGTTTTCCTCTTCATGCACTCAGTTTCCTCCCGGTTAATTATTTGCGCAGAGACTTGTTTTCGTATGCTCGCTCCAAAGATTCCAGGGACGGTGTATACTTTGTTCCAATGTAAATGGCTAATGCTATATTTGGAATTTTATGTCTATAAATACTACCCCTCATTAAAATGCATACACATTTGGGGTGCCGAAAGAGCTATTCTGCACAACTATGTAAGTACCCTTTCTGGAATTCGAACCCTGAACTTATGGTTTGGAAACATGTAGTGATACCCCCCGCATGGGTCTTGCTCCATGAAAAAATGATTTTGTGTTTTGTTCCCAATTACAATTCAGCTCCTTTGCTACTGGTCGAGTTGGCAACCCTGCTTATGTCTTTTTAGGAGAGGACGGGATTGTCCCACGATTTAGAAATGCCCCCTTTTGTTTCTTCAGAATTGACATGAATCATGTCCGAGGGGAGAAGATATATGAACGGTTCGGGACAAGATGGTGGTTGCAAACCATATTTATTTTCACTGCTCACTATCAAAGCATTTCAATGAAATGACAGGAAAGTCAGTTATATTATCAAGACAGATTTTTCTCGATGGATTACTGTACTAAGTACGACTATCGGAAGAAATTTAGATTGTAAACACACATTTGTAGATTTGTCCCGAAGTGTATTCGGCAGATTCGATCTTACGGTTATTATTTCTTCCAAATGTGTGGTTACTTTTTTTACTTTTCGGGAATATTTTTATGGAGAATAAGGGTTGAGCTGAGGGAAGAGCTGAGACATTTGGATTGAGAATGAGAGGTTGATGGAGAGAGAATTTTGGGTGAGAAGGAGGGAGAGTTTGATTTAGTTGTTTTACGTTGCTTTTCTGTCACTTTTGGCCAGTCGCGACGATAAGGATGGTTGGTGATAAGGTAAATTGATGACAGGACAGCACACAACACGAGGCTGTCAGAAGATTATACTGGCTGTGAGTCCAGAGTCCAGGACCTCGTTAGTCTGCAGGAATACAGTCCACGGTTTGATTCGATTCGTTATTTAGCGTCGCTTTTCTTCCACTTTTGGCTAATCGCCACGATGAACAGCCATGCCCAGACCGAGATTCGAACCAGAGATCTCTGGTGTCGTAGCGCGATGCGTTAACCACTTCGCCATGGAGATTGACAAGAATATCACCCTTAGGATAAGGGCACAGCAAGGATGCAGAGCGAAAGGGTTCAACAGGCGGGAGAGATGAAGAAATATTTAGGATTCTCCCTCAAGAATGAGTTATTTACTCTTGGAATCAAGGAAGAGGGGGGGGGTTACAAAGCAACAAAAATCCATAATTATCGCAGCGGAGCGAAAACGATCGGCAACCCTGAACCGCAGGCGTGTGAACTCCAACACCTGTCTCTGACAGTGCTCGTTATGGAAGATCCGAGCACCAAAAGAGCCGAGAGAGGGGGTTGGAGGGGTGAGAGCCCAATACATATTTACCGTCAGGAGAGGCGAGAAATTTTACCAGATCGAAACTAAAGTTCGGATCTCATTATCGCCCTTACCTGTCGATAAGTACTGGCCCCTCGGCTCTTCGAGCTAAACAGCCGGGACAATCTTCCTCGTCGGGACATGCGATGCTTTTGTTGAGGAGTCGACGATCGAACTGTGGGAGCGTCGCACAAAGGAGGATACTGTTTTTTAGTCCTGTGAAATCTAAGGCAACTCCACTGCAGATGGTGGCGATTGAGGTGGAAGTTTTGCTTTTGAACCCTCACCCCTTTCTTCCTGACATGACGTGTAATTAATTCTGTTTTTTCACGTTCGTACAGAAGCGCCATCTCTGATCGTCCAAGCTTATTTCTTTTTCTAACACTTTTCTAGTACCGAAAACAAACTCTTTGAATCCTTTCCTCTCTAAACATCATCATCTACCATTTCTACCCTCACTCGCATTGGCGTAGGTAGGGGAAGCTGATGGGGCTACAGCCCCCTCTCGAAATTTTGATTAAATCATTTTTTTTTATCACGCTTCCGTGGCGAAATGGTTAACACATGGCAATATGACGTCAAGGGTTCCGGTTTCGAATACCGGACTAGGAATGGGTGCTATCACCCATCCTTATTGTCGCGGTTTTCCAAAAATTCGACGCTATAGAACAAAACCCAATGAAATTTAGATAAGAAAAAACGATTGCGTCCAGTTTTCGGAAATTAAGAGGTGCGCCCACCTTGCCCCCGTGAAGTTACGCCTGTCTACCTAGGCATCATCAGGTTCATCTACATCCGCACAACTGACAGCCAAGAATCGACTCCCCTCACCAGCTGGCTCACCGCATCAAGGATAGAGAACACTAAATTTGGCAACTTCGACTAAATCGTTTGCCATTTGCAAATAAATCACTATCCTTTGCACATTACTATATGTAGGGGGATGGAGGAAGGCCCTACATATCCGCATTTGTGAATGTGATGTGGTCATCACCACTCTCCAGCCGCCTTTACCTATTTATGAGAGGCTGGGTGAACCCCAGAGCCGCTCTATGCATAGACATTGCCCACCTGAAATTAACCACCGCGGGAATCAAACCCGGGTATCTCTTGTGGCAGTCAAACGCCTTACCGACTGAACTGACTAACAATCATTGTTTGTAGCCTGTTCAAAGAAATATTCGGCCACCAGTACCTATTTTTCGTAATTATTGCAAACAAATATTTATCTCTGTGTAACTATCATGCTATCGGTAAATGGCTAGAAACAGGTTAAACTTCGTGATTTTTCTATGGCGTCTTGGGAGGAGAAAAAAACTACCATTGCCTAGGGCAGGTGAGGCTATCACGCGGTCTTTTAAACTCCTATAAATCTGGAGAAATGGATCATCTAGGAACTGCTGAGTCCCTTGCGATAATGCAATGGGCTCTTTAGAAAACTTCCCTCGTAACATCACGACTCGCTTCACCCCAGTGTGGTCTTTACTAGGGATGGCCAGATCCGGATCCTGGCGGATCCGGTTGGTTCCGGATCCTAAAATTTTTCGGATCCGGAATTTTCAGATCCGGATCCGGAACTTCGGATCTGGATCCAGAACTTTCGGATCCGGATCCAAAACTTTCGGATCCGGATCCAGTTCTTCCTTTGGGGCCCTCTATACACCTGCGAAGTTTCATGGAAATCGGAGGGGGACACAGGGGTCAGATCCATACTTCAATTTGTCCTCATCTTGACATTTGAGGGGAGGTTGCCCCCTAAAACAGTTTTTTAGCCGAAACAAAAAACACGTATTTCTTCCTTTGGGCCCATTTATACACACACCTGCCAAGTATCATGGAAATCGGAGGGGGAAACAGGGGTCAGATCCTCACTTCAATTTGTCCTCATCTTGACATTTGAGGGGGGTTGCCCCCTAAAACCGTTTTTAGCTGAAACAAAAAAATACGTATTTCTTCCATTGGGCCCCACTATACACATGCCAAGTTTCATGGAAATAGGAGGGGGACACTTAGATAACATCCCTTGTTAGTCTTACACTTTGTAATTATATAACACTGCATATATTATAATGTTTTATTTTAATTTGTAAAACTGTAACTGTAGAAAAATTGTATAATTTTTGTATAACATTTCTATCTTGTTATATGTGTTAAAGGTTTCATCCTGGAATGGAATGTCTCACATTTATGTGTGTTTTCATTTCCAATACATTCGAATGAATACATATTCCTTTCAATGGAATTTACAAAATCACCTCTGACATTTTATGTTAAACAAGTAAGATTATTTTTGTGCACGAGTGTGTTAGCCGATGCGTAGCAAAGTATTTTAGGAACAACACTTGAAAAAAATTATTGTAGGACTAACTAATGAAAAGTTTCTTTGTAATCGAAGATCATAATACCTTTTAAGGTGTGGTAATATTATAATGGGATTGAGATACGAAACTCTCGGATCCTTTTGGCCATCCCTAGTCTTTACACGTTAGCAGTGATGTGCGTCTACGCGTAAACAACGATAGTCTACATTCTACACGTAGACAATTTTATACACGTAGATTACGTAATCTATGTAAACAACATGGCGAAAGGTGATAACTTAGCAAAGAGCGCCGTGGAATTAAAAGAAAATTATACTGCGTATCAGTTGCTGATGTGTGAGAAGAACTTTTCATACTCTTTCTTCCAAATTCGAACAATTTCTCATCTAGGAAGAAACCTAATATAGGAAATATTCTAGTGTTTTATGGGGGAAAGACCACTCTTACCTCACGACTGCCATCTGTTGTTGTTTTTTGCATACTATTTATCTTCCTCCATAGTTGATAATAGAGGAGACGAGAAATTTTGTTGTAAATAGGGTTCTTTTCATTTCGTTAGGAACCAATACATTTGAAAATGTCACTTTCCTTTCATGAAACCCTTGAAAATTAATTTTAATGCACTTTATATTATCTACGTAGTCTATGTAAACTACAACCCAATGTAATCTAAGCGTAGATTACGTGTAGACAACGCATGTAGACGTAAACTTATAGTCTACGGCACATCACTGCACGTTAGTCATTAAATATAATGTTTACGTTAAATTTACATCAAAGTATAGTTTGAGCGGTGAAACTCTCTCCTGAAACGTTACGTAGCAAAATTTACTGTTCTTGATTGGCTAAGCAGCTGGCAAGAGAGCGTTGTGAGGGAAAGCCAAAATATTCAGTACTGTATAACTATACACTGTTGCTTACTGAATTCTCATTCACATACCGAGGTTTAAAATTGTACCGCTAGATGACACCAGTTACGCCCATAACGAAGGTTAGGCAAGGAGGTTGAAGCTCAGGGCGCCAATCACAGAGGGCAGCATCAAAGCTTTTCTAAAAACATTTTTATTTTATTTTGATTATTATTCCTAAGCATTCTTTCTTCTTTTACTTGTAGGCTTGTATTCTGGCAAAATACTGCTGGTATTTTGTTTCCCAGAGTAGATAATAACATGTTTTTAAAAGTGTTCAGACACTAAGACAATTTGAGGGTGTTTTTTCAGACACTAAGACATAACTGGGTCTTACATATTCTATATTTTTTTAAAAATCAGAAATGCAAATTACGAATCTTTAAATATAACCTAGATTATTTTTAGTGAGTTTTTTTTTCCTCGTTTCAACATTTGTAGGATGTGAATATCACAAACCATGGCATATGAAGAAAATATCGAAGGACGCACATAAAATGTATGTGCTTTTTAGCGCGTAGAGGGGGACGTCAAAATATCTACAGGGTGTTTCAAAAAGGTAACTGAAACTCAGCACTCAAACCATGTTCAGTTGTCTTTTTTTGAAACACCATGTAGCTACGGATCTGGCACGGGTATCCAGTCCTAGATACACTATTTGCTTGATACAGTATGTTAGAGTGTGGTTACTGTGCGAGTGGACTTAAGAAGGGGTTCCCATGTGTTATGCGGTTTTTGTTAACGAGTTGTGACACGTTGTGCAGTAGGAGAAAAAAATGTAATATTATATTATTTGACGCACAGAAGCGTTGTCCCCACGTATCTCGGGGAGCTTTCAGGCCGAAGCGACACGCAACACCTGTATCTTGGAAACCAACCAGAAATAAATGCAACTTTTCGAAACGAAACGACACGATAAGCTGCAAGTGGCCCTTCTGCTGGGCCGTTTCTCAATGGCATGCAACGTCACGCTTCGGTCTGTTGTTCGCGCATGCGAGGAGAAAGTTTTGGTTTAGACTGAAGAGGTTTGTCGCTTGTCACTTACGTGTGAAATCCACATGTTGCTTGTCGCCTGTCACTTCGATCGCAAATCTCCCGCAGTTCACCCCTTTTGGAATTGTTAAATTCACTTTACGCACAGATAGGCTAATCGGGACTTTACTTACAGTTTAAGTGGGTTCCGAAGCACTGTGCAATGCACCTCCACTAAGTATCGAACCCGCGAGCCCTTGATTACAAGGCGAGAACGTTATCATTACACAGTCTACCCATCTCACCATCCTAATGGGTTTTATGTACAGTCACCAGCAATATAAATATAACACCCAGGCGTTAAGTGTGTTGCCTAACTGCGTACTTGGTAGAAGTTGCCATTGAAAATTTGGTATATTAAAATCCAGACATCTCTGTAGAGTTAGGTAACACACACAACGCTTTGCAGGGAAGCAGGTATTTCAGGATCGAGGTGTTACATTTATATTGCCGGTGACTGTACATCACACACAGAGAGAAGGAAATAGAAAGGGAAAGAAGAAGAAAGAGAGAAGAGGAGAGAGATTGGAAAACAGGAAAAGATAGAAAGACATAGGAAAGATAAAAATAGGGAAAGAATAATAGAAAACCATTAGAGAAAGAAAGAGAGAAGAAGAAAGAAAGATAATGAAAGGATATAGGAAAGAAGAGAGAGGAAAAAGTAAGAAAAATTGAGGAAGAAAATACCACGACAAAATGGTTATTGCAACCACGATCTGTGGACATAATAATTATATGGCACGTGACACACCCTATTTTAATTTCGCCATCTACCGGTTACTGAAGAACTGAACATTGTTAAACGGTATGGAGTTCACGGCCGATCTCTCTGTCTTCACGGATGTTCATATCTTCAACGCATCCATTTTCCAATTTGAGAAAGAACTCTGCGCGTTCCCCATTTGACTCATCTACAATGAAGATCGATGGGGTCTTGGCTTTTTTTCGTTCCCCCATACCCTCCCTCATACCCTCCCCCATACCGCCCTGCCAGTGTACTTGTTTAAAGAGGCAACACTTGCTGCGTTCTTCCAGAAAAAAAGGGGGGAAAAAATTCTAGGGTGAAGGGGAGGATTTGTAACGTATCCTCTTCCTAATTAAGCAGATGCGCATTCCCTACATTACAGTCTTCTCTCCCCCTGTTGCTTTTTGTCAGTTTTTTTGTTTTGCTATAGATTTTTCGAAAAAGGCGTGGGGGAATGTATGAAGTATTGTCTTAGCTGGTAATTATGAAAAGATGCAGATTGAAATGAAGGTCCCACCCAGTTTCTACTTGTATTTCAGCTTCAAGAGCAGAGCGTGTTGACATATGAACGTAGGCGAGAAGAGAGAGAAAGCGCATTGAAGTTCCATTCACTGACTCTCTAGCCTTCTTAAACACGAAGGTTTATGGCTGCAGCAACACAAGCCTTCAATCTGTCCCTATCCTGCGTAAGATCAATCCAATCTTTTCCATCCATACAGGTTTCCTGTAGGTCCATCTCAACGTTATCTCTCCATCTTCGTCTGGGCCTTCCTACAGGTCTCTTACCATCAGGTTTCCCAACAAGAATCCTGTAAACTCTTCTTTCCTCTCCCATTCGTGCCACATGGCATTCCCACATAAGTCTTCTTGATTTAATTATTCAAGCTCCATTCACAGCATCACAATTATGTGACTATGTTTGTAGACCTCTGTGGCTCCGCTGTAGTTCAGCGCTCTACGGCGCCAGAGATCCAGGGTTCAAAACCCGGCCTGGACAGGAGTGTTCTTTATGAGTGTTTCTTCATCAATTTCATCAAATCATCACTCATCCTCGTCGCGATTGTCCTAAAGAGGCGACGTAAAATAACACAAATACAGAGATGATCAGATAAGGGATATCAAATTGTCCACAACCTTCAGATCAGCTCAACCTGAGTTGAGCATACCCGTGAATTCTTGTGCACATTGCTTGCGCGTATTCAGGGGATGGGGGTGGGGGGGGGGGTCAGGTAGAGGAACCTAGGAAAATTCTTCGCTCAGAAGAATGCGTATAGTAGACACAGATTATTGAAGCAACAGTACAGTAAAATAATTTTCCCATGGTTATTTAGCGAAATAGTTTTTAATTGTTTTCCCCACCACTAGATGACTATAGTGCATCACGTAACAGAAAACGGAAGTCAACGGTCGTAGCACCCTGGATTTATTTGCCTTTGAGATTTTCAAAAGGCCTTATTTATGTAATGAAAGAGTGTGCCATTGTTTAAACTAAAGCTTGAATTATGAAAGTCGTTGCAACAATAACATCAGAACTACTGAGGGAAACATGCCGAGAAATTGTTTTAATTATTTTAAAATCTTGTTAAAAGAAAACAGAAAGATCGGTAAAGCTTTTATAGCGTTCCAACACCTCTCACTCGTTTATTTCGTAATTTTCAACATTCGTACTTACCTATTCTGCATTGCGAAAGATTCTTCAAGGTGCTATTTTGCTTTTTTCACGAAAAAAATGTCAATTTTTGACATAAAGAGTAATTATTAAACCATTGACGTTAGTCCCAAACACCATTGACGTTACTCCCACAAACCATCCACGGGTAGCCCCACACACCATTGACGTTAGCCCCAAAAACTAGCCGCGGGTAGCCCCAAAAACTCACGATAGCCCCATGAACCATCACGGGGACGTAGTATGCCTACGAGGTTAAGGCCTGTTAGGTTAGGTTCCATTAGCACTCATTTCGTTCAATTTAGCATATACGGACAAGATCGGTTTTTCTCGATGAAAGAAAATACCAACAAGAACTTCTAAATGCAGCAGAGACTCATTTCGGTAAGTAGTTTCTTGTGTACAAAATGAAGAAATCCGTTGGTACGCTATCGAAGTTTTACCGAAAGATCAATGGCTAAGTCTGATAAGTTTGTAATTCATAACTGAAATGTATTCAATCATTTGGAAACACTCTGTATTAAAGAGACACATCAGTAACGCATTTCTTTTATAGCTTTTTCTCGGTAGATTAAAGAAGCGTTTTCCAGGATCTGATACGGTTAAAAGTGGGCCGCATAGCTTACATTGTTGGAAATCTTCCTCGAAGACGCAGCCGAAGATCCTATCCTAACGATGCATTAAACCTTGATTTTCTTGTCATGACGGACAAAAGCACCGCTAGATGACGCCCACTCTCATTAAACTCTCTCTCCCGCACTCTTTTGTTTTTCGTGCATTATACCTTGCCCCCTTCTTCCTATTTTTCCAAAAGTATCGAGCGTGCTTTGTTCTTTGCCTTCCCTTCTGCATGAATGGGGAGTCTGAAGTAGGTTGTAACAGAATAGGAAGAAACACAGGAACTACTCTGTCTTAATTGCATGTCTTCATAATCGAATCCTCTTTTCCTTTAGGTACCGGTGGTGCCTTAGTTGTAAATTAGCTGTAGGAGGCCTAATGAGGGTTGCGTAGTCTATTTTTAGGATTTATGGTTAGGGCCATTACCTTGGAATCAAGGGCTCCCATTCCTGTCCCCTTGGCGGAGTGGTTAGCACAGCGCGCTACGATGTCAGGGGTCCCGAGTTCGAATACCGACTGGGGATGGGTGTTCTTTGTGAATGTCACTTCATCATGTCATCCTCATCGTCGCGATGAGCCGAAAGTGGCGACGTTAAATAACAAAAATCAAATCAAAGAGTCCAAGGTTCTAGTCTCAGAGACCAACTTCAGCAACTCCGACGACAAGTAAATGACCTGCTCTTTCTGTATAAAGTAATTAACGGTATAATAGACGATTCCAACTTATTATCAGCCGAATCATTTAATGTTCCCAGTTCCAAAATACGTACCAAGCACAAAATCTTTCATTGCCAGAGAGCGAAAACATCAATTCTTTCTACCTCTCCGGTGTGGAGAGCGTGCAACTCTTTCAACACAATTTCATGTGTAAATAACACAATTGATATATTTGCAATGAGTTTATACAATTTTAAAAATACTATTACTGGAACACTGAATCTATTGTAGTAATATTATGTAATTAGAGCACTATAATTGGGCTCAGCCTGTTGAGCTCTATCAATAAATAAATAAAGTGAATCTGTAGATCCAGTCTCCTTAGACTGTCTGGGTGTACTAAGTTTAAGCAACCTTTTTGGACTTATTTAAGGAATGCAAATGTTCACGATTTGTTTACTTGTTTTAAGAACACTTTATGAGCCGACGTCCGTGGCGAGTGGTTAGCACAGGAGTCTCGGGTTTGAATCCCGGTCTGGGCATGGGTGTTCGTTGTGAGTGTCCCTTCATCATTTCATCACTCATCTCCATCTTCGTGATTAGTCAAAAGTGGCAGAAAAGCGAAGTAAAATAAATAAATAAATCACGTGCAGCTTGGGGATGTCGCTTCGGTACGAAATGTTACATTTGCATTCCTGACGGTTCGTTTCCAAGCGACGCCTGTCCCGTCTCGTTACGGTCTGAAAGCTCTCTTATGCATTCATTTGTAAAGTAGATGCTGACGTCGCCTTGTAATCAAGAGATCCCAGGTTCTATAATTGGGGGTTCGAATCCCACTTTAAACTGTAGGTATAGTCCCGATTAGCCTATATTACGGCCTCCCCGATGGCGTAGTGGTAATGTCGTCACCTTGTAATCAAGATGTCCCGGGTTCTATAACCGACGGAGGCACATAGTGGTAAGGATCACACTTTAAACTGTAGGTCCAGTCCCGATTGCATAGAGTAGACTTAAAACAACAATACAGATTCGAATCACAGTGTACAACAATGAAGTAAGGTTTTACTGTTGAAGGTGGAGCCAACGGTTGTCTATTGTTGATTGTTGTTTGTTACCCAGAAGGGGGTCATGACGATAAGATAGGCAGAAAAAGCAATAATCAGGAAGGATGTCCTACCCTCGCGGAATTCGGGAATGAAGAAGAGACTAAAAAGTGGATAAATAAAAAGAAAGAAACGATGTGAATTCATGAACAGCGAGAGAGACCACCCAGAGAGGAGGACATTTGGAAGATGATCCGACAACGAGGGAAGAATCGAAATCACAAATCACGTCCCCGCCGCGGAGAAGGAATAACACAATCCTCGACAAATCGGATTTCGAAAATTTCTGGATCCTCCCCTCCACAACCCTTGAAACCACTTTACGAAATCTACAATCCGTTTCCCACCCTTTTAGAGCTCTCGCCGCTCCGACCCTATAGATGCTCCATTTCTTTTTTCGTCTCTTTTTTTTTATTTGCCGAAGAAAGCGAAAGGAAAGAGAAGGAAGAAAGTTGGAGAGAAAGTTAAAGGAACAACGCAGTGGTATGGCTGACACGTCGTCTTCATGGTTCGTTGGGACAGGAGGCAGAAGGTCCCAGATTTGATTCCCGATCTTCGTTGCCAAATTCTTGTTCTTACAGAGTTCGGGTTGGTTAGTAGCGTCGGTCATGGTTGCCAACTCCTGTACTCGAATTAGCAACGGAATCGTAGGAATTAAAATATGTTCTTGCAGTTATGCTTATCATGCTCTACCTTTCAATGTTCTTGCAGTTATGCTTATCATACTGTACTTTTCAAACAATGTTCTTGCAGGGTTTTTTTATCATGCTGTACTTTCCATGAAACGTTCTTGCAGTTATGCTTATCATACTCTACTTTTCAAACAATGTTCTTGAAGTTATGGTTATCATTCTGCACTTTTCAAAAAATGTTCTTGAAGTTATGCTTATCATGCTGTACTTTTCAAACAATGTTCTTGCAGTTTTTCTTATCATGCTGTACTTTCCAATGTTCTTGCAGTTATGATTATCATGCTGTACTTTTCAATGTTCTTGCAGTTATGCTTATTATGCTGTACTTTTCAAACAATGTTCTTGAAGTAATGCTTATGATTCTGCACTTTTCAAAAATGTTCTTGAAGTTATGCTTATCATGCTGTATTTTTCAAACAATTTTCTTGCACTTTTTCTTATCATGCTGTACTTTTCATGCAATGTTCTTGCAGTTATGCTTATCATGCTGTACTTTTCAATGTTCTTGCAGTTATGCTTATCATGCTGTACTTTTCAATGTTCTTGAAGTTATGCTTATCATGCTGTACTTTTCAAACAATGTTCTTGCAGTTTTTCTTATCATGCTGTACTTTCCAATGTTCTTGCAGTTATGATTATCATGCTGTACTTTTCAATGTTCTTGCAGTTATGCTTATTATGCTGTACTTTTCAAACAATGTTCTTGAAGTAATGCTTATGATTCTGCACTTTTCAAAAATGTTCTTGAAGTTATGCTTATCATGCTGTATTTTTCAAACAATTTTCTTGCACTTTTTCTTATCATGCTGTACTTTTCAAACAATGTTCTTGCAGTTTTTCTTATCATGCTGTACTTTCCAATGTTCTTGCAGTTATGATTATCATGCTGTACTTTTCAATGTTCTTGCAGTTATGCTTATTATGCTGTACTTTTCAAACAATGTTCTTCAAGTAATGCTTATGATTCTGCACTTTTCAAAAAATGTTCTTGCAGTTATGCTTATCATGCTGTACTTTTCAATGTTCTTGCAGTTATGCATATCATGCTGTACTTTTCAATGTTCTTGCAGTTATGCTTATCATGCTGTAATTTTCAAACAATGTTCTTGCAGTTATGCTTATCATGCTGTACTTTTCAAACAATGTTCTTGCAGTTTTCCTTATCATGCTGTACTTTTCATGCAATGTTCTTGCAGTTATGATTATCATGCTGTACTTTTCAAACAATGTTCTTGAAGTTATGCTTATCATGCTGTACTTTTCATGCAATGTTCTTGCAGTTTTCCTTATCATGCTGTACTTTTCATGCAATGTTCTTGCAGTTTTCCTTATCATGCTGTACTTTTCATGCAAGGTTCTTGCAGTTATGCTTATCATGCTGTACTTTTCAAACAATGTTCTTGCAGTTTTCCTTATCATGCTGTACTTTTCATGCAATGTTCTTGCAGTTATGATTATCATGCTGTACTTTTCAAACAATGTTCTTGAAGTTATGCTTATCATGCTGTACTTTTCAAAAAATGTTCTTGCAGTTTTGCTTATCATGCTGTACTTTCCAAACAATGTTCTTGCAGTTTTCCTTATCATGCTGTACTTTTCATGCAATGTTCTTGCAGTTATGATTATCATGCTGTACTTTTCAAACAATGTTCTTGAAGTTATGCTTATCATGCTGTACTTTTCAAACAATGTTCTTGCAGTTTTGCTTATCATGCTGTACTTTCCAAACAATGTTCTTGCAGTTTTCCTTATCATGCTGTACTTTTCATGCAAGGTTCTTGCAGTTATGCTTATCATGCTGTACTTTTCAAACAATGTTCTTGCAGTTTTCCTTATCATGCTGTACTTTTCATGCAATGTTCTTGCAGTTATGATTATCATGCTGTACTTTTCAAACAATGTTCTTGAAGTTATGCTTATCATGCTGTACTTTTCAAACAATGTTCTTGCAGTTTTGCTTATCATGCTGTACTTTCCAAACAATGTTCTTGCAGTTTTCCTTATCATGCTGTACTTTTCATGCAATGTTCTTGCAGTTATGATTATCATGCTGTACTTTTCAAACAATGTTCTTGAAGTTATGCTTATCATGCTGTACTTTTCATGCAATGTTCTTGCAGTTTTCCTTATCATGCTGTACTTTTCATGCAATGTTCTTGCAGTTTTCCTTATCATGCTGTACTTTTCATGCAATGTTCGTGCAGTTTTCCTTATCATGCTGTACTTTCCAAACAATGTTCTTGCAGTTTTCCTTATCATGCTGTACTTTTCATGCAAGGTTCTTGCAGTTATGCTTATCATGCTGTACTTTTCAAACAATGTTCTTGCAGTTTTCCTTATCATGCTGTACTTTTCATGCAATGTTCTTGCAGTTATGATTATCATGCTGTACTTTTCAAACAATGTTCTTGAAGTTATGCTTATCATGCTGTACTTTTCATGCAATGTTCTTGCAGTTTTCCTTATCATGCTGTACTTTTCATGCAATGTTCTTGCAGTTTTCCTTATCATGCTGTACTTTTCATGCAATGTTCGTGCAGTTTTCCTTATCATGCTGTACTTTCCAAACAATGTTCTTGCAGTTTTCCTTATCATGCTGTACTTTTCATGCAAGGTTCTTGCAGTTATGCTTATCATGCTGTACTTTTCAAACAATGTTCTTGCAGTTTTCCTTATCATGCTGTACTTTTCATGCAATGTTCTTGCAGTTATGATTATCATGCTGTACTTTTCAAACAATGTTCTTGAAGTTATGCTTATCATGCTGTACTTTTCAAAAAATGTTCTTGCAGTTTTGCTTATCATGCTGTACTTTCCAAACAATGTTCTTGCAGTTTTCCTTATCATGCTGTACTTTTCATGCAATGTTCTTGCAGTTATGATTATCATGCTGTACTTTTCAAACAATGTTCTTGAAGTTATGCTTATCATGCTGTACTTTTCAAACAATGTTCTTGCAGTTTTGCTTATCATGCTGTACTTTCCAAACAATGTTCTTGCAGTTTTCCTTATCATGCTGTACTTTTCATGCAAGGTTCTTGCAGTTATGCTTATCATGCTGTACTTTTCAAACAATGTTCTTGCAGTTTTCCTTATCATGCTGTACTTTTCATGCAATGTTCTTGCAGTTATGATTATCATGCTGTACTTTTCAAACAATGTTCTTGAAGTTATGCTTATCATGCTGTACTTTTCAAACAATGTTCTTGCAGTTTTGCTTATCATGCTGTATTTCCAAACAATGTTCTTGCAGTTTTCCTTATCATGCTGTACTTTTCATGCAATGTTCTTGCAGTTATGATTATCATGCTGTACTTTTCAAACAATGTTCTTGAAGTTATGCTTATCATGCTGTACTTTTCATGCAATGTTCTTGCAGTTTTCCTTATCATGCTGTACTTTTCATGCAATGTTCTTGCAGTTTTCCTTATCATGCTGTACTTTTCATGCAATGTTCGTGCAGTTTTCCTTATCATGCTGTACTTTCCAAACAATGTTCTTGCAGTTTTCCTTATCATGCTGTACTTTTCATGCAAGGTTCTTGCAGTTATGCTTATCATGCTGTACTTTTCAAACAATGTTCTTGCAGTTTTCCTTATCATGCTGTACTTTTCATGCAATGTTCTTGCAGTTATGATTATCATGCTGTACTTTTCAAACAATGTTCTTGAAGTTATGCTTATCATGCTGTACTTTTCATGCAATGTTCTTGCAGTTTTCCTTATCATGCTGTACTTTTCATGCAATGTTCTTGCAGTTTTCCTTATCATGCTGTACTTTTCATGCAATGTTCGTGCAGTTTTCCTTATCATGCTGTACTTTCCAAACAATGTTCTTGCAGTTTTCCTTATCATGCTGTACTTTTCATGCAAGGTTCTTGCAGTTATGCTTATCATGCTGTACTTTTCAAACAATGTTCTTGCAGTTTTCCTTATCATGCTGTACTTTTCATGCAATGTTCTTGCAGTTATGATTATCATGCTGTACTTTTCAAACAATGTTCTTGAAGTTATGCTTATCATGCTGTACTTTTCAAACAATGTTCTTGCAGTTTTGCTTATCATGCTGTACTTTCCAAACAATGTTCTTGCAGTTTTCCTTATCATGCTGTACTTTTCATGCAATGTTCTTGCAGTTATGATTATCATGCTGTACTTTTCAAACAATGTTCTTGAAGTTATGCTTATCATGCTGTACTTTTCATGCAATGTTCTTGCAGTTTTCCTTATCATGCTGTACTTTTCATGCAATGTTCGTGCAGTTATGCTTATCATGCTGTACTTTTCAAAAAATGTTCTTGAAGTTTTTCTTATCATGCTGTACTTTTCATGCAATGTTCTTGCAGTTATGATTATCATGCTGTACTTTTCAAACAATGTTCTTGAAGTTATGCTTATCATGCTGTACTTTTCAAACAATGTTCTTGCAGTTTTGCTTATCATGCTGTACTTTCCAAACAATGTTCTTGCAGTTTTCCTTATCATGCTGTACTTTTCATGCAATGTTCTTGCAGTTATGATTATCATGCTGTACTTTTCAAACAATGTTCTTGAAGTTATGCTTATCATGCTGTACTTTTCAAACAATGTTCTTGCAGTTTTGCTTATCATGCTGTACTTTCCAAACAATGTTCTTGCAGTTTTCCTTATCATGCTGTACTTTTCATGCAATGTTCTTGCAGTTATGATTATCATGCTGTACTTTTCAAACAATGTTCTTGAAGTTATGCTTATCATGCTGTACTTTTCATGCAATGTTCTTGCAGTTTTCCTTATCATGCTGTACTTTTCATGCAATGTTCTTGCAGTTTTCCTTATCATGCTGTACTTTTCATGCAATGTTCGTGCAGTTTTCCTTATCATGCTGTACTTTCCAAACAATGTTCTTGCAGTTTTCCTTATCATGCTGTACTTTTCATGCAATGTTCTTGCAGTTATGATTATCATGCTGTACTTTTCAAACAATGTTCTTGAAGTTATGCTTATCATGCTGTACTTTTCATGCAATGTTCTTGCAGTTTTCCTTATCATGCTGTACTTTTCATGCAATGTTCGTGCAGTTATGCTTATCATGCTGTACTTTTCAAAAAATGTTCTTGAAGTTTTTCTTATCATGCTGTACTTTTCATGCAATGTTCTTGCAGTTATGATTATCATGCTGTACTTTTCAAACAATGTTCTTGAAGTTATGCTTATCATGCTGTACTTTTCAAACAATGTTCTTGCAGTTTTGCTTATCATGCTGTACTTTCCAAACAATGTTCTTGCAGTTTTCCTTATCATGCTGTACTTTTCATGCAATGTTCTTGCAGTTATGCTTATCATGCTGTAATTTTCAAACAATGTTCTTGAAGTTATGCTTATCATGCTGTACTTTTCAAAAAATGTTCTTGCAGTTTTTCTTATCATGCTGTACTTTTCAAACAATGTTCTTGCAGTTTTCCTTATCCTGCTGTACTTTTCATGCAATGTTCTTGCAGTTTTGCTTATCATGCTGTACTTTCCAAACAATGTTCTTGAAGTTATGCTTATCATGCTGTACTTTTCAAACAATGTTCTTGCAGTTTTCCTTATCATGCTGTACTTTTCATGCAATGTTCTTGCAGTTATGATTATCATGCTGTACTTTTCAAACAATGTTCTTGAAGTTATGCTTATCATGCTGTACTTTTCAAACAATGTTCTTGCAGTTTTGCTTATCATGCTGTACTTTCCAAACAATGTTCTTGCAGTTTTCCTTATCATGCTGTACTTTTCATGCAATGTTCTTGCAGTTATGCTTATCATGCTGTACTTTTCAAACAATGTTCTTGCAGTTTTCCTTATCATGCTGTACTTTTCATGCAATGTTCTTGCAGTTTTCCTTATCATGCTGTACTTTTCAAACAATGTTCTTGAAGTTATGCTTATCATGCTGTACTTTTCAAACAATGTTCTTGCAGTTTTGCTTATCATGCTGTACTTTCCAAACAATGTTCTTGCAGTTTTCCTTATCATGCTGTACTTTTCATGCAATGTTCTTGCAGTTATGATTATCATGCTGTACTTTTCAAACAATGTTCTTGAAGTTATGCTTATCATGCTGTACTTTTCATGCAATGTTCTTGCAGTTTTCCTTATCATGCTGTACTTTTCATGCAATGTTCTTGCAGTTTTCCTTATCATGCTGTACTTTTCATGCAATGTTCGTGCAGTTTTCCTTATCATGCTGTACTTTCCAAACAATGTTCTTGCAGTTTTCCTTATCATGCTGTACTTTTCATGCAATGTTCTTGCAGTTATGATTATCATGCTGTACTTTTCAAACAATGTTCTTGAAGTTATGCTTATCATGCTGTACTTTTCATGCAATGTTCTTGCAGTTTTCCTTATCATGCTGTACTTTTCATGCAATGTTCTTGCAGTTATGATTATCATGCTGTACTTTTCAAACAATGTTCTTGAAGTTATGCTTATCATGCTGTACTTTTCAAACAATGTTCTTGAAGTTATGCTTATCATGCTGTACTTTTCATGCAATGTTCGTGCAGTTATGCTTATCATGCTGTACTTTTCAAAAAATGTTCTTGAAGTTTTTCTTATCATGCTGTACTTTTCATGCAATGTTCTTGCAGTTATGATTATCATGCTGTACTTTTCAAACAATGTTCTTGAAGTTATGCTTATCATGCTGTACTTTTCAAACAATGTTCTTGCAGTTTTGCTTATCATGCTGTACTTTCCAAACAATGTTCTTGCAGTTTTCCTTATCATGCTGTACTTTTCATGCAATGTTCTTGCAGTTATGATTATCATGCTGTACTTTTCAAACAATGTTCTTGAAGTTATGCTTATCATGCTGTACTTTTCAAACAATGTTCTTGCAGTTTTGCTTATCATGCTGTACTTTCCAAACAATGTTCTTGCAGTTTTCCTTATCATGCTGTACTTTTCATGCAATGTTCTTGCAGTTATGATTATCATGCTGTACTTTTCAAACAATGTTCTTGAAGTTATGCTTATCATGCTGTACTTTTCAAACAATGTTCTTGCAGTTTTGCTTATCATGCTGTACTTTCCAAACAATGTTCTTGCAGTTTTCCTTATCATGCTGTACTTTTCATGCAATGTTCTTGCAGTTATGATTATCATGCTGTACTTTTCAAACAATGTTCTTGAAGTTATGCTTATCATGCTGTACTTTTCAAACAATGTTCTTGCAGTTTTGCTTATCATGCTGTACTTTCCAAACAATGTTCTTGCAGTTTTCCTTATCATGCTGTACTTTTCATGCAATGTTCTTGCAGTTATGATTATCATGCTGTACTTTTCAAACAATGTTCTTGAAGTTATGCTTATCATGCTGTACTTTTCAAACAATGTTCTTGCAGTTTTGCTTATCATGCTGTACTTTCCAAACAATGTTCTTGCAGTTTTCCTTATCATGCTGTACTTTTCATGCAATGTTCTTGCAGTTATGATTATCATGCTGTACTTTTCAAACAATGTTCTTGAAGTTTTTCTTATCATGCTGTACTTTTCAAACAATGTTCTTGAAGTTATGCTTATCATGCTGTACTTTTAAAACACACCTTCAAAGTAAAAATCGTAAATAATTCATTTATTGTCCACGTGGTGCTGTTCCGAATGAAAGACGGATCTAAGAGTGGATGTAGGGTTGGCGCTTTGTTGTTTTACCCTTAGTCATAACATTGAGGTCCCAGGAATCACCGTCAGGGCATGAGTGTTCTTTGTGAAAACCCCTTCGCCAACTTCATCATATCGTAACCCGTTCTTATCTTCGCGATTAGCTAAAAGTGCAAAAAGCTACGCTAAATTACGAACATTAAAAATCAGAAAATCAGTGGGTTCAGGCGCCAGACAAAAAAGTAATCTAGGCTGTTGGTGGAAGTGATGAGATTTACTAGGAACGTACCAAAGATGACGTACAAATCACTCAGAAGGTCACCCCCTTATATACTTTTTTTAGCTAGTGTAGCTCCCTATGAATCCTTGTAGGTCTTGGGTTCAAATCACATGAATGAATTTTTCAGATAAGCACTGAGCCTTCATGTGTTTTGTGTATGGACTCTGTACTGTATGCGTATGTAATATTTGTTTGGATTTTAATTTAATTTTAGTTGGAATCTTTGTCTGAAGAAGACCTTGTCATAGGGCGAAAATGTTACGTTAAAAATATATTATTATTATACAGGGTGAGCATAAAGTCTTTCCCTGATTTTGAATATTTATATCTCAACTTCCACAGTAGATAGGCAAATATAACCTATGGCAATAAGTAGTGCAATACATCAAGTTTTCTTCCATTTCTTTGCTTTTTCTGATTCGTAGAGACGGTCCCGTATCATGGCCACCGCGTTCGCCGGACGTAAACCCTCTTGAATTTATTTTATGGGGTTACGTTAAGGACACAGTGTTTATTTCACCAGTTCTTGATATGCAAACTCTTCAGACACGAATACGGGATGCTATAGAGACGGTGACGGAAGAGATGTTGGCAAAGACATGGAGAGAAATTGAGTATCGCCTAGACGTGCTAAGGGCAACAAAGGGAGTACATGTCGAAGTGTACTGATAACAAAACATTATGAGTTAAGCTACCATTTCCAACAAACCGCATATCTGTATCTAGCATAGTTCTTCAGCAATAAAAGTTTGTAATCAGGGAAAGACTTTATGCTCACCCTATACAATAAAAACTCCCTCGGTTAGTGTTTATGGGAACGACTTAAAATAACTAATAATAGAAGTAAGTTTATCGTAAAGCAGGCTGGAAAATTGATTATTATGGAAGAGAAAATAAAAAAGTAAAGTGTTCCCCTGTGCTTAGCACTACGCCATGAAGGCGTATAGGGGGTGTGGGGGTAACGCCCCACACTTTCTTGATAATTCCTAACCCATCTTTCCGATCCGGCACAGAGAGAAGCCCGTTTCCTGTTTGCAATGCCATTTTTTAAAAAAATGCATATCCTTGCATATAACTGTAATAGAATTTCTGCTAGTGGAAGTAATGAAAACGAAAATGCCCCTCCCACGAAGTTTCATTCTTAGATCTGCCACCACTGCCCTTCCCGATATGCACTTCTCAAACCACTTCCGCCTGTCACGTCAATTTATCGGCGACAAAGGAAACGCATCCAAGTCTCAGACAACAATAGAAATGATCACACAATGGAGCTTAACAATGTTTTCCCTTCGTCCACTCTTGCAGAAGAGGTGACAGGTTGACATCCACAGGAGAAAAAGGCACCCTTAGAAATGCATGATTTTTAATAGCCCTTTATCAAAGGAAGGGCAAACACTTTTCGGTAATCTTTTTGGGGCAATCTTCAGGCTTTTGATTCTTTCATGGAATGCCGAAAGATGGGGGAGAGGGGGTATTGATGTGATGGAACGCCATTGCATCGATTGGCATCCAGTTGAGAAGGGTCCACTTTGGAATGACATTTTGTTGGTCCATAAGATATGTATGAAGAGGAGTAATCACTTTTTATCTGACAAGTCTTCTAAAAACAGTTCTGGCAAACTTCTCCCTGTACACTTTGTAGTGCTTCCTCTATTTCAATCTTGTTTTCAAATTTCTATATTATCATTTTGACACTATATTCCTTTTCCGGAATGTCTGGAGTAAGAGAATGCGAACGCGTTCTGGGCGCATGTTACGGGTGTGTGCCTCGTCCAATGAACGTGCGGAGGGGAGGGTTCGCGCGGGATGGGGCGATTCGACTGGTCCTGTTTTTCTGTAGTAAACATTACAGCTCGCAAGCCTACAAGGGGAATTCCGCATTCTGCACCCTTCCCCACCTAGTCTGGCCCCGCCCACAAGCTTTTGCCTCTGCGCGTCGCTACTCCAGACATTCCGGAAAAGGAATATAGGTCCCAAGTACTATCGATTGGTTGAATTGTTAAGTCCACTTTTTGCACAGATAGGCTAATCGGGACTGAACCTACAGTTTAAAGTGGGATCCGAAGAAACGTGATTACATCCAGCCTCCGTGTCGGAGTGATTAGCACATTGCGCTACGACGCCATAGGTCCCGGGTTCAAATCCCGGTCTTGGCATGGGTGTGTGTGAGTGTCCCTTCACCAATTTCATTGTATCGTCACTCATCCTCATCGTCGCGATTAAACAAGAGTGGCAGGAAAGCGAACTAGTAAATTAAACCAAAATCAATCAATCAATGAAACCCTTGATTACAAGCAACGACGTTACAACACCACCATCTGAAAGGAGCCTTAAATACAATCGCATCTGTACCAAGCACTATTATCTCTACACCATAAGTATATACTATCGACTCAACACTATCCATAAGTACATTGTCTCTATTCTATTCCTAATTACTATCATTTCAACATTATCTTTAAGCTCTGCACTCCCAGCACTATCCCCAAGTACTATCGTCTCTCTACTATCCCTAAGTACTATCTTGTTGACACTATCCCCAAGTATTACTATCTAGATATTTGCTCTCTGTAACTCTGTACTATCCGTAAGTACCATCGTCTCTGTACTATCCACAAGTACTATCATCTCAACATCATCTCAAGACTATCCATTAATATACCATCGTCTGTCTACTGTCCCTAAGTACTTTATTTTCGATACTATCTCTGAGTACTATGAATACCATCATGGGCGCCCTCACGGGGGGGGGGGACACTTGCCCCCCTGAAATTTCTGGAAAGAGTTAATGTATTTCGAAAGGTGAAATTCGAGAGATATTTTATAACCAAAAATATTGTTTTCTGTGACTTACAGACCTAAGTTCTAGCAACTATCATTATTATTATTATTATTCATAACAATAATAATATTTGAAATATGGTTACATTTAAGCTTACAGTCTATTTTACATTTATTATCTAACTATAAATTGATTGATTGATTGATTGGTTGTTTTAAGTGCACTTTATGCACAGAAAGGCTAATCGGGACTTGACCTACAGTTTAATGTGGGATCCGGACCACTATGTGCCTCCACCAGGTATCGAACCGGGGACCCCTTGATTACAAGGCCATGACGCTACCAGTGCGCCATCGGGGAGGCCCTATATTTATCTAACAATAAAAAAACAGCTTTTTGTCAGTGTACAGTTATGTAAATTGTATATACAGAATATGGAAATTACAAATGTACATAATATAAAAGAAAACATTGTACACTAACCATACATGGTGTACCTCGACGTGCCTTTCGTGCTGTATATAATCTCCCACCTGTGATTTGTTTTCCCGACCCTCTCTATCGCAAGGGAAACAATAGTACAGTTCACAAACACGCACAGTGTGTGTTTGTTTGTTATCCTGCCGCGCGGGAAATACACACATTGCAAGAAAGCAAAACATCGCATGAAATTAAATCAACATTCACTTGTTTTCTCAAAGCGAGAGCAGAGGAACGTATGTGCAGACGAGATTTTGCGCCCTCTCTTTTCCTAGTTCTCTTTTGTCTCCTGTAACTGTTTGTTTCCGCTAACACTCCTACACCCTTAGGCATTAAGCTGACTATGCAATGTTCACAACCGACGCACCAGAAGCTGCATCAATACATATGTAATGGCCCAACCTTTAATGAATGCATCTTGGTTCTAACCATTGTTAATTTTGTATACCTATTTTTTTTAACTTCAATTGATAGATATGCAAATTGAGATGAATATTTCCATAAAGTAGAGAATATAAATTAATACATACTTTTTATGAACACAGTAATCGCAATTTATATGCATGGAGAATGTATTTTATTCGGTGTTATTTCCCCCAAAATTTTCCAATGTAATACTGGACCTCATTCGAAATGAAATCCTGATGAAGGAAGATTACTTTAATTTTATATTAAGCTTTGTTAGCAATAATGCAGTTTTTAAGTTAATGGAATTCATATATTTCTAAAAGAAATGGTATTTAATGAGAACTCGAGCTTTGAGAAGAAACTACTGCCTTTTTTAATGTCGTCTGCATAGTGTTGATTCATGGTTTATTTTATGTGTAGCGAGCACAAGCAAAATTGAGGATCAAAAATTTATCCTTTCTAGAGCGGGACCCATGTTCCGGGAAGCAATGCAAGCCCGGACACCTGGCGGTCTGTTGATTGAGAATGATGAAGGGAGAATACAGTAGAACGTCGTTTATCCGCATTATTAGGGACAGAATGTTATGCGGATAACGATTTTTGCGGATATTCAAACATGTGTTTATTTAACAAAGAAAAGCACGTACAGCACAGGTTCATTTTGTACAGTGGTGGAAAAAAGTTCTTCCCCATAAGACTTCAATGGCAGTAAATAATGCCGGAAGGGTAGGCAACACACATTGCACCTTTAGGTGATCGGGTGATACTGTCTGTTTCAAGAGCAACTCGTCTTTCATGCAAAAGCCAACAGGCACAGGAAATGTAGGAAAGTCACGTGACCTGTCAGGTTGAATGTTGTTCGTCAGAAAATCGCCTTTTCTCAAGCCAGGTCGCACAACCGACAAGAACTACACGTTATATCTCCGAAAATGATTCGCCTAAAAACGTTGAACGAAACACTAAAACAATTCTTGCCTTAATTATATAGGCTACTACACTATATGTGCCGCAGTAGCTCAATCGTTAGGGCGTTTTAATATCATGCGAGAGATCTGGCTTCGATCACCGACGGGGGAGAATCGGAATTTTGTCCATCTGTTCAAGCTGCTCTGGTACCCACCCAGCTTCGTATAAAGTGGGTACCTGGAGGAAACTGGGGTGGGGGGTTAAGGCGGCCAGGGGCGTGGTGCTGATCACATCATCCCCACCTTCGGCCTGATGAAGAAATCTTGGCGCCCTAACCCCACACCCCCTATACGCCTTAAGGGCTTGGTGCAAAGCACAAGGTAGCACTTTGCTTTTTAATTTACTATATTACATACATCCCGATTTTGTCGGAACAGAACTTCCCAATCTCTACGTGGGCTTTCTTCCAAATTCCGTAGGGATGTGAATAGGCTCCAATTCTTCTTGACACAATTTATACATGTTATATTTCGATATAAGAACAATAGACGTTATCCTTTGTGTGTGTGTGTGTGTGTGTGTGTGTGGTGGGAGGGTATCATCTAAACATGTGAGGTAATCCTTTTCCCAATACTCCATTCTCAGAAATAAATCTCAATTCGACACACTGAAAATGTAGCATTTTCTACATCTTAGCATGCAATTATCTAGTAGCAAAATAATGTGTGGAAAGAGAAAAATTACGATTTATAACGCACTCTGGAAATTTCGTATTATTTTTTTTTCCAATTTGAACTGACATTCATAATATTCATTGACTAAAGAATAGCTTAGTCGTTCTGCTACTTTCAATTCTTCATTACCGTAGTCACCGTAAATCTCTCTCTCTCTCTCACTCCCTCTCTCTCTCTCTCTCTCTCTCTCTCTCTCTCTCTCTCTTAGCCTTCCCCATGGCGCAGTAGTAGCGGAGTCGCATTGTAATCAAGGAGTCCCCGTGTTCGATACCCGGTGGAGACACATAGTGGTTCGGATCCCACTTTAAGTTGTAGAAGCAGTCTCGATTAGCCTTTTTGTGCATAAAGTGGACTTAAATACCAAATGAAAATAAAAATAAAAATCACCGTAACTCTCTACAAAGCCTGAGGATCCAGGTTCGAAACCTGTCGAGGCTTAGATGTAGCATTGCATTCGCATCATTACCCATCATCTTCATCGTCGCGATTATCGCAAGAGATAAAAATGCGACACAAAAAAAGCCAAACAGAAGATTGGAATCAATCAGAATATTGGTTACGTTGGATACATGGTAGAATTGTCTTAAAATCACTTCCTGTGATGTAATAGGGTTTTTTATTAGAGACCATTTGTATAATACATATCGGTGTTGCGAACAATAAGTAGTTTCACGTTCACCCCACTCTTCGGTTGTTTAGAAATGTAAGGAAGAAGGATCTCTAAATTTCCGCTTTCACATGTCAATGAAACTTTAACATAAGTTTAGTGTAGGCCACAAAAGAGATTTACATATTGTTATGATATCTTTTATACGTCACGAAACATACTTCCAATAAAATACGATACTACTCCTTACGTTCCTGTAAATGTTCACCATTAGTCTGGCGAAAGAAAAAGTAACGAACATTTCTGTGTTTCCTTGAGCAGAGATAAGGCGCCTGCTTGTAGCAACCAAGCAATAACTGCTTCGATCAGTGACCTTCACTGCCGGAGTGACTCACAGCAGGCCTGCGCTAGTTCCAGTGTGCGTATGAAACAGGTATTTTATTTCGTTCGTTCCAATCCACAGTTATATCAAGCTAACATTCTACAATATGTAGTAAACAAGTTGTATACATTATGGTCTTCCAGAGAGTTGTTGCCTCCTGCTATTTACATGCGGGAGATGGGGGTGTTGTAAACATTTCTGAACCCAAAGGTCGAGCACGAAGGAAAAGTTGTGTAATCATTTAAGGTAATAACATGGTAATAGAAGTTGAAGGAAATGCTGGAATAAATTATATCAGAAATTGAGTAAAAACCGTTCTTATCACACATAGGGCTATCAGATCACTCTTCAGCGGAAAGTAGGACAAATTGTCTCCAAATGTTGGACACGATCGCATTTCCAGTAAATATAATAGGTTACTAGAACATCTTAACATATAACGAGAATATGACACATCTTCAGCTCAAAAATTAATATTGAAGTGAACGGTTGATTTAAAAATTCTTCAACTGCTAATTAATAGCACAGCCGTACGTGATTTCAACTTGTGTATGCAAGACAGAACGTTTTTCGTCGAGACGGGGCCAGGAAGGGAAAACAATCCATGAATTCGGGAAGGAAAAAGTTTACAATTTCGTAAACAAAGTCTGGAAGTTCTTGTTTATTGAAATGTAAAAAACTGCTATACACTGAAAAAAAACAACAGAATTTTGTGCCTTGTTTTACCAATAAGGACTGAGGGCCCCACAGATGGCGCAGTGGTAGCGTCATTGCCTTGTAATCAAGGGGTCCCGGGTTCGATACCCGGTGGAGGCACATAGCGGTTCAGATCCCACTATAAAACTGTAGGTCCAGTCCCGATTAGCCTTACTGTGCATAAAGTGGACTTAAAACACCAAATCAATCAATCCAATAAGGACTGTTTATGTAATTTCTGGAATGAAACTTGTTACTTCGAACAAATTACCGACACTTATTGTATCGATAAAACTTCACAAAGTAAGCATTTTTATACATATATCTGGACTTTTCCGGATCTAGAAAATCGGGAAGTAATTTCTGAGCTGGGATTGTAATTGTTTTTCCGAATATCCAGTAGCAACCATGCACACTCTTTGATTTAAGCACACTTCTTCAAGGAACCACGTTATCTCAGACTTCCCTCAGATTTTCTGTTTCTCCATCTAATTTGAAGTTACGTGATGCCCAAAAGACATTTGTGATTTCTTTCAAATTCTTCCGGAGGCCAGACACAAATCTAAAATCTAGGACACGTCCGGAAATAAGAATGCTTCTTATAACCTCTTTTTATTTTCTTATTTAGTGTCGTTTTCCTTTCACCTTTTACTAATCGCGACGACGAGGATGAGTGATATAATAGAATTGATGAAGGGGCACTCACAAAGAACACCCATACGCACGACGGTATTCGAACCCAGGACATCAGACATCGTAGCACACTGTGCTAACCACTCCGTCACGGACGGAATTCTTATTGCCCTAATCGATCCACAAGCATTTTCCCTATCTTTAACTACACACGAAACATAATGAACAATCTAAATAAACAGGTGCCAGTTCACACTCTAACCGTAAAAAAACACGTGCACGTGAAAATGCAAAATAATATTTATTTTTAGGTAGTTGTGATTTATTATTGTATATTAAAGAAATATATTAGTGATAAAATGACGGAAGTAGAGGAACATCTCCAATGAAACACTCATGCCTTATGGATATTTGTATTTCTTGCCGAACAAGGTTCCGAGTTCGAGTTCCGACCAAAATGGGTCCATTGTGTATGTTCATTCATGTGTTTAATGTAATCATAAATCGTTGTCATGAATAATTTAACTTCCTAGGTGTAGACACGCTTCGTACAATTTGATGATATCGCAATAACGTAATGGATGTGCAGCCACTTAACTGAACGCCCCAAAATTCCCATTTTATTACTAAATTCTAAATTAGCATAATATCACAGTTTACCTATTCATAATATGCGCCGCTTTGGTGCACTTTGTGTATTGTTTCGTTGGTTGGTTATTTTAATTAATGTTGCATTAATCAACATCAGGTTAATCGCGCCAGGCAAAGTGGAGGGAAAATGACAATGAAGCAGAACGAGGAGGGCCTTGGTTCCCGATTAATGAAACTTTGTCTATCGCCGCGTGAAATCGATGAAAATGTAACTTCTTGATTTTGCTTATTTCATATTGCTTTTCTAGCACTTGCGTCAACAAAGGCGATGAGGATAATTAATGAAGCTATGAAATGGATAATAGGACATGATGATCCATGCCTTACACAAAATTCTAAGTTGGGACTAATGAATATCGATTCGTTTTATCATTTGTCAAGTAGTTGTTTTTAACTCCAATCTTTTTCAAGGACTTCTGGGTTGACAGCATGTGTGTTGCGCGATGATGATTCGATGAAAACCACAATTTCAGTGAACTTTCTTGACAATGACTCTAATATCAGTAAAGAGAACATATCCTTACGAGTAGCTGTTGTTAAGAAACCAATTCCTGAAACTTTTTCTGCTGGTCTCACTGCAACCAGCTGTTGTTTGTTATGGCTGGGCCTGGGGGTATGACTCACGCTGCTGTCAATAGCTATTCAATCGTTCCCGAGAAGCCAGGTTCACCAGGAAAACCTAAGTGACAATTTTGTTATTTGGGTTGCATAGACAACAGGCTCTAAGATGTTATGATATCGTAGGTCTCGTGGCCCAAGAACTACTTTCTCTGACTGTACATACAGTACAAAGTACTACATACGTGTACAGTACAAGAAAACAAAATACGTGAGAAAACACTCGTAATATACGTGCCTAGATTACAGTACTGTACCTGTACTGTGTTATTTATGTGCTTTTTTGAGTGTGCGGATAAACGACGTTCTACTGTTAAAATAATTTCCTTCTTTCAAAATACGTCCGGCTGGCCGAAGAGATTAGGTTACGGAAATTTTTAATAATTACTTTCCTAAAGGTTATGCAACCGGTGTATACTGTTATGTGTTGATGGTTGCATAGATGCCGGGCGGATTAGCAAAGAAAGTTGTTTCTGCCGTGAAACTACTAAAGTGCAGGAGGCCTTACGAAGAGCGTTTCGCGGGCTAACAGCAGCCGTCGCTCGCACACTGTTGCCGATACTCTCGTGTCGTCTGCTCCTCAGCCGAACAAACAGGCCGAGGTAGCAAGAGACAGAGGTCATTCATTCACCCTTCCAGAAGGGTGCACCGATCTAGCTGTGGCAACCGGGCTCGTTCATTCGCGGATCTGGTTGGTTCTCGCAGAGACACCCCCATATTGTCGTCTGCTGTAAGCGATCTTTCTAAGGCCTCCTGCACTATAATTGAAACTGTAGCCTCAGTATCTGAGTGCGTTCGTTTCGGGTCTGGACCAAGATAGCGCCTGAATAATTTTGAACATCTCGAATAACTTTGAACAACTCTTCTAACACAGGTTAGTACTCATTATGCAATATAAATATAATTGTCTACATGCTAAAGATTTGTGCGTAAATAAGCGGATCGTTACGGAACGAAAATGTCGGCATCTGAACCATGTCACGCGCTGTCTCAGCCCAGAGTCGAAACGAACGCACTGTACTAAGATAGAACAATTCGTGCCTTCACGAATTAGTGCAGAAGTTAGTAATTAATACTCTTCAAAACAAATACAAACAAACAATATTTATTATTACTATAATCAGAATTTATAAAGTGAAGTGTTTGCATAATGAATGAGCAGTCTACACAGACAGCATAAATGTTTATGTATCGTGTAAAATGCTTTTTGTTAATTTACCAATGTTTACTGTAATAACTATTACAGTTTGATGCGAATAATGCAAGTGTGTCATGACGACTGGTGCGTAGATGAAACTGCTAAAACCAATCAGTATATTGTACATTCATTCAGTGGCGTAGCGGCCGCCCCCGCAATGCGGGAGGGCCGCGATGTGTAGGGGCCCCGCAATGTTTTCTAAGCGCTCCTGAAATTTTATATAATTTCGGAAATTCAACACATAGTGGCGGTTATTTTTTTAAAATACGAAATTGACAAAATGTAGGTCAACAATGACAAAATTTGAACTCGAAATTCACTGAGGTGAGCACAATATACAAGGGTTGGATAAAAAGTAATGGCAACACTGGTATAATTGGTATTTGACTGTATTGGCAGAGGAGCACGTGTTACATTCCTTCAAAGTAATCGCCCGTCATCTCTACGACCTTCTGTCACACGTATGGAAGGCATCGTACACCGTCAGCGCGCCCATCTCTGTCGATGTCCCGCAGTGACCGCCCTATAGCACGTATGATGGCTTCGCGCGTGTCGTAGTGCTTCCCGCCCAGTGGTTCCTTCATTTTGACAAAACGGTCGTAATCACACGGTCTCATACCGGTGAATACGGCGGATGTTCCAGTACCTCCTACTACCAGTTATGCAGGAGCGCCGTCACATTGTTCGCAGTGTGACACCTTGCATTGTCAAGCAGGATGATGGGACACCGTGCCGTCGCTTCCTTCTTATTGCGAGACGAAGGTGGTGTTGCAAGAAGGTGCAGAAGTAGGCTGCGTTGACCGTCTGCCTGAGAGACGTTGTTCTTCTTGCCTAAACATATTGTTAGGGCGCTTGCACTCTCGTCCTCTGCTTTAGAGCACTGCTGTTTTTGACTGAATAACATACAATCGCTCCCACTCACTATACTTCCTCGTCTGACATTCCCTTATCAGCCACGAAACGCTTGTGGCGCTGTGACTCACCCCTTTCACGGGACAGCAGTGTTGCCATTACTTTTTATCCAACCCTTGTAGAAACGCCAGATCTGTGAACTTAGAATACGTATCAACAGAGTTACTGAAATTTACGAGTCAGTGGACACCACAAATAACTTCATGACTGTTTTATTTATTTATTTTCATGTCGAAGGTGGGCGAGTTGGTTCCCAGGAACATATCATAAGACAATATCTGTGATATTAAACAGGGGCGTACTGGCTCGATCAAAGGGGGCCTGGCAACTTAACCTGAGGGCCCCCAGAAATGCCGTATTAATTTACTTGCTCGCAGATCGCCTATAATAGAAAAAAATCCCTCATCTCACACCTTTATAGATATACCGCGTGTCGGAATCGAGTATAAATTGTCTGCAGTTATGAATCCAGTAGGAAGATTGCCACACAAATAAGGAAACTTGGTAATTCATGAACTTTTACCACTAATATTAGTTTTATGTGTGGTGTTTAAAATGCAACTTCCCACCAAATATTTTCAAAGGGGGCCCAAGCCTTTTCGTATTCAAATAGGAACAGACATATTTCCAACATGGTCCACACCTGTTAAATATTAGATTATTTTCAATTTTTTAGGTGTAGTGTGACGAGGTAGTTCAATTGTAATTGTTAAACACTTCAGAGGGGGTAGCTAACTGTTGTACGTCTGTTACCCTCTGACGTCATCGATGATACATATACGTTGTAGTATTTTCGATATTTTTTTTTTACCAAGGGGCCCGTGGGCCTTGCGCTACGCCACTGCATTCATTCTTCTTTTAATGACTCAAACAGCATAATTGTTTTCGCCAGTCTCTGTGACTTGAGTGGCTAGCACAGCGCGCTACAACGTTAAGGGTCCCGGGTTCGAACCAAGGCCAGGGGATGGGTGTTCTTTGTGAGTGTTCCTTTATCAATATCATATCTTCAGTCATCCCCATCTTCACGATTAGCCAAAAGTGGCAGAAAAGCGAAGTAAAATAAAGCAAATCAAGGTAGCCACATTTATTACCTTTTCACTAACTGGAGTAGCTGCTACCTATGACTTGGCAAGTAATAAGTATTACAAAATTGAAAACCACTTTATTTTCTGTTTGTAATTGGCTATTTTAAGTCATTTTTCTACTATTAAGTTAATCGCGACGATGAAGATGAATGATGAAGTGGCGAAATAGAGAAAGGAAGATGCCTTCCCAAAGACTCGAACCCAGGACCCCTACGCTGACAATCACTGAGGACAGCTCATCTCTTATTTTCACTGTTTTGCTGTCCGAGTGTCCCTTCCTGGCTGGTCACTTACGGGAGTAGACAATTTGGGTGAGAGGCGGCGCAAGTAGCGCTCGGACTCGTGCTGCCATCTAGGGAGAAGATTATAAACTCCTTCAACCCGTGGGAATTCGCTGTGATCGTTCTCCACCCATGGAAACGGCTTTGAAAAATAAGTGTCCTTACATAATGTTTTATAGCAGAAGTTCTAAACCTGTGGTCCGCGGACACCAAGGGGGGGGGGGACCCAATTCTCATCCACGGAATTTGTGAAACTTTGAAAAATGTTAGGTGGCGCTGCTGTTAGAGAAAAGTAAACTGCCAATTCTTAAGTAAACTGATTTAAATTTTACGATGTCTCGCTACAAGTAAAAACATATTCTTTGTCAGATTTAGTAATATTAGAGTTAGTTTGTAGTGAAACTTCTTAAATTGGACATAAAATACTTGGCTATCGTTTACTGTTCGCTACTGTTCTTATTACAATAAAATATAAGTGTTTGTAATCAAGTTGTGTAATTGTAATGATAAGCTCTTCATCGACAACTTTTCATATATGATTCAATTTACAAATATTGGGATCAATACTGGGAGAGTGTCCATAGCAACAAAAATTATTTGCTTGCTACATGAGCGATACGACATGTTTTAAAAATTACATGTCAGATATACAATTTGTGCATTGTGTTTGTATTTTTTCTCTTCTGCGTCGCGTTTCTGCCATTTTGGCTAATGCGACGCTGGGGGTGAGTGCCGATTATATCAAATTGATGAAAGATATCACAGTGGAACACTTACATACTGAATAGGACGCGATCATGGAACCTTGGGTTGCTAAATCGTCAGTCGAATACTCAACGTGCTTGAACACGAGATTGTTATATCTTGCAAGGCTGTGCTTTGATCAAGACTCGATTTTTGTCAGGGGGCAATTACCAGGATAAACGTACCAATAATAATAATAGTAATAAAAACAACAATAATGACATTATTATTATTATTATTATTATTATTATTACTAGTGGTAGAATTAGTAGTAGTATCAAAGACTTTATTATCCTCATAAATTACGCAAAAAAAGGGGTAGAGGTCGGTGCTAAAGCATTTGTTTGGAACAAACGATTTGAAATATTTCTTTTAACATCATCAATTGCACATTAGTTAACAATGCAAAACAAGCACACAAACTGTATTTTTGAATGGAAGAAAATGAATGCATTCCGAAGATAATTCTTTTTGTAGATATAACTTGTATAACTTTCATGTACAAGATATGTGTTATATATACATATGCAACATGGAGCGACATAAAGTTAGAAAATACATATGCAACTTGCTTACACTAAATTGTATACGTATTCAAATTTTATTGAATACATATATACAAGACATATTTTTTTAATACATTACATCACAGAAAACAAGTAGGCTATATTGCGAGCGAATCGACCAAAAAAAAATTTGGATCCAATTTTTGCAATTGGAAACAATATTGATTTAATAGGGCGCTCGCCGCTCCCTAGCTACGGCTCTGAACTTGACGAAACTGAGAAAAGCAGAAAAATTTTACGAAATTTATTTTTATTTGCATAAAATTAGAAATCGAGGGAGTAATTTCTCCTCTGTGTTCCCCTGCAGGTCCCCCTTCGCCGTCAATGTTTACTCCCCCTTGCCCCATCGAAGGTTGGGTGGGATGTCCCCCTGTGGTTGCGCCACTGGTATCATAAGTAACAGCGCAAACTGACACAGGTGAAAGTACACGATAATAGAAGCAAAAAAGTCTCAGTAAACATGGGTCTGCAAAGTAGCCGTTTTCGAGATAATCGCGAATGTGTGGTTACAAGCTGCCACCGACTTCATTGTTTGTAAACGTCGTCCTAGTTGGTAAAATGCTAATAATACAGTAAGAGAAGTCATTGGAGATCTCATTGCTTTTATTGAATTACATGTTACAATTACTGTAGACTCGTACCTGTTAAAGGAGGTGTTTATCGTCCTTGTATCTGGATGCAATACTGTACGCGATTCCGCATTGAATTTCTCTGTACTGATTGTATCTATCCTGTTTGATTACAACGCCACCTCTCGGAAATGTTCTGTTTTGTAAACAAAGAGGAAACCTCGGACCGCGCAAGGAGTAAAGCACTCGTTGTTTACAAAATGCAATCAGTGACGGCTTCTAACCACACATTCGTACACATTATTAGCATTTTACCAACTAGGACGACGTTTACAAACACTGAAGTCAGTGGCGGCTTGTAACCACACATTCGCGATTATCTCGAAAACGGCTCGGTTACAGACATATGTTTACTGAGACTTTTTTGCTTCTATTATCGTATACTTTCAACTGTGCGCGATTACTTGTGATACACCCTGTATATATAAGCTAACCCTATAAAAATTAGAGACATTCAATAAAATATTATTGCTATAACAATATTAGAACTATTTAAATTAACAATATTTCATTCAACGAAAATTATAATATTTTTAATCTGCCAGTGCTAGTGCAACGGTACTGTTGCGTTTGAAATACCAACAGGGTGAATTCATATTATTCCTATTATTATAATTCCTATTATAACTATTAAAATTTTACTCTCCTTGGGCTACTGAAACTAGACACCCACTTCTAGCTAGCCAGTATTAATTGCATTGCACTGTAATTATTATTACAGTAAACAATGGTGGATTTGCAGAAGAGATATTTGATACGATAACATAAACATTTATGCTTGCGTTTTTCACTGCTTTTTAATTATGTAAACATTTATTTCTAATTTAAATTCTCGGACTTACCGTAACAATAATAAACGTTGTTCGTTTGTATTTTGTTTAGTTGTTCATTACCATTTACATAATATTATAAAAAAGAATAGCATGAATTATTAACTTCTGCACTAGTTTCTGAATGCACGGATTGTGTCTATTTTCTCAAATATCTACAATTTCAGATACCTGATTAAACATTTTGAATAAATTACAGCCACGATGAACAGATTCTCTCAGGCTATCGACCAGGTGAATTCAGGAAAGTTTTCCGAGCTTTTGAGAGCTCTCGTCACTCTCGTCATTAGGTATAGGAGAGCTAGTGTCAGTATTATCTTCAGGGTAGGAGAGAACTAACGTCACTCTTATCTTCAGGGTAGGAGAGAGCTAACTTCGCTCTTTTCTTCAGGGTAGCAGAGAGCTAACTTCACTCTTTTCTTCAGGGTAGGAGAGAACTCTTTTCTTCAGGGTAGGAGAGGGCTAACGTAACTCTTATGTTCAGGGTAGAAGACAGCCAACTTTGCTCTCATCTTCAGGGTATGATAGAGTCAACTTTGCTCTCATCTTCAGGGTATGAGAGAGTCAACTTTGCTGTTATCTTCAGGGTAGGAGAGAGCTGTTTCCACTCTCATCTTCAGGGTACGAGAGGGCTAAGTTCACACTCATCTTCAGGGTAAAAGAGAGCTAACATCGCTCTCATCTTCAGAGTAGAAGAGATCTAATATTACTCTTATCTTCAGGGTAGGAGTGAGCTAGCTTTGCTCTAATCTTCAGGGTAGGAGAGAGCTAGTTTTGCTCTAATCTTCAGGGTAGGAGAGAGCTAACTTCACTCTTTTCTTCAGGGTAGCAGAGAGCTAACTTCACTCTTTTCTTCAGGGTAGCAGAGAGCTAACTTCACTCTTTTCTTCAGGGTAGGAGAGAACTCTTTTCTTCAGGGTAGGAGAGGGCTAACGTAACTCCTATGTTCAGGGTATGAGACAGCCAACTTTGCTCTTATCTTCAGGGTAGGATAGAGCTGGTTCCACTCTCATCTTCAGGGTAGAAGAGAGCTAAGGTCACACTCATCTTCAGGGTAAAAGAGAGCTAACATCGCTCTCATCTTCAGAGTAGAAGAGATCTAACGTTACTCTTATCTTCAGGGTAGGAGAGAGCTAGCTTTGCTCTTATCGTCAGGGTAGAAGAGAGCTAACTTCGCTCTCATCTTCAGGGTAGCAGAGGGCTAGCTTCACTCTTTTCTTCAAGGTAGGAGAGGGCTAACGTAACTCTTATGTTCAGGGTAGAAGAGAGCCAACTTTGCTCTCATCTTTAGGGTAGGAGAGAGCTAAGGTCACACTCGTCTTCAGGTTAAAAGAGAGCTAACATCGCTCTCATCTTCAGAGTAGAAGAGATCTAACGTTACTCTTATCTTCAGGGTAGGAGAGAGCTAGCTTTGCTCTTATCTTCAGGGTAGAAGAGAGTTAGTTTCGATCTCATCTTCAGGGTAGAAGAGAGTTAGCTTCGCTCTCATCTTCAGGGTAGCAGAGAGCAAACGTAACTCTTTATGTTCAGGGTAGAAGACAGCCAACTTTGCTCTCATCTTCAGGGTATGAGAGAGTCAACTTTGCTCTTATCTTCAGGGTAGGAGAAAGCTGGTTCCACTCTCATCTTCAGGGTAGGAGAGAGCTAAGGTCACACTCGTCTTCAGGGTAAATGAGAGCTAACATCGCTCTCATCTTCAGAGTAGAAGAGATCTAACGTTACTCTTATCTTCAGGGTAGGAAAGAGCTAGCTTTGCTCTAATCTTCAGGGTAGGAGAGAGCTAACTTCGCTCTTTTCTTCAGGATAGCAGAGAGCTAACTTCACTCTTTTCTTCAGGGTAGGAGAGAGCTAACGCCACTCTCATCTTCAGGGTAGAAGAGAGCTAGCGCCACTCTCATCTTGAATGTAAGTGAAAACTAACGTCACTTTCATCTTCAAGGTAAGAGAGAGCGAATATCACCTCATCTTCAGGATAGGAGAGAACCAACGACCCTCTCATCTTCAGGGCAGGAGAGAGCTATCATCACTGTCATCTTCAGGGTAACTGAGCGTCAAGCCGGTTCATATGTATTTCGGGTGGGAGCTTACCGGTGAATATGGCGGACCAATCGGGAGCATCGCTAGCCAGTTTGAATCTAGTCTCGTGTCGCAATTGAGATTCTACTTTTCTTCATAAATAGCTATTGCTTTCTCGATAACGCGGTCCCAACAGTTGTATGATTTGGCTGTAGGGTAAAAGTAGGTGAAACCGGCGACTCTGGGCCGGCCCTTTGACCTACTTTTTATTTTACGACGTTTTACGCACTAAACTAACCTACAATGAAAGAAAAAATGGACAGAAAAAGCTCTGGCATCACTTTTTAAGCTATTTTTTATGCCAACTCGTTTTTTTGACCTATATTTGAAATGACTTACGATATTTTCCTATAAGGCTACCCCGCTCTTACTGTAAGGCCCCCCTCAGTGTAATCTACTACGACCTGCTAATAGGCTTCTACTCTCAGCGTAATTTGTTTTTTACGATGTTTTACGGATTAAAACTAACCTACAATGAGAGTAGGTGAAACCGGCGATTCTGGAACGGCCTTTTGACCTACTTTTCGCGCGCAGTGTTGCCAGCTCCTCACTCGAAAAAATCACCAAGGTTTTTGTTTTTGGGTCTAACCTAACCTAAAGCAAGGAGGTGGCAATCTTGCTTGAGGTATTTTCTCGCAGTGTTGCCAACTCCTCACTCGAAAAAATCACCAAGTTTTGTTTTTGGGTCTAACCTAACCTAAAGCAAGGAGCTGGCAACCTTGCTTGAGGCTTGCCTTACAGTGCATAAAGCAAGGTTGCCAACCCACTGGTACTTTTGCCATAGCTTTTTACAAGAAAAAAAAAGAGAAAGGGAAGAGTTAAACAACCGACAGCTTACCCACAGCTTTTTTTGCTCTAACCTAACCTAAAGCAAGGAGCTGGCAACTTTGCTTGTGCAATCAACCCGGTTGACCGCCCTCAAGTGGAGATCAGCGTTGCCAACTCCTCACTCGAAAAAAAATCACCAAGATTTTTTTTGATTTAACCTAACCTAAAGCAAGGAGCTGGCAATTTTGCTTGAGGCTTGCCTTACAGCGCATAAAGCAATTTTTGACAACCTGCACACACTGGGCAAGGAGAGCCGGCACTGCTGTAAAAGAGAGAGAGATGGGTGGATGGCAACGCAGTATGTGTGTGCGTGTGTGTGTATAATATGTATTGTGACGCAAGCAAACAAACAAAATAATAATTGTTGTTTTTTTAGGATACCTGGCCCCTATAACCTCGCGAGGGTGCGTGGTGCCCAACACAGTTCTAATGGCCGCGGCTAACAAAGTCATGCCTCTGTAGAGTTTCACGTGTTTTTTTTTCTCAAACTTCTATGAAACTCTACAGAGGACCTCCGTAATGCATGCAACGTGTACTAACAACTCTAGTGTTATTTGATGTTGTGATATTTTTGGATATAGAGTTTTATTGTGAGATATAGATAAAAATAATTATGTTTATTATAATATTTTCTTGATGAAGATGGAGAATATGTGTGTGTGTTACAATTAAAGTTGCATGCTTTTTTTTCTAGTATGTGTGTATGTGTTTTTGATGTTTCGACAGCATCTGAAACAATAAAAAAAAATTTTATTGTTAATTTTCACGTGTAGAAACAACAACAAATTTTTTTGTGCAAATTTTCTGATTGTCTCGTGCTATAGTGCAAAAAAGATATTGTAACTGATAACTAATGAAATTGACATTTGTAACTGATCTGAACTAGTGAAATTCGTATTGTGCCATTGTAACTGATTGTGCTAGTACAAAAAATTTCTTATTGTGCAAGAAAATAGATGTTAAAAAACTTGTTAAAACTGCTCTGTGACCCTCTCGTTCTTCACGTCGTAGGCGAAGGACTTCTCTGCAATCAGGATGACACTGCATAGGGTATCCTCGGGCAAGGCATCGTGGAACTCGCAGACGACCTTGATGTTGGTTCGATCGTTGACCACAACCTTCTTTCTCTTAGATGTGTTGATGACGGTCATGGGTCTCCGTGCTTTGAACTCGCTGGGCGTGTAGTACATGTCCACGCTTCTCTCGGTCACGCATTTGTAAGCCGAGAACGCTTCGTAAAGTTTGAGGTAATCGTTTTTGGTCATGTCGAGGTTGTAATTCTCGCGCGGGAACACTTCGTTGCGTCCATTTTTGAGATAAATGTTCTTGATCTTGCAGTCGTCGAACTTGCTGGAATCTTTTTCCTGATTGTTATTGCGCCCGGTCTGAAAGAGCACTACGACGAAATCTGGCATGTCGAACTGTATGTTGTTGAACTGCGTCGTCACGTCGAATTCCATGTGACTTCCCGACGCAACCTTCTGCACGCACTGGTAACCGTGAAAGTGAATCGGCACCTGCGGACTTTTCAAGATCTCCGCTTTGTACTTGAGGGCGTAATTCGTTTCGTATTCCACCACCGGCATTCTCAATTCCATGCTCCGGATGACGCACTTGGCCGCTTCGGGTAAAGTGTTGGCTATCGGCGTGGTACCGTCCGGACCCAAAGTAGCGTATCGCATCAGTGCGTCGTTGTCGTTGGCAGCTCTTCGAAACGTTACGCGCAGTCCTCCCTTCCACATGATCTCCTTGTAGTCCGAGAAGAATCCCGGCAGCAGACGCATGGGAAAGAGCACCGTGTGACTTCTCGTCGATATTTTGGCCCCAGCTTCGAATCCCCCGGCCTGGTAGTACGCTGCGTCCGTTTTGGATAATTTCAACGTTCCCACTGCCGTCGACGTGATGCCTGGATAATCTATTCTGTCGATGACGGTGTTGTGTTTCCTCACCTCCACCTGCGAGAACAGGTGAGGCACGAAGTTGTCCACGAGTATCAAGTTTGCTGCTGCGGGAAACGCGTCTCCGCTTTCCTTCTTCACCACGTCGAATTGAAGGTAGAGGTCCGCTCTGTGAGGATGAACGAACCCATCCCCTACGTCCACGTCGTATTCGATCTCCCTGTTCGCTTCGTTCAGATTTGCGAACGTGCGACGGTTGGGAGGGAAAGATTGCAATTCGTAACTTTCGATTTGCTCCATTTTACATGTATGGTTATTTATTATACGTTGATCTCCACGATGGCTGTCGTAGTGGCACCTGCGAAATCCACCACGTCTCCTTTCTCGTTCGTCACCACCAACTCTATGTCGTCTATGCGGTTGCGACATACTGGAAAATAGATCGGCGAAGAGGGCGTGTAGATGATCGGTTCCATGAACTCGGAACTTGGTTTGAAAGTGGCTATGATTCCCGTCTGCTTGTGACTTCCTAATCCGTCCGAGGATTTCGTGATCATACCTTCGGCCACGTTACAGTGTACGTTCAGAGTCTCTATGGCCAAGAATTTAGGAATGTTGGTTGCCACGTGCTTGATGCCAGCTTCGAGTTTGGTGTCGTTCTCGAAACCTAAAAGTTCTCCCATGGTGCCCAGGTCCACGGTCTCCGTAGCGGATAGGATTTCCACTCTGTGCGTGACCGAATTTTGAGAAAGGTACGTGCCTTTGGGTAACTGAGCTTGCAAAGTGGAAAGATTGTATTGGCCTGGCGTGACGACGATGTGTTCGCTTCCGACGCTAATTTTGTTGTTGTGCTGCGTGACGTTAGGTATGAGGTACATGCTGTAGAATGCACGCAGAGCCACGGATTTAGGATAGACGATGTCGTCGTGCAGCGTGAGTTTCAAGATTGAAGATTCGCTCGTGAGATGGAACACGCCCATCCTAGTGATGCTGTTTCAGGTTCCACAGTGCTTTCTGGAAATCCTCGATCGTAGGGTTATGTATTTTAGAGAGAAACGCGAGCATGGAGAGGCAGAGATGACCGCAGTTCACGTCTCCGAAATTTTGAATGCGTTCGTCGTTGTAGTATATAGAGGTTTTGTTCGTTTTCAGATAATGAATTAAATTTGTAGGTGGAACACCTCCGAAAGAATCGAAAACGAATGTTTTATCATCATTTTTGTGGTAACATATCCAATGCGTGCCTGGATTTTCTTGACCGTCCAAGTTGACTACTCCGCATTCTCTTCTTTTCACGCTTGAAGGTAACGAGTCGGACATAAAAACTCCTCTGAAGTGTTTGATTTGTAACGGTCCGATCAGAGATTCAATATCTCGGTTGGTGAGTGCCGTTGTTTCTTTTTTTTAAACTTTTTCATCACGCCCTTCCCTTTCTTCTCCATGGCCAGGTTGTGACGTTTCTGTTCTTCCAATTCCGCTTTGTTCTTCTTCGAGTCGATGACGGTTTTCGCGATGGCGGCACTTCCGCCGGCCAAACTTCCAACGGCCCCCAATGCTGCCAGGATGGCCGGGATGCTGAATATGAAACCTCCGATCTTTTGCTGTTTCCGCGAACGCTGCAATCTTTTCAATTGAGGTGTGCTGAGCAGCAATTTCATTCCGTGTCCTTTCGACAAGCAAGAACGTTTCTTCTCACGTTGTTTCTTGGTGAGTAACCCATCGAGGGCACCTAGATTTTTCAGATTGGAGTATGGTATCTGGTACACGACACCCTTGGGCTTCATGTTGATGCTCTATGTGTTATTTTCACGGTATGTTATTTATATATATATTCTGATATTTTTTTCTTGTAGTTTTTTTACGGTATGTTATTTATATATAAATATTCTGAGATTTTTTTTTTCACGGCCCCGCAGTCGCTACACAAATTCTATTACGTGCTTCGTTTTCTTGCCAAGAAGTTCCTTTGCCCCCTTGTACACGATTCGAGTTTTGTTCTCGATTAAAATAGATAGCTTCTCGTCCGATAACATGTTAGCGTATCGATCTGGTAAAAATAGACTGTATTGTGCGTTGAGCAACAGGCGTACCTTGGGACCATACTGGGTAGAAACGATTGAACCGGAAGTTATCGTGTAAGATTTGTCGACTTCCAATTCCCGAATTTTTACATACTCGAATGACAAATTTAGCATTTGTTTTAATGCTTGGAGCTCACTCATTTTTTCAGTTGTCATATCGAAGAAGAGAAATTTTCAGTGTGTGTGTTAGAGAAATTTAATTGTTTTTCACTATGTGTGTTATTTATATATACACCGAAGATTATTTTTTATGATGTGTGTTATTTATATATATTTTTTTTCACGATTTGTATCGAAGATTTTTTTAACAGAGGAAGAAAGTTCGTGCTTCGGAGAACGCGATGATTTGCGTGATGATTTCTTCAGTTTCCTGTTTGGACTTACGCCAATCATCAGTATATCGTCTTCTTCCCTGCCTCGCCTCGTGCAGTTCATCCAACCTCTCGTTTAATTTTTCCCCTGCAGCCGACAGAAGAGTGTCGAGATCACCGCACCTCAGGCCGCTGATCTCCCGAAGATGGTCCTTGAGAACTATTTCGCATCCCATGCGAAATGCCGGCGTCGTTCTAGCTATGATCACAAGTTTATTAACATCTCCGTTAACTACCTTTTTGAATATTTTAGATAGTAGTTCGTGCGGCAAATCAGTTATGCAAGCCATGTTGTTTTTTTTACTGTATGTTATTTATATACCCCACCCCAATTTTTGTTTCGTGTTCATGGCGATGGTGGTACCCAGTGCGGCGACCCGTTCACCCAGCGATGCGTCTCTGCTCACGAACCTTTCGAAAGCTGCATGTTCCAATTTTTTGTCTGCTTCGTGACGTGCGTCCAGATCCGTCTGCGTGGTGTTGTAGGCGATGTCGTGATCTTTGCATGCCGCGTCCAACGGATTCACACCCTTGTCTCCTCTCTCCAATCTTTTCTCGAGTTTGGTACCCGGTCCGCAGTACTGGTAGCCAGGTAGATGCATCTCGAAAGGTAACTTGTTGATGATGTCGTTCACGAGTCCCTTTCCTTCGGCCACGTTCCAAAATTTCGGAGGCAGCGTGTTGATGATTTTGATCAGGTAACCTATGCCCTTGTCGTCGTTCACGATGAAGTTGGAAAGTTTCGTGCTGATCATGTCCACGATGCCAACCTTCTCGTTGTAGAAATTACGGTTGCCTGCATTCTCTTCGCCGGCTATCACCAACAATCGGTCCACGAGTTTCCTAACGTCGTCCACCCAAACAAATTCTTTGGGTAACGTGTTGTAGCGTTTGACGCCGCTGCCTGTTTTGACCTGGTTCCAAATCGGTTTGATGAGATTCCTGTACTTCTCGCCGCTGCTCGATTTCACCCTATTCTGCGAGGCGTCGTTGTTCTGGTACAAGGCATCCGTCATGATCAGAATTTCCTTGTAACTTTGGTAATCTTCGTCGGTGTAATCTTTCGGCTGCTTTTTGGCGACGAGTTCCCACAGTCCCACCGTACCCGGATACCTGTTCCAACTATCCTTGTCGCCTAAATTGACTTTAATGTCGTTGCCTTCGAAGGTCACCTTCGATTTCCCAATCTTCCACACCACACCGCCGCCTTCGCTGGTTTCGATGCTGGGATACAATCCGAACACTTCATCCTTGTCGAATTTCCCCGTGCTCAGGTAGTCTCGTGCCAAAGGTCCCAACTCGATTTTATCCGAAGACGTGCTACCAATAGCTCGACGTCGTGCCGGTGCATCCTTCAGTTCCAACGGCGTCGAAGGAATGCTCGAAATGGGCGTGGGTACGGCGTAACTTTTAGCTGCGAGCGGCACGAGTTCGTTGATCAAATTTTTATTTTGTTCCGTGACACTTTTAATTTCTTTACCTAGACCGCTGATGGCATCGATCACGGGTTGATCCTGACGTTTCTTCTCTTCGTAGAATCCGCGATTCTCGGATTTCCAACCTTTGAAGCGTTTCGCGAGGTATTTTCGCAACTTGAGATTTTCGTCCTCGATTTTTCGTTTCGCCATGACGTTATTTATACACGTCGTTTCTCACAACGTTGCAACGTTTAGAAAGTCGTTGATTTTGTTTCTGTATTTTCCGTCGTTGGGTTTCCTCGTCATGTCGATCGTCGCGAATCCGAAATCGTCACCGTTCCAGCAAGAAGAGCAGCGTTCCGAAAATTGATTGTAGTTCATGTCTCCGCCTACGTAGTCATCGTACGCGTGCTTGAGGTTGGTGTGATCTTGACGAAACAAACATATGAAATTAGCGTTGTCGCGTACTAACTGTTTTGGAATTTTGGAAAACGTTTGAGCTAGGTAAAAACAATCCATTCCTTTGTGACGACCTTGCGTGAAAAAGTTGCGAATTTCATTTTGATTTTCCAGGATGGCGTCGTCGAACACAACGACTGAATTTTCACGACAATCATCGAGTGGTTTTATTTCCGAGGCGAACGTTGCAATGTCCAGACCATCGTACAGTTTCATCAGTTGCTGGTATTTGGATTGCTCCAAACTTTTCGAGAACACGTACAGGTGCCTGTTCTTCCAATCTAACCAATTCGGTGCGAGGAGAAAATTGTCCACGAGCAATGTCGTTTTCCCACACCCCGAAGGACCTACGATCAGACAGCGGATGCTGTCGGGAAGCAACTTGCCGTTCTTTTTTTTTCTCGTTTGACTTTCCGGATCCGGTAGACGCTTCACCACGTTCCACGTACTCACAAGATCACTTCGTTCGCGTCGATCCAACTCTTTTCCGGAAGTCCCAGCCATTTGACAAACAGTTTGTCACCTTTCCTACGCAATATTTTCTCGATGAGGTACGTGTCGGGGTGTTTCGTTTTAGAGAGTTCCTCTTCGTAAAATCTTCCTTTCAAAATCTCGCCGCTACTATCTTTTATTATATACGTGTGTCGGTTTCCGGGTAGAACTCGAACCACCGTAAAAAGTTCCGTGCTCCAATTTTTTGTGAATCCCTTCTCGAAGGCGCGTTTGAATTTGCTGATCCTCACCCGGTCTCCAATTTTGTATTTAGCTTTTTTTGTCGTGGGTGTGTACTTTGGACAGTAAACTGTAGAAATTAAACGCTGCTCGTCAGACTTGGTAACGTCGGCTGGCTTCATGCCTATCGTTCTGTGCACCGTATTATTATAGGTGTCGACGAGTTCCGGCAGGATGTCGACCCATTTGTAATTTCCCCGAAGCGTGAATCGTTTCCACATGTGTGTTTTCAAGGTTCGATTGAATCTTTCCACGATGCTGGCTTTGATGTGACTGAAGGTCGAATAATGTCGAATCTTGTGTTTTTGAATAAATTTTTGGAATACGGCGTTGTAAAATTCTTTACCGTTGTCCGTTTGCAGAAACCGTGGTCGTCTGCCACCGCTTTCGCGAAAAATTAATTTGAATGCTTCCGTGACGCATGTTCCCGTTTTCGCCTTCAAAGGTAGAGCCCATGCGAATTTCGAAAACGTGTCTATGACGGTGAGAAGGTACTTGTTGCCCTTGTTCAATTTATGTACGTTTTTCAAATTGCCGCTACTCATCTCCACGAGGTCACTTTGCCAGAGGTCATCGATGCCCTTGGTTACCACAGCCAAACGTTCGTAGTTACGGCGTGCAGGTTTATGCAATTCTTCGACGATGGCTTGCCTAGACATTTTTTTTAGAGATTACGTTTCAAGAGAAGCACAAGCGTGATGGGATTCAAAGAGGGTGGCACTTCGCTCGTGTTTTGAATGATCAGCTTATCGCCGGCACTCACGTCGAAAACGGTGAGATCTTCGTCTTCGTGTATTTCATATATGTTGCGAGTTTCGTTCCAACGTGCCAGAGGAATGTTTCCTGCTTTCTGGACACCACGATTCGATATCAAAGTCATGGTGGGAACGCTAGCTTTTCTACCGTGAGACCAGTACGAAAATTCGTTTATCTGAATCGTGCCATCGAGGAGAAACTTGTAGTACGGATGATAAGGATGTAACATGTACAGTTATTTACCTTCGACGAACGTGGAGATTCTCTGTTGATTGGGTACGCTGTTGATTTCGATGGCTTGCAGAGAATGCAGTTTAGCGAATTTAGTGTCGACGCCGAGCAGATTACTGTGAACTTGTCCGAGTTTATTTTCGATGGGCAGCAAATGCTCGACTATGGTATCCGTTACGACAGAAAACGACGGTTTGATTTTCACTTCCACGTTCAACTGCTTGTAGTTTTCGTTGAGTTCTTGCAACTTGGCACCGAAAGAGGCCAGCGTCGATTCCTGCGTGGATTCCAGCACTCCAACTTGATCTCTGATGTTGACGACAATGTTCTGAAGGTTCTCGACTTGATTTAATTTCGAGCTCTTCTCGGTAAGATCGTTCACGATGCTTCGCATCTCTGTAAACTGCGTGTGAAGGTCGGCGACGCTCTGCGAAGTGGGCAGCGTCGACACCAGCGAACTAATTTCGTCTCGAATCTGTTCCACGTTCGCCGTTTCCGTTTCCAGTCGTTTCAGCATACGTGATATGTTCCTTTTCAAAGCGTGCAATTCTTTGGAGGTGGGGAGATTGGCCACCCTACTCTCGAGATCGCTCAATGAACTTTTGATGTCGCTCGAATCGGATAGTGCCGTCACCGCCGTTTTCAATTTTTCCAAATCTTCGCTCGAAGGCACGCTCGTCCGTAACGATTCCAAGTCACCCTGTATGTTGTCGAGTACGTGATGAAAATGAGCGAGATTCGTTTCGACGTTCAAATTTTCTAAATATTGGATCTTCTGCTGAACCGTGCTCAACGTGTCCTGAATGCTCGTCAACGCTCTTGCTTCAGCGTGAATATTTTTAATTTCTTCGTTGATCAATTCCAAGGACGCCTGAAGCGTAGCGATGGTGGTTTGAATGTGTTCGAAATCTCGATAGGCCTCCAGTTGAATTTTTATGTTCGCGACGCTTTTACCGATGACCTGCAGTTCGTCCGACGATGGTAGGTTCGTCATTGTATCTTCCAAAGTCTGCAACTTGGATTTAATTTCTTCCAACGTGCTGGTGAATTCTTCTTGTAATTTGGAAACGACGACGTGCAAGCGTTCTACATCAATATCGTTCACGGCGGTTTGAAGTTCAGAGAAATTTTTTTCGATTGCGGAAGTTCGTTCTTCGATTTCGAGTTTCAATTTTTCCAAATCTTCATTTTTCGATTGAAATTCCTGTAATTTGGCCAAATCATTTTGAAGCGAATCCACGCTCAACTGTATATTTTGAACGCTGTCGTAAGAAGGTACGTCGACATAATTTTTTATGAGCGTTTTCAGTTCGGAATCGATTTTCAGAATAGGGTCGAGACATTGCGTTTGGAGCGTAGCGATTTCCGACTCTAAACTTTTGTTTAAGGTCTCCTGCAAAGCGATCAAATCGGTCCTCAACTTCTTAACTCGAATGTCCAACATGAGAATCTCTTCTGCATGGTCTACACGCTTGGTGTTGCCGAAAATGTCGTTAGGCATTTTTGGTTAACGGTTATTTATAATAGGATAGACGATTCGTAATTCTACGAAGAGTGGAATAAGTTTGTCGTAATCTCCGAGGAGTTCCACGTACAGGTAATCTCCTGCGGAAACATCGTATGCCATGTTAGAAAGCATTTTGTCGTGCTTGATTCGAAAAATGTTCTTGCCGGTAGATATTTTGATTTCGCCTACGTTTTCCGGATTCACGGTGATCCGAAGTTTCCCCTCGATCGGAATTTCATAGAAATGTAAATTGTTATTAAAAACATAAAACATTTTGCCCACATCGTCATCCAATTTCGTCCAAATGCTGTTGAGGTGAATAATCAACAGACCGTTGAGTTTAGTTAACGCGGAAGGTAGAAATTCATGATCTGTCGTCGTGCGGTGTACAGTCTCCATTGTTTGCTTTCGGAAACCAAAAAGATTCATGTTGGTTATTTAAAAAAAAATTGAGGTCGTATCTAATATAAATAACACCACAAAAAAATGTGCAATTTTTAGTAACTTCATCTTTTTTTTCTTAGCAAAAAAAATGGAGAAGAAGGAAGCGAAACGTGCATGCGACCAATGTGGGACATATATATCCATTTCTCACTTGAGAAGACATCGGAAGAATGTGCATGGCGAAGGATCAAGTAAGAGAGAGCTCGATGTTGACGATCAAGCGCCACGAAAAAAGCAGAAGAGTGCCGGCGAAAATATTCGAAATATTTTAACCGAGGAGACTTTCCAATCTGAAGAAACATCTGATCTAAACAACTTTTTTCGCTCGGTCAAAAGCAAGTTAATTTCGTCTATCACCGAAGCTTTGTTGCAATGCTCGTTGAAAATCCACCTCATCGTTTCCGTCATTTACGAAAACATGAAAAAAGAGCGAGAAACTTTCCATCATTACACTGGTGTAAAGAGCCTCCACGCCGCCGACGTCGATGAGGTGGATGCCATTTGCAACCAGATGTTTGACGCTTTGTTGAACAAGCACGACACTTTCCAAAAACGTGGATCGGGTTGGACACTTTGCGGTTCGCCTCACACTTTAACTTTGAAGGTGGCACGATACAACCCGATGGGAGCATCCAGCTACATCAATTTGCCTCCGGAAATAGGCAGTAAGAAAGCCATAATCAACATTCAAAATGAAGATAACAGATGCTTTTTGTGGTGCATCATTGCCGATCATCACCCAGCCAATAATCATAAGCATCGTTTATACCACTACAACAAGCCAGAATATCTCTCAGAATTTGAAAAACCTATGGCTGGCATTAATTACCCTGTAAATCTACGAGACATTAGTAAATTTGAGGCACAGTACAAGATAGATAAAAACGAAAGTATAGCAGTACACATATTCGGATTAGACAAAAACAACGCCATCTACGTTCTCAGACACAGCAACATTAAAAGTAATCGTGTCATCAGATTACTCCTGATCGAAGATGACGATAATTATCATTACTGTCTAATTCAGAATCTTCCAAAATTAACAAGAAGTCAAATTACCACACATCAACATAAAATTCGAGTATGCGACAGATGCCTGAGTATATTCTACGGTCAAGGAAAAAAGAAGGCTGATGAAGAACTCAGAGATCATCATGAAATGTGTAGTAAACATCCGGCCGCGGCTATCAAAATGCCTTCTCGAGACATGACATTTTCCAACTACAAGGCATTACTCTGGCATCCCGTGGTGATATGCGCCGACTTTGAAAGTTTCCAACTTCCACTCGCCACATGCGAACCGAATCCCAGCGTATCGAGCACTACCGAAATTCTACACCACGAAGCCTGCGCTTTTGGATTGATGGTCAACAACACAGGCAGGCAATGTTATTTTACATCGCGGCAATGATGCTCCACAAAAATTCATTCAAACCCTGAAGCAGATGGCCATACAATTCGCTCCTCTACTAAGAGAAGACAAAGCAATAGAGTCTCTTACCCAGGAAGAGAAGGAAGCATACGACCTTGCCTCTCAGTGTGGTGTGTGCGAAAGTAACTTCACCCTCGAAAATGTCAAAGTTCGCCACCACAATCATCACACGGGAAAATATGTGGCCCCCGTGTGTAACAACTGTAATCTTCAAATCAAAAAACCAAATTTTATTCCTGTATTCATTCACAATTTGGAGGGCTACGACGCCAAAATCTTCAAAAAGGAGATGGGATGCGACGCTCAACCCATTAGCGTCATAGCTCGCACCAACGAGAAATTCATTTCATTCAGCAAGATGGTGGACGTTGGAAATGGCAATCACGTAGAAATTCGCTTCTTGGACTCCTACAACTTTCTGTCTTCGAGTTTGGCGACACTTGCGTCTCAACTCACCGACGATGATTTGGTCGCCACCAGGAAATGTTTCGGCGACCAACATTTAGCACTGTTGAGACGCAAGGGTGTTTACCCCTACGAATACATGACGGATGCTTCCAAATTCTCAGAAACATCGTTACCACCGAGAGAAGCATTCTACAGTCGTCTTAGCGACACCTGTTGCACCGAAGAGGACTACCATCATGCTCAGCTCGTCTGGTCTACATTCTCTTGTCAAACCATGGCCGACTATCACGATCTGTATCTGAAACTGGATGTTACGCTATTGAGCGACCGTTTTCATCTCCATCGCTCGAGAGGAATAGCAGCATATGGTTTGGACCCCGCTTTCAGCTACACCACACCGGGTTATTCTTGGCAGGCAATGTTAAAATCCACGAAGGTGAAGATAGAACTCATCAAGGACGTCAATCAACTTTTGTTTGTTGAAGAGGCAAAACGTGGTGGAATCGTCCAGTGTCCCCTTCGATACGTCAAGGCCAACAATCCATATGTTGCCGATTTCGATGCAAAAAAACCGACAAACTTCTTGGCATACTGGGACATGAACAACCTGTATGGTTATGCCATGTCCGAGCCTCTGCCCATCGGAGAATACGAATGGATGAGCGAGCAGGAACTTCAAGATTGTTTGGAATGGAGCGAAGATCATGAAAATGGATGTTTCCTGAAAGTAGATTTGGAATATCCTGCATCGCTTCATCGAAAACACCATGGATTTGCGATGGCACCTGTGATGGAAACGGCTCCGGAGAAGAAGCTGATGCTCACCTTCAAGAGCAAAAAAAATTACGTGGTGCATTATCGTCTCCTACAATTCTACCTCCGGCATGGATTGGTTTTGAAGCGCGTGCACTCGGGATTAAAGTTTAGACAGACCAGGTGGCTAGCACCCTATATCGACGGCAACACTCAACGTCGAGCATCAGCTTCTTCTTCCGCAGACAAAGACCTATACAAATTGATGAACAACAGCATCTACGGCAAGAGCATGGAAGATGCGAGGAAAAAAAGAAATATCAACTTGGTCTCCGACCCGAAGAAAATAAACAAGCGCGTCGCTCAGCCCACGTACAAAAACTTCACGATACTGAGCGACACGTTGGTATTGATCGAACGTGCTCTCCACCACATAACATTCGACAAACCAATCGCCGCGGGAGTCGCGATCCTAGAGTTGTCGAAGCTGGCCATGTACAAGTTTCACTACGACATCATGAAACCACGCTATGGAGAGGCGATCGAGGTGGTGTACACCGACACGGACAGCTTCGTGTACAACATCCACACCGATGATCTATACGAAGATCTGAAAAACATGAGCCAGCATTTCGACTTCTCTAATTATCCGAAAGATCACCCTCTCTTCGACGACAGCCAGAAAATGACGATCGGGAAGATGAAGGATGAAGTCAACGGTCGCATCATCACAGAGTTTGCGGGTCTTCGAGCGAAAATGTATGCCATCAAAGTTCAGGATGAGACCGAAATAAAAAAAGCAAAGGGGGTGGGGCGTTCGAGCACAAACAAACTAACCGTAGAAGATTACAAGTCGTGCTTGTTCGACAAAAAAATCAAACGCATGACCGAACATCGGATCACAAGCACCATCGACCAGTTGCGTACATCCATGATTAATAAAGTGGCGCTTGATCCCCACGACACCAAATTGAGGCTACTGGACTGCAACATCCACACCCGAGAATGGGGATGCCATGACGAGGAAGAAATCTGCTCGCACCATTAGACTTCTACATCAAAAAAATGCGTATTATTTCTTGCACCACTTTTTTATTTTTTTTTAAAAAAAACAATTATTCAGACTAATTTTTGCATTCACATTTTTTTTATATTTTTCTATTATTTTTTTTAAAAAAAAACAATTATTCACACTAATTTTTGCATTCACACTTTTTTTATATTTTTCTATCATATTATGTACACTATTTTGAGGATATTTTTTTATTTCTTTCAGATGCTGCACCCTACGGAAACTTTTTTAGTTTTTACACATTCCATTCTTAACCAAAAAAATTTTCTTCTCTTCAATCATAAAACACACACATTAGTAGACCCAGTGTCCGGGTACTGGGCCAACATTTGGGGCTCGGTGGGGCTCGCAGTGTTGTCAACGCTTTACTCGAAAAAATCACCAAGGTTTTTGGTCTAACCTAACCTAAAAAGCAAGGAACTGACAATTTTGCTTGAGAGTTCACAAACCGGAAGTGGGGCTCGATCGCCTTAATGGATTTCTCTCGTAAGGCATGTGTTGCCAACTCCTTACCCGAAAAAATCACCAAGATTATGACGCTCGTCGTAGCTTTTTATGATGTACATTTTGAGAGCAGAGTTGGCAACACTGTGGGTTTTTACTGTAGCTTTTTATGAGGGGGGTTTATTGCTTTTTGTTTACATCTGGCAACACTACCGTAGTTTGACAGTGTTGTTAACCTACTGGGTTTTTTTTCACTGTAAATTTTCATCAAAGGGCCTGAGGGGTCCATGTATTTTTTATGTCTGGCAATACTGTTGGGGGCCTAGTGTTGGCGACACTGTGGGTTTTTACTGTAGCCTTTTATGAGGGGGGTCTATTGCCCTCTGTTTACATCTGGCAATTTTATTGGATGTTTTTTTTTAGGCTCGTTGGTGTTACCTACCCATCCGAAGAAAATTCCACTATATGATTTTTCACTGGCTAAGCTAACCTACAAATAGGAATTGGCAGCACTGACTTATAAACCCACTGGGTTCTCTTGACATGTTTTTTCATGATGTGTTGCTAGGCTATTGAGCATCTTGGCGTATACAATGTATATATTTTGAGAGGGAGGTTATAGCTTTTTATACTGTACGAATACTGGAAGCTTGACAGTGACAACCAACAGAGTAGGTAAACCTACATCCAGGAACTGGCAACACTAGTTTCTGACAGTAAATTTGAAATAAAATATTAAACAAAATACATGAGTAAGCACTGTGATTACAAATAGTACCAGTGTTATGCCCCCAACTCCAACTGGGCAACTGGGGGAAATAATTGTACAACAATTTGTACCTAATTGTACAACAACTTGTACCTAATTGTACAACATATACACAGACATAAAAGAGAGAGCCTTCCTGTAACTTACCTCATGTACAATTTATATGTTTTTACAACTGTGAAAAGAAAGCATATGTGTTCTGTATGCACACATTTATTCTTATTTTTCGAAGTTGAATGAAACCACGTGTTTTTACGCTCTCGTAATACTGACCTTGCTCTACTGATTTTAAATTGCTTCCATCCGCTTTTTTTTTTTCTGTGTTATTTCCGCATGCACGCAACATTCACTTTCAATAGACAGAAGGAGTGTTAGTATAGCAGGCTCCGAGTTTACAATTTATTAAATTAAACAATAATTTATGTAAGAATATACTTGTACTTACCGAACACAAAATAATAAAAAGCACATGTGAATCTTTGCGTGTGTTCATGTTATATGACGACTGAGTAAAAAAATAATGTTGACTCCCCGAAAGATAAAAGTTCCCGGTTCGATATCAGATGCATGCAAATTTTATGTTTTGCTCTCCAAAATCTTGATTTTTATGTTTGTGCTATTTGTCATACAGCAGAGGAGAAGAGGGGAGAGGGCAGGGGAGGGGGTACTATTAGCGCCATCTATTAGCAAACAATAGAAATAAAAAGTAGCGTCAAACTTTTTCAACACCCAAAAATTTTAAACGTCCTCGCGTAGTAATACGATCTAGCTGAAGATGTTTGAAGGAGTACTCTTAGTCGACGAAGCTAATTGCTAGGGCCCATATATTGCTAAAATGTTCTTTGATTTGCATATTTCTCATACCGCCATATGTTGTTCTAGTTGACTTCTTCCAAAAAAATGCTAATTAGCGAGAGTTAATTAAGCAAGGCAAGTAAAAGAAGCAAATAGGACAATATGTGGTGGCGTGAGAATATGTAAAAATTCGATTCAGAGGTGGATCGAATTAAAATTGGGGGATATTTTGCATTTTTTCCCTATAATGTACAAAACATTTACCGTACATAATCTTTTCCATTTACAACAGTATAAAATAAGAGGAATGTGTGACAATATCCATATTAATTAGGAAGGTATGTTGTATGCTAGGTTAGCTAATTGTGTCTTCTACAACTTTACTGTATAGAGGAAAGATGGAAAAAGAGAGCTCTACAAAAACTAACGCTCTTAACAATATTGAACGCCCCGTGAAAATTATATATAAATAAGGCATAAACGTATTATCTGCTTTCATGTCAGATTTTCCCGACCTGTGAGCTGTAGTGTTTAGGTGACAAGCGACGCGCTCAAATATAATACCGTTGACAATATTGAACGCCCCGTGAAAATTACATATAAATAAGGCATAAACGTATTATCTGCTTTCATGTCAGATTTTCCCGACCTGTGAGCTGTAGTGTTTAGGTGACAACCGACCTGCTCAAATATAATACTGTTGACAATATTGAACGCCCCGTGAAAATTATATATAAATAAGGCATAAGCGTATTATCTACTTTCATGTCAGATTTTCCCAACCTGTGAGCTGTAGTGTTTAGGCGACAACCGACGCGCTCAAATATAATACCGTTGACAATATTGAACGCCCCGTGAAAATTATATATAAATAAGGCATAAGCGTATTATCTGCTTTCATGTCAGATTTTCCCGACCTGTGAGCTGTAGTGTTTAGGTGACAAGCGACGCGCTCAAATATAATACCGTTGACAATATTGAACGCCCCGTGAAAATTATATATAAATAAGGCATAAGCGTATTATCTGCTTTCATGTCAGATTTTCCCGACCTGTGAGCTGTAGTGTTTAGGTGACAAGCGACGCGCTCAAATATAATACCGTTGACAATATTGAACGCCCCGTGAAAATTACATATAAATAAGGCATAAGCGTATTATCTGCTTTCATGTCAGATTTTCCCGACCTGTGAGCTGTAGTGTTTAGGTGACAAACGACCTGCTCAAATATAATACCGTTGACAATATTGAACGCCCCGTGAAAATTACATATAAATAAGGCATAAGCGTATTATCTGCTTTCATGTCAGATTTTCCCGACCTGTGAGCTGTAGTGTTTAGGTGACAAGCGACGCGCTCAAATATAATACCGTTGACAATATTGAACGCCCCGTGAAAATTACATATAAATAAGGCATAAGCGTATTATCTGCTTTCATGTCAGATTTTCCCGACCTGTGAGCTGTAGTGTTTAGGTGACAAGCGACGCGCTCAAATATAATACCGTTGACAATATTGAACGCCCCGTGAAAATTACATATAAATAAGGCATAAGCGTATTATCTGCTTTCATGTCAGATTTTCCCGACCTGTGAGCTGTAGTGTTTAGGGGACAAGCGACCTGCTGAAATATAATACTGTTGACAATATTGTACGTATATTGTATTGTATAGGAGACTAGAAGCATATAATTTGGCGAAAAAAAAACCCAAATAAGGTCATAGAAAATAGTTAAAAAAAAAGTGAGCAATTATATTTTGCATTGCACAGCATTTGGTATTAAATAACATACCCCCAAAAAATCTCTGCATTATGCGTTCTGAAAAAAATTGCCCTACGTGCCAAATTACTGTGTCAAGTAAACATTTTCAAAGGCACTGTCGTACTTGTGTGCCGGGAAAGCGAATATGTGCAACCAAACTGTGCTCTAAGTGTGGAAAAAATTTTTCTATTGACTACTTCAAGCGACACCAGCTTACTTGCAAGAGCACTGGAACATCTCTACCGCAACCTTCCAAGCGAAAGGTAGAAGTAACCTCCCTCGATGCATCGCCACCTACCAAACGCGTCAAGCTGACGAAGAAAGCAGACCGAATTGCGTTTGAGCATTTATTAGAAGACTTTAACATAACATCAGACAACTTCTGCGATGTGCGTAGTTTTCTGGAGAGCGAACGAGCTAAGATAATATCCATCCTCAACGATGCATTGGCTACATACTCCTCTAAATTCTATGCTGTGCTATGCTGCAAGTATAAGAAACCGTCTGATGAAATATATAAATTCTTCCATGCGACAAAAGCAAAAACACTGCATCAGGCAGATATCACTGACCTCGACAGCATCTACGACAAGTTTGTCGAGGAGTTTGTGGCAAAGCACGAGGAGCATCAGGCTAAAGGCTCGGGCGGTTCGCTGTGTGGCGACCCCCACGAACTTTGTCTGACACTTAGCAAGTTCCTGCCACTGGCAGGGTCTAGCTATATTGCCCTGCCACCCGAGGTTGAAGCAAGGAAAGCTGTTCTCAATATTCAGAACAAAGACACCAAATGCTTCCTCTGGTCGGTGCTGGCAGCATTGCACCCTATACCTAGGGAAAACCACTCGTACCGTGTTAACCACTACACGCAGTATGAGTCGGAACTGGAGGATGCAATGGCCGGGATTGCCTACCCTGTAGAAGTCTCGCATATTCGCAAGTTTGAGGTTCGTGCTCGTGACTTGTTGGGCCTGCAATTAGCCATCAATGTTTACGGTCTCACCGAGAACGAAAATGAGGTCCACCCCATCCGGGTGAGCAACGTGAGCAACAACAACGAGGTACGAGAAATCAACCTCCTGCTCATCAAGGACGAGACCCATCACCATTACACCCTTATCCGTTCCCTCTCTCGGCTTGTTTCGAGCCAACGGAGCAAAGACAAAACCCACGTCGAGGTGTGTCGCAGGTGCTTGGCTATATTTTATAATCGAGAACAGCAAAATTACCGGTACATCAGAGGACCCAACATTGCTGCTGAGAAGCTAGCTCGCCACATGTTCTACTGTGGTACCAACGAGCCTGCACGAATTATCCTGCCCGAACCTGGTGCAGTAGAGTGCTTTCGCATGCACAGTGCTATGGTGAAGCATCCTGCCTATATTGTAGCAGACTTCGAGGCCTTTCTTCAACCTCTGTCTAACTGCGAGCCCAACCCCGAAACATCCTCTACCATTCCTTTCCAAATCCACGAGGCCTCGAGTTACTCCTATGTTGTGGTGTGGCGAGACCAACATATTGCCTCCGAGCCCTATGTGTATCGCGGTCCCGACCCGGTCAAACACTTCCTGGAGAGAATGCAACAGGAAGCCATCAAGATAGGGAAGGTGCTGTTGGCCCCCAAGCCCATGCTGCCTCTGTCTCCGGAAGACAAGCATCAGCACGAAATGGCTCTAAATTGTCCTGTTTGCAACTCGGTCTTCACTGACGATAACAAAAAGGTCCACCACCATGACCATTATGGGACCGGAAGCTACATTGGCCCGTGGTGCAACAGATGTAACTTGAGAGCCAGGGACCCGCGCTTCATACCGGTCTTTTTTCACAATGGCTCGGGATATGATTTCCATCACTTGGTTACACATCTAGGGTACGACAATGCGAGAATCAATGTCCTGGCGCAGAACGAGGAGCGTTATATTAGCATCAGCAAGTGGGTGCCGATCCCCAACTCAAGCAAGAGCATCGAGCTTCGGTTCCTCGACTCTCTGAGGTTCCTCCAGGCAAGCCTCGATGCTCTTGCTGGGAAGCTCAGAGACGACCAACTAGCCATTACCACATCAAGTTTCCCGAACTTAGATGTCGCACTCATCAGACGTAAAGGGGTCTACCCCTACGAATACGTCACAGACCCTTCCAAGTTCGAAGAAGAGTTGCTGCCTCCCCAGGATAAGTTCTACAGCCAGCTGAGAGGTTCTGGTATTACCGACGAGGAGTACAAGCATGCTCAGTCTATGTGGGTCGAGTTGGGTTGCCGAACTTTCGGTGATTACCACGATGCATACCTGAAGCTTGATGTGACGCTTCTTGCCGATGTGTTCCAGGCGTTTCGGGCGACTGCGATAAACATTTACAACCTGGACCCTGTATATTTTTACAGCCTTCCTGGACTGGCATGGTCGGCCATGCTCCTGCTGACTAAAGTTAAACTTTCACTTATCTCCGATAATGATATCATGCTTTTCATCGAGAGAGCTATCCGGGGCGGCATGGTCCAAGTGTCGCAACGCTTCGCACACGCCAACAATCACCACATGGCCACTGGTTACGACCCCTCCCAACCATCAAGCTACATCATGTACACTGACGTGAATAATCTTTACGGGCACTCCATGATGCAGCCACTCCCAACAGGACAGTTTGAGTGGGCTGACCCCTCCAACTTCGACATCGAAAAAGAGTGCGACGAGTTTGGGTTTTTTGCCGAGGTGGACCTTGACTTCCCCGAGAAGCTGCAGGATACATTCTGTGACCTTTCGCCTGCTCCGGAATTGAAGTGCCCACCTGGCTCGGATCAACCGAAGCTCGTCATGGACTTGGAGCCCAAAAAGCGTTATGTGCTACACTACCGGAACCTCCAGTGGTTAATGCAGCAAGGGGTCTCGGTCAAAGCAGTTTACCACGTGCTCTTGTTCAGGCAGTCTCCATGGTTGAAGCCGTACATCGAACTGAACACCAACCATCGCACTGATGCCACTTCGGAACTTGATCGCGATTTTTTCAAATTAATGAACAATGCGGTATTTGGGAAGACCATGGAGAATGTGCGAAATCGCGTTGATGTGAGGTTGGTGACGAAGAAAACACAGTGTCGTCGACTTGTTGCAAGCCCACTGTTCAGGTCTCGAACAATTTACAACGAACAGATGTCTCTGATTCACATGAACCGGGGCAAGGTGCTACTCAACAAGCCCATCTATGTGGGAGCTGCAGTTTTGGATCTGAGCAAGTTGTGCATGTTCGAGACATATTACGGCATACTACGTGCACACTACAACCACAATATCTCGCTCCTCTACACAGACACGGACAGCTTGGTATACCATGTTCGCACGGCCGATGCATATGGTGATATAGCCAAAGTTCCAGCTCTTGTCAAGCTCTTCGACACATCGGGCTATCCCCAGCTAAACCGGTATGGAATTCTGCCCCGGAACAAAAAAATACCCGGCAAACTCAAGGACGAGAAAGACGGGGATGTGATTGTGGAGTTTGCTGGACTTCGTGCCAAAGCCTATGCGATCCGGGCTGAGGGTTCAGTAACAAAAAAGGCAAAGGGTGTAAGCAGGCAAGTGGTTCGGGAGCACCTCAAGTTTGAGGATTACCTCGAGTGCCTCAGAACAAAATCGCCCATTCTACAAAAAGAACATCGTATCCAAAGCGTCGATCATGTACTTACAACTAATATTGTCAGGAAAGTTGCTCTGGATGCACACGACGACAAGAGGTGTATTCTTGAATGTGGGGTCCATACACTTCCGTGGGGCCACTATCGCCTCCAAACTAGTAAGGCCTGCCCAGAGTGCAACAAAAAGTAATAGGCAATGCGAAAAAAAAAACAATTTTAATTTACTTCCACTTCCTCGATTACATGCATGCATGGCACAGCAAAATTAAACTTCTGGAAACTGCTAATTGCAATTTGTACTTATATATATAAAATTCCACATTTCTTATTGTGTGCTATTTTTTTTTATTTATTTAAAACTGTTCAGTCACTCTTTCATTCTTGACGTCATACACAAATGTTTTCTCTGCAATAAGAATGACACTGCACAGAGTATCTGCAGGCAAGGCATCGTGGAACTCGCATACAATCTTGATGTTGGTACGATCGTTGACCACCACTTGCTTCCTCTTAGATGTGTTGATGACGGTCATGGGTCTCCGTGCTTTGAATTCGCTGGGCGCGTAGTACATGTCCACGCTTCCCTCGGTCACGCGTTTGTAAGCCGTGTAAGCTTCGTAAAGTTTGAGGTAATCGTCTTTGGTCATGTCGAGGTTGTAATTCTCGCGCGGGAACACTTCGTTTCTACCGTTCTTCAGATAAACGTTCTTGATCTTGCAGTCGTCGAACTTGCTGGAATCTTTTTCCTGATCGTTATCGCGTCCGGTCTGAAAAAGCACTACGACGAAATCTGGCATGTCGAACTGTATGTTGTTGAACTGTGTCGTCACGTCGAATTCCATGTGACTTCCCGACGCCATCTTCTGCACGCACTGGTAACCGTGAAAGTGAATCGGCACCTGCGGACTTTTCAAGATCTCCGCTTTGTACTTGAGGGCGTAGTTCGTTTCGTATTCCACCACCGGCATTCTCAATTCCATGCTCCGGATGACGCATTTCGCCGCTTCGGGTAAAGTGTTGGCTATCGGCGTGGTGCCGTCCGGACCCAAAGTAGCGTATCGCATCAGTGCGTCGTTGTCGTTGGCCGCTCTTCGAAACGTGATCCTCAGTCCTCCCTTCCACATGATCTCCTTGTAGTCCGAGAAGAAACCAGGCAGCAGACGCATGGGAAAGAGCACCGTGTGACTTTTCGTCGATATTTTGGTTCCGGCTTCGAATCCACCGGCCTGGTAGTACGCTGCGTCCGTTTTGGATAATTTCAACGTTCCCACTGCCGTCGACGTGATGCCTGGATAATCTATTCTGTCGATGACGGTGTTGTGTTTCCTCACCTCCACCTGCGAGAACAGGTGAGGCACGAAGTTGTCCACGAGTATCAAGTTTGCTGCTGCAGGAAACGCGTCTCCGCTTTCCTTCTTCACCACGTCGAATTGAAGATAAAGGTCCGCTCTGTGAGGATGAATGAACCCGTCGCCTACGTCCACGTCGTATTCGATCTCCCTGTTCGCTTCGTTCAGATTGGCGAACGTGCGACGGTTGGGAGGGAAAGACTGCAATTCGTAACTTTCGATTTGCTCCATTTTACATGTATGGTTATTTATTATACGTTGATCTCCACGATGGCCGTCGTAGTGGCACCTGCGAAATCCACCACGTCTCCTTTCTCGTTCGTCACCACCAACTCTATGTCGTCTATGCGGTTGCGACATACTGGAAAATAGATCGGCGAAGAGGGCGTGTAGATGATCGGTTCCATGAACTCGGAACTTGGTTTGAAAGTGGCTATGATTCCCGTCTGCTTGTGACTTCCTAATAATCCGTCCGAAGATTTCGTGATCATGCCTTCCGCCACGTTGCAGTGTACGTTCAGAGTCTCTATGGCCAAGAATTTAGGAATGTTGGTTGCTACGTGCTTGATGCCAGCTTCGAGTTTGGTGTCGTTCTCGAAACCTAAAAGTTCTCCCATGGTGCCCAGGTCCACGGTCTCCGTCGCGGATAGGATTTCCACTCTGTGCGTGACCGAATTTTGAGAAAGGTATGTGCCTTTGGGTAATTGAGCTTGCAAAGTGGAAAGATTGTATTGTCCTGGCGTGACGACGATGTGTTCGCTTCCGACGCTAATTTTGTTGTTGTGCTGGGTGACGTTAGGTATGAGGTACATGCTGTAGAATGCACGCAGAGCCACGGATTTAGGATAGACGATGTCGTCGTGCAGCGTGAGTTTCAAGATTGAAGATTCGCTCGTGAGATGGAACACGCCCATCCTAGTGATGCTGTTTCAGGTTCCACAGTACTTTCTGGAAATCCTCGATCGTAGGGTTATTTATTTTAGAGAGAAACGCGAGCACAGAGAGGCAGAGATGACCGCAGTTCACGTCTCCGAAATTTTGAATGCGTTCGTCGTTGTAGTATATAGAGGTTTTGCTCGTTTTCAGATAATAAATTAAATTTGTAGGTGGAACACCTCCGAAAGAATCGAAAACAAATGCTTTATCATCATTTTTGTGGTAACATATCCAATGCGTGCCTGGATTTTCTTGACCGTCCAAGTTGACTACTCCGCATTCTCTTCTTTTGACGGTTGAAGGTAACGAGTCGGACATGAAAACTCCTCTGAAGTGTTTGATTCGTAACGGTTCGATCAGAGATTCAATGTCTCGGTTGGTGAGTGCTTCTGTTTCTTTTTTTTAAACTTTTTCATCACGCCCTTTCCTCCTTTCTTCTCCATGGCCAGGTTGTGACGTTTCTGTTCTTCCAATTCCGCCTTGTTCTTCTTCGAGTCGATGACGGTTTTCGCGATGGCGGCACTTCCACCGGCCAAACTTCCAACGGCCCCCAATGCTGCTAGGATGGCCGGGATGCTGAATATGAAACCTCCGACCTTTTGCTGTTTCCGCGAACGCTGCAATCTTTTCAATTGAGGTGTGCTGAGCAGCAATTTCATTCCGTGTCCTTTCGACAAGCAAGAACGTTTCTTCTCGCGTTGTTTCTTGGTGAGTAACCCATCGAGGGCACCTAGATTTTTCAGATTGGAGTATGGTATCTGGTACACGACACCCTTGGGCTTCATGTTGACGCTCTATGTGTTATTTTCACGGTATGTTATTTATATATATATTCTGAGATTTTTTTCTTGTGTAGTTTTTTTTTACGGTATGTTATTTATATATTTTCAAGGCCTCGCAGTCGTTACACAAATTCTATTACGTGCTTCGTTTTCTTGCCAAGAAGTTCCTTTGTCCCCTTGTACACGATTCGAGTTTTGTTCTCGATTAAAATAGATAGCTTCTCGTCGGATAACATGTTAGCGTATCGATCTGGTAAAAATAGACTGTATTGTGCGTTGAGCAACAGGCGTACCTTGGGACCATACTGGGTAGAAACGATTGAACCGGAAGTTATCGTGTAAGGTTTGTCGACTTCCAATTCCTGAATTTTTACATACTCGACTGACAAATTTAGCATTTGTTTTAATGCTTGGAGATCGCTCATTTTTTCAGTTGTCAGAGTGTTAGAGAGAAATTTAATTGTTTTTTTTTTTCACGATGTGTGTTATTTATATATACCGAAGATTATTTTTTTACGATGTGTGTTATTTATATATCAAGTTTTTTTTTTACTGGATGTTATTTATATACCCCACCCCAATTTTTGTTTCGTGTTCATGGCGATGGTGGTACCCAGTGCGGCGACCCGTTCACCCAACGATGCGTCTCTGCTCACGAACCTTTCGAAAGCTGCATGTTCCAATTTTTTGTCTGCTTCGTGACGTGCGTCCAGATCCGTCTGCGTGGTGTTGTAGGCTATGTCGTGATCTTTGCATGCCGCGTCCAACGGATTCACACCCTTGTCTCCTCTCTCCAATCTTTTCTCGAGTTTGGTGCCCGGTCCGCAGTACTGGTAGCCAGGTAGATGCATCTCGAAAGGTAACTTGTTGATGATGTCGTTCACGAGTCCCTTTCCTTCGGCCACGTTCCAAAATTTCGGAGGCAGCGTGTTGATGATTTTGATCAGGTAACCTATGCCCTTGTCGTCGTTCACGATGAAGTTGGAAAGTTTCGTGCTGATCATGTCCACGATGCCAACCTTCTCGTTGTAGAAATTACGATTGCCTGCATTCTCTTCGCCGGCTATCACCAACAATTGGTCCACGAGTTTCCTAACGTCGTCCACCCAAACGAATTGTTTGGGTAACGTGTTGTATCGTTTGACGCCGCTGCCTGTTTTGACCTGGTTCCAAATCGGTTTGATGAGATTCCTGTACTTCTCACCACTGCTCGATTTCACCCTATTCTGCGAGGCATCGTTGTTCTGGTACAAGGCATCCGTCATGATCAGAATTTCCTTGTAACTTTGGTAATCTTCGTCGGTGTAATCTTTCGGCTGCTTTTTGGCGAAGAGTTCCCACAGTCCCACCGTACCCGGATACCTGTTCCAACTATCCTTGTCGCCTAAATTGACTTTAATGTCGTTGCCTTCGAAGGTCACCTTCGATTTCCCAATCTTCCACACCACACCGCCGCCTTCGCTGGTTTCCATGCTGGGATACAATCCGAACACTTCATCCTTGTCGAATTTCCCCGTGCTCAGGTAGTCTCGTGCCAAAGGTCCCAACTCGATTTTATCCGAAGACGTGCTGCCTATGGCTCGACGTCGTGCAGGTGCATCCTTCAGTTCGAACGGCGTCGAAGGAATGCTCGAAATGGGTGTGGGTACGGCGTAACTTTTAGCTGCGAGCGGTACGAGTTCGTTGATCAAATTTTTATTTTGTTCCGTGACACTTTTAATTTCTTTACCTAGACTGCTGATGGCATCGATCACGGGTTGATCCTGACGTTTCTTCTCTTCGTAGAATCCGCGATTCTCGGATTTCCAACCTTTGAAGCGTTTCGCGAGGTAATCGCGAAGCTTGAGATTTTCGTCTTCGATTTTTCGTTTCGTCATGACGTTATTTATACACGTCGTTTCTCACAACGTTGCAACGTTTAGAAAGTCGTTGATTTTGTTTCTGTATTTTCCGTCGTTGGGTTTCCTCGTCATGTCGATCGTCGCGAATCCGAAATCGTCACCGTTCCAGCAAGTAGAGCAGCAGCGTTCCGAAAATTGATTGTAGTTCATGTCTCCGCCTACGTAGTCATCGTACGCGTGCTTGAGGTTGGTGTGATCTTGACGAAACAAACATATGAAATTAGCGTTGTCGCGCACTAACTGTTTTGGAATTTTGGAAAACGTTTGAGCTAGGTAAAAACAATCCATTCCTTTGTGACGACCTTGCGTGAAAAAATTGCGAATTTCATTTTGATTTTCCAGGATGGCGTCGTCGAACACAACGACTGAATTTTCACGACAATCGTCGAGTGGTTTTATTTCCGAAGCGAACGTTGCAATGTCCAGACCATCGTACAGTTTCATCAGTTGCTGGTATTTGGATTGCTCCAAACTTTTCGAGAACACGTACAGGTGCCTGTTCTTCCAATCTAACCAATTCGGTGCAAGGAGAAAATTGTCCACGAGCAGTGTCGTTTTCCCACACCCCGATGGACCTACGATCAGACAGCGGATGCTGTCGGGAAGCAACTTGCCGTTCTTTTTCTTCGTTTGACTTTCTGGATCCGGTAGACGCTTCACCACGTTCCACGTACTTACAAGATCACTTCGTCCGCGTCGATCCAACTCTTTTCCGGAAGTCCCAGCCATTTGACAAACAGTTTGTCACCTTTCCTACGCAATACTTTCTCGATGAGGTACGTGTCGGGGTGTTTCGTTTTAGAGAGTTCCTCTTCGTAAAATCTCCCTTTCAAAATCTCGCCGCTACTATCTTTTATTATATACGTGTGTCGGTTTCCAGGTAAAACTCGAACCACCGTAAAGAGTTCCGTGCTCCAATTTTTTGTGAATCCCTTCTCGAAGGTGCGTTTGAATTTGCTGATCCTCACCCGGTCTCCAATTTTGTATTTAGCTTTTTTTGTCGTGGGTGTGTACTTTGGACAGTAAACGGTAGAAATTAAACGCTGCTCGTCGGACTTGGTAACGTCAACTGGCTTCATGCCTATCGTTCTGTGTACCGTTTCATTATAGGTGTCGACGAGTTCCGGCAGGATGTCGACCCATTTGTAATTTCCCCGAAGCGTGAATCGTTTCCACATGTGTGTTTTCAAGGTTCGATTAAATCTTTCCACGATGCTGGCTTTGATGTGACTGAAGCTCGAATAATGTCGAATGCCATGTTTTTGAATAAATTTTTGGAATACGGCGTTGTAAAATTCTTTACCGTTGTCCGTTTGCAGAAACCGTGGTCGTCTGCCACCGCTTTCGCGAAAAATTAATTTGAATGCTTCCGTGACGCACGTTCCTGTTTTCGCCTTCAAAGGTAGAGCCCATGCGAATTTCGAAAACGTGTCTATGACGGTGAGGAGGTACTTGTTGCCCTTGTTCAATTTATGCACGTTTTTCAAATTGCCGCTACTCATCTCCACGAGGTCACTTTGCCAGAGGTCGTCGATGCCCTTGGTTACCACAGCCAAACGTTCGTAGTTGCGGCGTGCAGGTTTATGCAATTCTTCGACGATGGCCTGCCTAGACATTTTTTTGTTTAGAGATTACGTTTCAAGAGAAGCACCAGCGTGATGGGATTCAAAGAGGGTGGTACTTCACTCGTGTTTTGAATGATCAGCTTATCGCCGGCACTCACGTCGAAAACGGTGAGATCTTCGTCTTCGTGTATTTCATATATGTTGCGCGTTTCGTTCCAACGTGCCAGAGGAATGTTTCCTGCTTTCTGGACACCACGATTCGATATCAAAGTCATGGTGGGAACGCTAGCTTTTCTACCGTGAGACCAGTACGAAAATTCGTTTATCTGAATCGTGCCATCGAGGAGAAACTTGTAGTACGGATGATAAGGATGTAACATGTACAGTTTGTTACCTTCGACGAACGTGGAGATTCTCTGTTGATTGGGTACGCTGTTGATTTCGATGGCTTGCAGAGAATGCAGTTTAGCGAATTTAGTGTCGACGCCGAGCAGATTACTGTGAACTTGTCCGAGTTTATTTTCGATGGGTAGCAAATGCTCGACTATGGTATCCGTTACGGCAGAAAACGACGGTTTGATTTTCACTTCCACGTTCAACTGCTTGTAGTTTTCGTTGAGTTCTTGCAACTTGGCACCGAAAGAGGCCAGCGTCGATTCCTGCGTGGATTCCAGCACTCCAACTTGATCTCTGATGTTGACGACAATGTTCTGAAGGTTCTCGACTTGATTCAATTTCGAGCTCTTCTCGGTAAGATCGTTCACGATGCTTCGCATCTCTGTGAACTGCGTGTGAAGGTCGGCGACGCTCTGGGAAGTGGGCAGCGTCGACACCAGCGAACTAATTTCGTCTCGAATCTGTTCCACGTTCGCCGTTTCCGTTTCTAGTCGTTTCAGCATTCGAGATATGTTTCTTTTCAAAGCGTGCAATTCTTTGGAGGTGGGGAGATTGGCCACTTTACTCTCGAGATCGCTCAATGAACTTTTGATGTCGTTCGAATCGGATAGTGCCGTCACCGCCGTTTTCAATTTTTCCAAATCTTCTCTCGAAGGTACGCTCGTCCGTAACGATTCCAAGTCACCCTGTATGTTGTCGAGTACGTGATGAAAATGAGCGAGATTGGATTCGACGTTTAAATTTTCTAAATATTCGATCTTCTGCTGAACCGTGCTCAGCGTGTCTTGAATGCTCGTCAACGCTCTTGCTTCAGCGTGAATATTTTTAATTTCTTCGTTGATCAATTCCAAGGACGCCTGAAGCGTAGCGATGGTGGTTTGAATGTGTTCGAAATCTTGATAGGCCTCCAATTGAATTTTTATGTTCGCGACGCTTTTACCGATGACCTGCAGTTCGTCCGACGATGGTAGGTTCGTCATTGTATCTTCCAAAGTCTGCAACTTGGATTTAATTTCTTCCAACGTGCTGGTGAATTCTTCTTGTAATTTGGAAACGACGACATGCAAGCGTTCTGCATCTATATCGTTCACCACGGTTTGAAGTTCGGAGAAATTCTTTTCTATTGCGGAAGTTCGTTCTTCGATTTCGAGTTTCAATTTTTCCAAATCTTCATTTTTCGATTGAAATTGCTGTAATTTGGCCAAATCATTTTGAAGCGAATCCACGCTCAACTGTATATTTTGAACGCTGTCGTAAGAAGGTACGTCGACATAATTTTTTATGAGCGTTTTCAGTTCGGAATCGATTTTCAGAATGGGGTCGAGACATTGCGTTTGGAGCGTAGCGATTTCCGACTCTAAACTTTTGTTTAAGGTTTCCTGCAAAGCGATCAAATCGGTCCTCAACTTCTTAACTCGAATGTCCAACATGAGAATCTCTTCTGCGTGGTCTACACACTTGGTGTTGCCGAAAATGTCGTTAGGCATTTTTGGTTAACGGTTATTTATAATAGGATAGACGATTCGTAATTCTACGAAGAGAGGAATGAGTTTGTCGTAATCTCCGAGGAGTTCCATGTAAAAATAATCTCCTGCAGACACATCGTACGTAATGTTAGGAAGCATCTTGTCGTGCTTGATTCGAAAAATGTTCTTGCCGGTAGAAATTTTGATTTCGCCTGCGTTTTCCGGATTCACGGTGATTTGAAGTTTCCCGTCGATCGGAATTTCGTAGAAATGTAAATTGTTATTAAGAACATAAAACATCTTGCCCACATCGTCATTCAGTTTCGTCCAAATGCTGTTGAGGTGAATGATCAACAGACCGTTGAGTTTAGGTAACACGGAAGGTAAGAGGTTATTGGAATTTGGCGGTGCAGTCTCCATGTTGATCTGTTTGCGGAAGCCAAAAAGATTCATTGTCTTTGTTAGTTATTTAAGAATACGGTCAAAGTGTTTTTTGTAATGACACGCAAAGTTTTTTTTGTTTGCTTGCGTCACAATACAGGCACGCGCGCGCACGTGTGTGTGTGCGACACATTGTTCCCGAAAGAGGTTTACAAAAATCACGATTTATAAACATTTGGTCCCACAGTTGGAAAATTACGATAAGTTGCATTCAAAAGTTTCAAAATATCATATAGTAGAATTTTTGTAGAGTGGGTAGGCAACACCTATTTGTAGGTTAGCTTAGCCAGTGAAAAATCATATAGTGGAATTTTCTTCGGATGGGTAGGTAACACCAACGAGCCTAAAAAAAAAACATCCAATAAAATTGCCAGATGTAAACAGAGGGCAATAGACCCCCCTCATAAAAGGCTACAGTAAAAACCCACAGTGTCGCCAACACTAGGCCCCCAACAGTATTGCCAGACATAAAAAATACATGGACCCCTCAGGCCCTTTGATGAAAATTTACAGTGAAAAAAAAAACCCAGTAGGTTAACAACACTGTCAAACTACGGTAGTGTTGCCAGATGTAAACAAAAAGCAATAAACCCCCCTCATAAAAAGCTACAGTAAAAACCCACAGTGTTGCCAACTCTGCTCTCAAAATGTACATCATAAAAAGCTACGACGAGCGTCATAATCTTGGTGATTTTTTCGGGTAAGGAGTTGGCAACACATGCCTTACGAGAGAAATCCATTAAGGCGATCGAGCCCCACTTCCGGTTTGTGAACTCTCAAGCAAAATTGTCAGTTCCTTGCTTTTTAGGTTAGGTTAGACCAAAAACCTTGGTGATTTTTTCGAGTAAAGCGTTGACAACACTGCGAGCCCCACCGAGCCCCAAATGTTGGCCCAGTACCCGGACACTGGGTCTACTCACATTACACATGGAGGTTCTCTGTAGGGAGTCATGGGGGGGGTTAAAAAAAACACGTGAAACTCTACAGAGGCATGACTTTGTTAGCCGCGGCCATTAGAACTGTGTTGGGCACCACGCACCCTCGCGAGGTTATAGGGGCCAGGTATCCTAAAAAAACAACAATTATTATTTTGTTTGTTTGCTTGCGTCACAATACAGGTGTGTGCGCGCGCGTGTGTGGCACATCGTTCCCCCGAGAGAGGTTTACAAAGGTCACGATATACGGAGTTGGAAAATTACGATATGGCGCATTCGCTCATTACTGTTGCCAGCCATGGGTCTCTCTCTCTCTCTCTTCATCTTACACCAACGTTGGCATCTCTATTTTTTTTTAGTTGTAAGTAAATTGCCAACACACTCTAGTTAATAATGCTACATATTATACACACACACGCACACACATACTGCGTTGCCATCCACCCATCTCTCTCTCTTTTACAGCAGTGCCGGCTCTCCTTGCCCAGTGTGTGCAGGTTGGCAAAAATTGCTGTATGCGCTGTAAGGCAAGCCTCAAGCAAAATTGCCAGCTCCTTGCTTTAGGTTAGGTTAAATCAAAAAAAATCTTGGTGATTTTTTTTCGAGTGAGGAGTTGGCAACGCTGATCTCCACTTGAGGGCGGTCAACCGGGTTGATTGCACAATCAAAATTGCCAGCTCCTTGCTTTAGGTTAGGTTAGACCAAAAAAAATCTTGGTGATTTTTTTCGAGTGAGGAGTTGGCAACGCTGATCTCCACTTGAGGGCGGTCAACCGGGTTGATTGCACAAGCAAAGTTGCCAGCTCCTTGCTTTAGGTTAGGTTAGAGCAAAAAAAGCTGTGGGTAAGCTGTCGGTTGTTTAACTCTTCCCTTTCTCTTTTTTTTTCTTGTAAAAAGCTATGGCAAAAGTACCAGTGGGTTGGCAACCTTGCTTTATGCACTGTAAGGCAAGCCTCAAGCAAGGTTGCCAGCTCCTTGCTTTAGGTTAGGTTAGACCCAAAAACAAAACTTGGTGATTTTTTCGAGTGAGGAGTTGGCAACACTGCGAGAAAATACCTCAAGCAAGATTGCCACCTCCTTGCTTTAGGTTAGGTTAGACCCAAAAACAAAAACCTTGGTGATTTTTTCGAGTGAGGAGCTGGCAACACTGCGCGCGAAAAGTAGGTCAAAAGGCCGTTCCAGAATCGCCGGTTTCACCTACTCTCATTGTAGGTTAGTTTTAATCCGTAAAACATCGTAAAAAACAAATTACGCTGAGAGTAGAAGCCTATTAGCAGGTCGTAGTAGATTACACTGAGGGGGGCCTTACAGTAAGAGGGAGGTAGCCTTATAGGAAAATATCGTAAGTCATTTCAAATATAGGTCCAAAAAACGAGTTGGCATAAAAAATAGCTTAAAAAGTGATGCCAGAGCTTTTTCTGTCCATTTTTTCTTTCATTGTAGGTTAGTTTAGTGCGTAAAACGTCGTAAAATAAAAAGTAGGTCAAAGGGCCGGCCCAGAGTCGCCGGTTTCACCTACTGGTAAAGGTTGGTATTATCGTGATATAGGTAATATCGTGTTAGTTTTGTATTAACGTGGCGCCATTTTGCTCACTTACTGGCAGGACCTTTACGAAACACGTACGAACGACAGGCAGTTTTTTGCACGCGAGGTTATTTCGTGATTCGTCAATACAGAACTATCACGATATTACCCATATCACGATAATACCAACCTTTACCCTAATTTCTATGTCACTGAAATCTATTCTGTGGTCATTGTTGATTGAGTGTTAAATATCGTTTTTTCTTGTCTTCCAGATGGCTTCATCGAGCACGACCTGATGCACGCAATCAAAGTCCCATTCGACGACCCCAAGTACCTGTTCTTCGACAACGGTCTCGATGGCTTCCCGGCCATCGGGATGAAGCCTGGCTCCGACATCAAGTCCCCCTACCGCCTGTTCCTTCCGGAGAAGCTGTACGGCGACTTCAGCATCCTGGCCACCGTCAAACCTGCCTCCAGGGACGGCGGGTTCCTGTTCGCCGTCGTCAACCCTTTGGACACCGTCGTTCAGCTGGGAGTGCAGGTATCTGCCGGAGGATATGGCATGCAGAACATCAGCCTCTTCTACACGGACGTCAACCACCACTTCTCCTCCAGGAGCATCGCTAGCTTCGTGGTTCCCGGGTTCGTCAGGAAGTGGACCCAGATGAGCCTGAGGGTTGTCGGGGACAATGTCACCTTGTTCTTCAACTGCCAGGAGTACGATTCCCTGGTCACCAAGAGAGATCCCAAGGAGCTGGTGTTCGATTCAGCCTCGACCCTCTACATCGGGCAAGCTGGGCCTATAATCAAGGGAGAATTCAATGTGAGTACACTTTTCTTCGATATTAGTTCACTAAACCCGCAATATTAGTTCTATCGTGACTTAGTGGCGGCGATCGGGTGCCAGAATTGGGGCAAGAAAAGTTTACTCTCTTGGTAGACAATTCTCAGCATTGAAAGCTCATAATGTGGGGCCCCATAATCGCCAGCCACTACTGTCGTGTCTGCACCACATTTTGAAAATAGCCCTAGTTATTTTTATTAGCAAAAGATGGCAGCACATTGTAACATCATTATTTTCTCAGTTTAAGGCATTTCGTTCTTAATTCTCGGAGTAAAGATTACAATACTTGATAGTTATAATTTTATACTAAATTGGCATAAATAATAAATTATATTACTGTACAGGTTAATACTAAGAAAATTGACGTAATGAAGAGATTCATGAACACATAATAACTCTTTGGATTGAAAAATATTCTCGGTATCGGTTAAGTGACGTTTGCAGAAGTTCATGAAGATTAGCGTCACGAAGAACACTGGATGTGATTCTGATATAATTAACCCAGATTACAGTTTCGTAAAGTAATTATTATCGGAGGTAAGAAGATGTATAAGGCCTACAGTAATTCACAGTGGCATCCGTGCTTCTCAGCTAGCAGCCATTCTTCGTATACTGTCGTATAGATGTCACGTGATCAGCTGTTTAAGCATTTAGGCACGTTATTGTAACCTGGCCCTTCTAATCTAACAACAAAAGCTTTTAGATACACACCTCACGCCACGTGACCTAGATGGCAGCAGCAGTCCGTATCCAAGACAACAGTTAACAAATGGCTGCTGGCAAGCATACGCTCATATACGAGTATACGGAAGGGAAAAAAAATCCTTCTCCAGAAAACATGCAGTAAATTATCACTAAGCCTCTGAAGTATGGGTTACCTGAGACAAACACAAATTGAACAATGTTAAAAATGCATGTGTACCATGATTAGTTCAGAATTAAACAACCGGAACTTGAGCCATACTCTTCATCACTATTTAGCGAACAAGGTTGATATCTCCGCTAAATTCTTGCTGCACGCACACATTGCATCAATTTGCTCGAAATTAAAATGCAACTTTCAAATTAATAAATAATTCAAGTTTTAGCTGCTATTGGCAAACTCCCTTTGTGAATATTTAAATTAATGTGACTGATTGCTATTAATTTGAAATTTCCTCAATTATGATTATGGTTTGTGTGTACACACAGAAGTCAGAATGCATCAAATCAATCAACGTTGATGCATTTTAGTGCATCATTTGACACAAACCTGTAATTTTGGTTTCTTTGAAATAATCGTGTCTGATCTCAACTGATGTATTTTCAGTGCATAGTATCTTTTGATGCACTAAAAGTGCGTCACTAAAAATTGTATGTATTTATTGTGTTTCTGGAGTCAACATACATTTTGAGTTCTGTATATACTTGATACATTATGTGCATATAATAAGTGTAAGTGATTGTTGCTGTGTATTTTGTCTGCGGTAAGTACAACTGTCTATATTTTAATATAATGTAATGTTATTTTGTAATGTAATATCGGCATTGGGAAGTATCGCTATAATGATAAGATGATCAATTCTCGTTTATATTGTGTATGTCGCGTTATTGTATTCCGAGCATGTAGGGTATAAATTTCTTCATCATGATGTATTTAAATTCTATGGATTTTCCGAACCTTTGACCCATCTCAGAACAACTTACTCGACATTCGTCTCGATTCGAGTTAATAAATTCGAAATTTTGAAAAATTATATTTAGATATTTGGAATAGTTTTGTCACCTTGATATACTATCTAGACAACAGCGGAAGTAACGTGAAGATTCGCTTGCATGCTTCAGAAGGAATTCCTTACAGATGTAATATTTATAGAATTTGCAATATCTTAGCGATTTTACAAAGCGAGAGGAATTTTAGAAGTGTTTGCCGAGGTAAGCCAATGTCCAGTGGTACCTTAAATCACTGTGCGTATTAAGCTTTTTGCTTTGGGGGGCATGTCCACTTAGGGGCGGTTTTTTTTGGGGGGGAAGTAGTTTTTTTTGTAGTGGTATGCAAATTTGTACAGGGTGAACCAAAAGTAGGTGGACACAATGATAAGCTTTCAACCCAATAGATTTCAGGATTCGTATAATAGAGGTTTGTGAAATGCTCAATTCTGCTGAGGCTCTTCCTGTAGACTTTTGGGGACTCTGAATACAAACACCATTGTTATAACCAACACCATTGTTATAGTATAACCCTAACACAAACCTATTTCACCTACTCTCACGTGACTTTGAAATTCGAAAATAGCCAAATTCAAAATGGCGCTGGTTCGTTACTATTGGCCACGTAAAAAACTTTTTTTTTGGACTTTTTGGGACCCGGTGCCTGCACCGGGGCCGATTCGGTTCGTACTCGACTTTTCGCACTTGTATTGGATACCCTTTCGATCGCCGCCATTTTCGAAAAAAAAAAATCCCCAGCGCGTTTCCAAAATCCACTCCCGAAAGGCCACTTTTTGGGGTGGCCCGGGCCCCCGTTGCCATGGCAGCCACGCCGAAATCCTTATCCTGATGTCAAGGTCCAATGTACCTGAGAATGGACCCGGTTTTCATTTTAGAAACCCAGCCTAGGAGTGAAAAATCGCACAAAATGGCCAAATTTCGGGACCCCGGACGGGTCCGTTGTTGAAAATACCCCTATGATTTCTATGAAAGCTTCCCCTCTGTCTGTCAGATTTTTCACTACACCCACTGTTTCTTCTACTTTTGTACAGCATTAGCTTATCATTGGCTGTCCACCTACTTTTGGGTCACTCTGTATATGCTACCAGTCAATGTGAACATTAAGCTCCAAGGATGAGAAGAAAATTTTAAGCAGTGAATAAAATGTATCTCCCATGACCAACCCTTTTGATTCATGACTATATAATCAGAAGTTATAGCCTGTACATTCTACCGAAGTGAGGGCATAACCCTCTCAACGAGATAGCACTCACAAAAAAAACTGTACATTACCAGTGCGTATAGTTACATATCGAACTATCCAAATTGACTAGTGCCTATTTTAAAAGGAAACAAGAAAATTAATAACAAACATTGGTGGTTGACTGTTGCATGCATCTTTTCATATCGAAATAATATCCAGATGAGATTCAAATGTACTATGTAGTCCAAGAATTGTACTTTTCATGCCCATACAATATCCAAAGTATGTACAAAAAATGTCTAAATCAAAGCATAATGTACAGATTACGTACCACTTGATGTCCAAGAAATGTCCAAAACATATCCATTTCTGGATATCTCCGGGATATCACGTACGGGACAAATGAATATCCAGCAGACATCCAGTGGATGTTTTTTTTTTAACATTTTCGGAATATCTATTGAATATCCAGAACTGACACAAATATCCAAAATATATCCAGTGGATATCTTTTGGACATTTGTGTGGGTGTATGCTCTCAATTCCGTTTATTTAGGGGGATTAAAATATCCGTGCCCACTGCCTTAAATAGAACCATGAGTTTGACCTCTCACATCACAGCGCACGAGCTTCGTTTGTTAGGTGTTTTACCTACGTACTAATATAATAACGTCTGACTGTGTGGTTTCCTACCCCAAGCAGCGACGATGCAGTTGTCCGCATAATGAGGCGATGACTTGAAACTCAAGCAACAACACACCTGAGCATAAGCGTGATTTAGAAACTACCATTACACTCACCAGGTGGCAGAAGCGTAACGCCTCAAGAGACAGTGGGAGAGATTATAATTGGTAGGTGAAAGAAGTGTTCAGTTTACAACCGGTTTTTCTTAACAATAATTTTGGCTTAGCCAGTGGAGCCATATCGTCACACAAATTGTATTTTCTTTCATGTTTGTAGGTGATATCTTGTCTTCGCGATCAAAGTCGTCGGTACTTCTTTTATGTACATGGACCAAAATATATCTTCTGTGGGCCTCCCCAATGGCGCAGTGGTAGCGTCTCCGCCTTGTAATCAAGGGATCCCGGGTTCGATACCCGGTGGAGGCTCATAGTGGCTCGGATCCCACTTTAAACTGTAGGCCCAGTCCCGATTAGCCTTACTGCGCATAAAGTGGACTTAATGAACCAAATCAACAACAATATGATTATATTTACATATGTACATGAAGGTGCTGTTCGTTGCATACTTGTTTATATCACAAAATAACATATTATCGTTAGTAGTCTGTGAGGTGACTTATGCACTAAAGATTATTACTATAGACCTCATCAGAGGAATATCCACAAGTCGCGAAAATCGATTGAATGCCTAACAATGTAGCCATCATTAGAATTGTAATTGTGAAAAATAATGCATGTTAGTTGGTTAGGAGGGTTTGTTGCTATCAGCATATTTTAGCAACCTATTTTCGTTCCGTTAGCAGCTGAATGTGCCTGGCGACAGACCCGGGGAAAAATGCCAGTTGGTAGAATGAAGTTACCTGGTACTAAGCTGGATGATAATAGTTGGTGAAAAGGCTCCCTGGCGATATCTTACACTCTGGATTTCGCAAACATTCCAAATATTTTCGTCAAATAAATAAGTTTCTTGTAACAAAGGGTGTTTCACAATAGCGCGGAAGGTAGTTTTTTTTTTTACCTCTACAGCTACGAAACTTACGTTTTTTTTATATTGAAGTTCCTTACGCACGTAGCGTCTATACGGCTTTTCGGGGCTTCCATAATGTATACCCGAATCATGCATTCATGTCACAGGCGCACGTCTACACATTTTCTTTCTCTTCTTATGATTGACTTGTGCAATGGGATAATTTGCGATATGTTATTTGTATTACGTATTGGCGGGTTGGAGATTTCAGACGTTGGAATTGATTTGTGTGACAACGTTATCTTGTGGAATATCGTGGACATTTCTCTTCGCAACTGCGGGCCAGAAAAGGCGAGGGTTGTATTTTCGGAATGATTTGTGGGATGGGATAATTTGCAACTTCTTATTTGTATGATGGTACGGAAAGGGGAGGGTAGTATTCTGTGGAAAAGGACAACAAAGACTTCTGATATACGACTTACTTATCTCTTGGACTTTCAAATTAACTTCGACCCGCAATTCAGCCTGCACTTGGGATAAAGAGGTAAGTTACCTTTTGAGGTTTAATTTCAGCCTTATTTCTTTGGTACCTAATTGTGTCAGTGCGAAAAATTGGGCTGATTGGGGACAGGTGGCTCCGGCCAGTTTCTAACATACCTTCAAAAGGGACTGTATATAGAAAGGCGGGGCCGCGGTAGCGGTAGGAGGCGGTAAGTTAATTACCCCAGGGGCGGAGCCCGGAATCAGTGGGAAATTTGAACACAGCAACCACCTCGCAACTTCAAACGGCTACATCTCAACTTCAAACGGCTGTACAGTCGTAAATACTTATTTCCGCACTCCAGAATTTTATTATTCACAATTAGCAGCACATAATTTTCGTAACAAAAGAAAATTGAGATCTTGTGTAAAAGCTTATGTGAACAAGAATTAAGCAGTTCATTACTGTTCCTTCGAGTGTTAAAGAAGCACAGATTGATTTCATTTATTTCACTTCGCTTTTCTGCCACTATTGGCAAATCGCGAAGATGAGGATGAATGGTGATGATATTGATGAAGGAAGAATCACGAACATATAGGGACGACACAAGTCAAACCCCACAGAGGATTATACTGACTATGAGTTCAGGCGCCAGAGTCTCGCTAGTCTGCAAAATGCAGTACAGCGTGTGGAGGGGACGTTGACATCTGTGTGCTTGTGGAAAAGTCACCCCTCACATTCCAAAATTGGAATATGATCACATTGGCAAGTGTAAACTGTAAGAGGAAGTATGCGTATAATCTTGCTCCTTAGAGTCACTCGGGGGAATACGCCCAACTTTTTTTTGGCGGTTTATAGCTTCGCCAAATGAAGGAGTGTTGCAATGAAAAGGATGTCAAATGAAAGCTACATGTTTTGTTATTGTTACCTATAAGATTTATTACTGTAAGTTTTATAGCAAAAGAACCATAGAAAAATAAACAGATGAACGTCAATTTGGGCAAATCACCCCGTGTTTAGGGTAAAATGCCCACCCATTAGGTGTGAAATGCCCAATACAAGAAACAATTGTTGTAATATTTGACATGACATATTTAAAGGAAAATAATACACAGCATTAACTGGAAGTTTATTAACGTTTGTTTCGTAAACAGAACATCATTTGTACAGACAAGCATAGCGTTTCTAACAACATTTATTTTGAATTTACCATAGCCTCTTTTGCTGTTTACATTTGAGAGAAATTGCCTTGCACTTTGGACACATGGACGTGAATTTGATACATATTTCATGCATCCACATACTACAACGAATACATTGGATCCAGTCACATTGTGTTCCTTTCTTATCATAATAATTGTACTTAATTTCTGTGGGCATATCACCCCACAGCTAAAAGCAGAAAATTGAATCACTGGGTTGGCAACTCTGAGCACCATGCGGCAGTTTCACTCTGCAGAGGAATTCAGGAATTTTCCTGACTCTTGATCTTTACACCAAATATAATTCAGTTTCTTTCTCTCTTGGGAATATTATTGCACACTGTTAATACAGCAAAGTCCAAAAAATTATTACCTAAAAAATTATCATCTTACCTCATGAAATTAACCCTGGATGGCTTCAGATTCGTCTCACAAGCTCCAAACCTGTTGCCTCGTCTCACCACGGATGGCGCTTTCAAACAAGGGTTGCAGGGTTGCCATAACATTAACGTTGCGCGAGATACGAGTGGGTGGGCATTTAACCCCGATGGGCATATTCCCCCGAGTGACTCTATAACATACAAGGGAGACTCAAATGAAGGTCTTAATTTGTTTCTTATCTATTACATTGCTGTATGTAGGGTTGCACAAGTTTTCTGCATTTTAGCACAGACCTGTTGCTAATCTACATATATTTTCAACCTTGAGTTAGTGCCTGTATATCTTGAGAAGAATAAGTCTTTGGGATCCATGTGCAGTAACTTATGAACCTCTGCGAAGTCCTTTCCACCCATCTGCCTGCGAGCTGAGGCCATTGTGGAACATTCTCCTCCATTAGTAAACTTGCTGGTGTGGTAAGCATGCACAGTACAGCCCCTTCGTTCTTGTTCTGATTCGTAAATTGCATCTTAAGATGAGAAATCGTCCCCTCCACCCATTTGCTGAATTCACGATCACTCGGGTAAGAGTTCAACAAGTATAATCAATATACTAATACTAATTCTACAAAAAACTAAACAAACTAAACAAAATAGTGTTAAGCAAATTATCTACTTAAGAAATTAAACCTTCAACACGACGTGCGACTAATTCCAATCCCTTGTTGATTGGTTGATTTAGTTTATTTTACTTCGCGTTTTGTGCCTCTTGGCTAATTTGCGAAGATGGGAATGAGTGATGAAATGATGAAATTGATGAATGGACATTCTTATCATAATAATTGTACTTAATTTCTGTGGGCATATCACCCCACAGCTAAAAGCAGAAAATTGAATCACTGGGTTGGCAACTCTGAGCACCATGCGGCAGTTTCACTCTGCAGATATGTTTCCCTGACTCTTGATCTTTACACCAAATATAATTCAGTTTCTTTCTCTCTTGGGAATATTATTGCACACTGTTAATACAGCAAATGAATGGACATTCACAGACAACCAAACCCGAGCGGGATTTGAACCCAGGACCCTTGACGTCGCAGCGGGACGTGCTAGCCTTTTGTCTCATTCTGATATACAAGTTGTGGGATTACATTGTTGTTTACATAAGTGTATTACTGCTATTACATTTTGTATTTCTATCTGGTAAGAACCTTTACATTTTTGTTCGACCTAAATTAAGTATAAAGAACTATTAAGAAATTTGCATACCATTTCTTCCTTGCTTGGAGAGGAATTTTTTCGTATTGTTCTTGCAAGAGGATACTGATTTTTTTGTGTGAAAACTGCTCTCGTCATTATGAAATATATATAATAAGTATTCAGTTATCAACCATTGTACTGCTCGTTGTTTTATTGGTGGAAAAAAATTGAAATCAGGGAAAACGAAATCTGTATCCTTGAACTTTGTTAATGAGGTGCGGCATATACGACTGAGCATTGTTCGCAATTTGTTCCATGCCGTGGAGGAGTTTCGACACTTCGTTATCCTGTGGGCTAAAGAGTCAGGCACGTTGCAGGATATACAGTTAGGAGAGTCACTGATTCCATATTGGTATGTCCTATCTCTTGTCACTATAAAACGATGGACCACTTTGTACCATATTGATTGGTCAGCTTTTGAAAGGTGTTTGGCGGAGACATTTTCCCATATTTGTGGCCAATTATGGGTATAGAAATCCCTGACTATTTCCACTTGGCCACAGGGTCCGGCCCAATCCCTTGTTGAACCCTTCCGTCACGTCGGGTGTTCGATTCGACTAGGAGCTAAACGTATACCAGCTGGAAGTGAAGTGATTGAGAATACCTACACTCATATCGGTACACTGAGTGACGTAATATCTGCTCTGTGCCATCTACCGGACTTTACATTAACCAAACCTTTTTGACTTTCAGCGAGAGAAGTTAAAATTCTACACACGGCTATAACAGATATATTGAATTTTCATTTGTCGAGAAATTTATGTAAGTTTTAGGCTGACAGGGCAAGAAACCACTCCTCTTCACGGACCTCTCCGATGGCGCAGTGGTAACATCGTCGCCTTGTAATCAAGGGGTTCCTGGTTCGAAGGCCGGTGGAAGCACATGGCACAGTTTTTTCGGATCCCACTCTAAACTGTAATTCCAGTCCCGATTAGCCTTTCTGTGCATAAAATGGACTTGAAACAACAATTCATTCATTCCCTCCTCTTCACTGGTACAAGTGTGTATATGAGGTGCCATCTTTAAAATAACAAAATGGCGTTTTGAAACTCACGTGCAGCCTTGATCTCGTTTTGTAAATAATAGTTGATACCTCATGCAAATATGAACTCTATACAGTCTATTTTGACTCGAGTAATGTTATTGTTTTTGTGGCAAAATGCTCAAACAATATTATTGCAATCTCTCGTAATTGCTTAAATAAGCGTATTAAAGCAATTGTTTTCGAACGTTTGTCAGCTGAAGATAAAATCGAATGCATCTCCATTCTTAAAACACACGCGCGGACACGAAATTCTGCAGAAAAATTGTTGGGTTAGAGGAGTAATCAGGAGTTAACTCTTTCCCCAAAATGGATTGCTCCGGAGTTAATTAGCGTCAGTAATCTGTGAAAAAGATTAATGACCAGCATGTTAAGCAGACCTCTCATTACCAGGTAATCTACATCCGACAAGCTCATTATCCAACTATGTTACATTCTTAACCAATGGCGGCGATTGGGTTCTAAAACCGGGGGGGCAAGGACAGTATATTTCCCTTTGTACGTATATAAGGTTTAGCATAGTGCGGGGGCAAAAGTGGCGAAAAGTAGAGGGCAACTCCCCCCCACACCTAATCGCCGCCACTGTTCTTAACATAATAGTTTAGAATATTACACCAAGGTAACAAATTCATAACTATTTTTTTCTTACTTTTCCCCAATTAAAGACACCTGCTTACACCGTGTTGTAACATATTATCTCGTTAATCTGTGTTTTAATGATGGCCTGGTTTATTTTGTACATGACTGGCATATATTCGTACTCGTAATCACAAGGAGGTTCAGTAAAATTGGGTAAGTTCCCAACGAGATCTATTGGTTAACGTTCTCGCCTCTGGTGGTAGCTGTCCCTGGTGAATTGTATTTGGACACTTGTTGAGCAACCAGCCAATCAGAGAAGGCGACAGTGGGCGCTGTGGCTTGTCGCCTACTGCCTTAATGGCATCGTTGATGGATTAAATAAAAGAGCGGTGTACATAAACGCAGTTTAATTGATCAATTTGCTTTATTTTACTTCGCTTTTTGTGGCACGTTTGGCTAATTTGCGAAGATTGGATGAGTGATGATATGATGAAATTGATGAATGGACACTCACAAATGTCCATGTCCAGCCCAGGATTCGAACCCGGGACCCCTGGCGTCGTAGCGCAATGCGCTAACCACTTCGCCACAGGGGCCGTCTCTAAACGCAGTTTAAAGTCATCTTTGGCCGGTTAGGCGTGTTCAAGACCTCATTTTTAACCATGGTACAAACCTTCAACGGTGCAACTATACTCTCTAGCATACACAAAAATTATTACCAGATAATTGATGTTCAATACTTGTCCGTTTTAGCTTTCATGGCTTTGTATAGAGCGACAGTTCGAAAGCAACCTGAAGTTGGGTCCTCCCAGTCCCATTCGGTTGAATGGGCCTAGATTTCTTTTCAACCGAAATTCCAAGGCATATCGACAAGATAGATACACACGCACTGTACATAATAGCCGAAAGGTGAGAGGGAGTATTTTCTTTTCATGGGTGGGGTGAGTTTCAAGAAGGGAGAGATACGGTCGTGAAATGAATGCCAAAGTAGGGTAAGATGATTCGATGGATACGCAAATGGAGGGCGTTCTTCAATAGTCTCGCTAGATGGCAGCACTTGGTGCGGTTGAATGGAAAGGAGAGGGGAAAAGATAGTTCGGTGACGGTGGAAAGGTCAGGAGTGGATTCGTTGAAGAAATTTTAAATATGAAAGAAGAAATGACCAGTGCAAGCTCGGTATAAAATTTAAGATAAAATTTCCTTCATACTGAAGTCTCCTTTTACTAACAAAGTAGAAGAGCTCTTGAAAATACAATATATTATTAAGTTATAAATTTTTTTAATAATATCAGTTATCCACAGGGTTTGCATGACTTGTTGTTTCTGAATAATTTCAGCATGCTGATTCCAAAAATGAAATCCATTTTTACCCATCATGTCTAGATTTCTTTTCATAAAATAACAAACAATATGTTAAGTGCCTTAACAATAAAATGTGTAGTTCCATAATTTCCTCAGCAGATGGCTCTGTTTAGATGGTAGTAAAATATTGGTTTTCTACAACACAAATCCTCCAATTTTGAACTATAAATGCACGTATATTAGTAAGCATTTAATCCAACTTCTATCTTCACAATACACATTGGCATAAAAATTGTAAACTTTGATTACGTAAGTTCCATTTTCGAAATCCCTCATAAAAAAATTCCATCACAAAATGTGTAAAAATCAATGTTATAATATTGTTCCTTGATTCAACTTAGGGTCAATCCATATGAAATCATACAATCTGGTTGCTTGACCATTTTTAAAAAAGTTTATTTTTTGAGTGGTGTGAGTCTCATCTGTTGACAGTCCAGAACCACTGTTATTTTATTTTTACTATCACCGATTTGAAGATGGCGGGCATTTTTTTTATCATGGCGCTCGTCATTTTCTCCATTCGTAAGCATCAGCGGCAACTTTTTTTTTCTCAGCTCTGGTAAGTCCTACGACAATGAGACAAAATCTGTGATGTTAAGCACATTATAGGCTACAATTATATTTCTGTTTAATTTTCTAAATATTATTCCTTCATAATAAATTTTAAGGTTAAAATTGTGTATTTTAATCGCTCAAAATGACATTTTCGGACATTTTTTTGAGGGGGAAGGCAGTTTGCTTGACACTTGAATTTTTTTGCGCAAGCACCTGTGTACCAATAGAGTACGTCAAAATTATTTGAAGCTTGAGACTTTAATATTTGTATTTCTACAGGGTCATAAACATGTACTTTTTGTTAAAAAATTCCAAGTTCAGGGTTAAATATCTCTGGTGGGCAGTTGTTTAAAAATCTGAAATTTGTACACAATACAGTACTTCAGGATAAGTAACTTCAGTAAAAATTTTGAGTTTGAGATTTAATTGGTTTAGGAGATACAAAACTCGTGAAAAATTCAACATTTTGCATTAAATATGGCATGTCTAATTTCATTTCTTATTAACATTTTGTGTTGAAATTCTGCAAACTGTAATTTGGAATGTCAATGAACAACATTACAATCCTGAAATGGCTCTGCAATAAAGTACATATACGAGGGCGTGCTGAAAAGTAACGCTTCCTATGTTATTTATTTTCTTTGTTACCTTGTAAACGCATTTTGGATTTTGAGCAACCATACATTGCACTTATAAGACTTTCCACCTTCTCCATTGAAGGTTTCAAACTTCTATCGCCAGGGGGTGCTGAACTATTGCGAGGAAAATGGCAGCATGTAACCATGCAATGTTGGTGAAGCGCCTGAAGTAGCGTGCCGTGATCGAGTTTCTAACCACAGAAAATGTGCTACAAATTGACATTCATCTGAGACTGAGGGAATATTATGGTGATGAATGTGTTAGACATCAGTACTGCGCGATCTTGAGTTTATCATGCTCTTAAAGAAAACCCCAACTGAACACGATTCCGATGACCTCCATCAGTTCTAGTTCCTGGCCTTTCACTCTATTCTCTCACATAGCTGAGATTTTTTCAGCTGTGGGTTTTCTTTAAGAGCATGATAAACTCAAGATCGCACAGTACTGATGTCTACACATTCATCCCCATAATATTCCCTCAGTCTCAGATGAATGTCAATTTGTAGCACATTTTCTGTGGTTAGAAACTCGATCACGGCACGCTACTTCAGGCGCTTCACCAACATTGCATGGTTACATGCTGCCATTTTCCTCGCAATAGTTCAGCACCCCCTGGCGATAGAAGTTTGAAACCTTCAATGGAGAAGGTGGAAAGTCTTATAAGTGCAATGTATGGTTGCTCAAAATCCAAAATGCGTTTACAAGGTAACAAAGAAAATAAATAACATAGGAAGCGTTACTTTTCAGCACGCCCTCGTATATATACTTTATTGCAGAGCCATTTCAGGATTGTAATGTTGTTCATTGACATTCCAAATTACAGTTTGCAGAATTTCAACACAAAATGTTAATAAGAAATGAAATTAGACATGCCATATTTAATGCAAAATGTTGAATTTTTCACGAGTTTTGTATCTCCTAAACCAATTAAATCTCAAACTCAAAATTTTTACTGAAGTTACTTATCCTGAAGTACTGTATTGTGTACAAATTTCAGATTTTTAAACAACTGCCCACCAGAGATATTTAACCCTGAACTTGGAATTTTTTAACAAAAAGTACATGTTTATGACCCTGTAGAAATACAAATATTAAAGTCTCAAGCTTCAAATAATTTTGACGTACTCTATTGGTACACAGGTGCTTGCGCAAAAAAATTCAAGTGTCAAGCAAACTGCCTTCCCCCTCAAAAAAATGTCCGAAAATGTCATTTTGAGCGATTAAAATACACAATTTTAACCTTAAAATTTATTATGAAGGAATAATATTTAGAAAATTAAACAGAAATATAATTGTAGCCTATAATGTGCTTAACATCACAGATTTTGTCTCATTGTCGTAGGACTTACCAGAGCTGAGAAAAAAAAGTTGCCGCTGATGCTTACGAATGGAGAAAATGACGAGCGCCATGATAAAAAAATGCCCGCCATCTTCAAATCGGTGATAGTAAAAATAAAATAACAGTGGTTCTGAACTGTCAACATATGAGGCTCACACCACTCAAAAAATAAACTTTTTTAAAAATGGTCAAGCAACCAGGTTGTATGATTTCATATGGATTGACCCCTTAATGACGTGGAGAAAAATCCTGATCTAGGGAGAAATCCTTACGGGATGGAAATAAATTTGTCATATCCGTCATCAACATTCAAAATACTTTCAGGATCACCTATTGGTTTGTAAGCAACCGAAATTTCCCTTGTTTAAATTTATTTTGTTGCGTTCTGTAATGGGTTAGGTGATAAATGTAATATAATGGCGAATATGAGAATTTTGTGAAAAATCCTGACGTGTTCAGGGAAAACGGATGTCATGTGCATGATCAGCATTCAAAATACTTCCAGAAACACCTATTGATTTGAAATGATCCGAATGTTTTTCCAGAAATGCAGAGCTTTGATCGATATGGGTGGATTGTGCTTCTTAAGCTATAAAAGGGACATGTTGCAAAATTCGAATTTTTTCGAACCCGAATTCTTGGCATGTACATGTTGGAGCTTAGATCACACGGTGTTACGTGCAAAAGTTCCGATAACCAAACTTAAATACACTAGGCATAAAAAAAGACACTTTAGTTTTCTTTGTAGCCCAATCATTGCTTCTTGATTGTACTTCACTTGTGCTTTAAACATGCATATATATGGGGGTCACATATTCACAATCTAGGCCATTTGTGTAGGTGACGTGATTAGCACCATGCTTCGGCTACCTTTACCCATCGAGAGTTGCCTCAGATATATACTTATTAGAGTCAGGTTGAACCCCCAGAGCCGCTGCATGCAAAAACATTGCTGGGAAACTTACCAGTTGAATGATCCATCCTGGGGAATCGAACCGGGGTCCTCCGTGTGACAGACATACCACCAACTGTACCTCTGCGGCTCTTTTATATGAGCTTCAGTTGGTTTAAGCTCACTTTATGCATATAGGCTAATCGGGACTGGACCTACAGCAGTTTAAAGTGCTGTCCCTGCCACTGCCACCGCGTATCGAACCAGGAACCCCTAGATTACAAGCCAATGACGTTACCACTGATGAGGCCATTGACGGAAGAGGGGGAGGACACGTGAGACTTCTACATGTTCGATATAAAATTCCAATCAATGAGCAGTGACCACGTATCTCTATTTTTAAAATCTTGATCTCAAAAAAGAGGCCTCTTCTTGGGGTGCGTTTCATGGGGGCAGAAAGATCACCACCCAGCCTCAAAGATATGTCCTATGTTCCAGGGAGAATTTTAGCAGAATTTAGAATATGAGCGAGTGTTTTCAGAACTGCAGACGTATAGAAAGGATACTTGATGTCGAACAACTGGCAAAACTTCTATCGTAAACATCGAAGAAGATCTTCTTGGTCTTTTAAAAACTCTTCTGCACAGTAGTGGTTCATAATTCAGGACAGGATGTTCCTCATTGCAATAATTGAAAGATATATTTGTCCTGATAGTGCAACAAGCTGTTAGAAGGTATTAGAAGTGCCTTGAAAATGTGCAACATTGCAGCTACTGTTTGCACATGCAGTGTAAACGATGTTCGCAAATTTGTATACATTAGCACGTCTGGGCAAACTCACTGTCATGCAGTCACGAATCAACACGGTTGCCAACTTGGGTGTATTGGAGCCAGATCTGGTTCCTTATCTCCTGGAGGGGAAATCTGCAGTTGCTTTTGTACTGCAATCTATCACTAATGCAAATATCAACATTAGCGTACCAACCCGTAAAGCAAGGGTGGGCTTTAGCCAACCGTGCAAAAGCTTTCCCACCCTCCAGCTTACCCAAATAGCTTATTCAGGGTGTCTAACAGTCAAAAAGTCATGGAAGTCAAGAAAAAAGTCATCAACGAGTAGGTCATGAAAGTCAAGATACGTATTATACTTGTGGTCCAAAACTTTTTGCTATCACAATGATTGATTGATCTAGTGTATTTTACTTCGTTTTTCTGACCCTTTTGGATCATCGCGACGAAAGTAAAACAATTGGAGGAAAATGAGTCAACATTAGATTGATTGATTTGGTGTTTAAGTCCACTTTATGCACAGTGAGGCTAATCGGGACTGGACCTACAGTTTAAAGTGGGATCCGAACCACTTGTGCCTCCACCGGGTATCGAACCCGGGACCCCTACAACATCAGATGAAAGATAGAAGGAAGAAAGGTATAGAAAGAGACTATAATGGAGAAGGAAATAAAAAAAGTATTAGTGTCATCGAGGTTGAGCACTTTATCTTATGCTAGGTTAATCATTTCTCTAGTTTGTAAAATAACAGTGCTGTATACATAGTTCCATATCACAACACAGTTCTTTATAACACCATTAAGCCTTGTTTCCATAATATGAAAAAATTCAATATGCTGACCAAGGCAGAAATTTATTTTATTATAAAACATAAACTAAACGTAAAGTTTAAACCTTCTAGCAAAGTCTCCTTCAGACTCTGCACCAAGTACAAATGTAACAAGATACAAAAACAGGGCATTATATATACACAAACATTACTCCCACCAGACTATTAGAAAGTTGTTCTGGAACATTCTAGCAGGTGGCTTTCCCTTGTCAACTTTACTTTCACCTGAAAGTGAATGTGGTTGGACTCTTTATCTCACGCTCTATTCTTCTTCCTTCTTCTCTCGTCTTTCTCTCTTGTCCTTTCCACTCTTTCTAACACCTTCCTCCATTCTTTGTTTAACTTCAGTCCGCCATTCCAGTTCATTGTGTCTTCTTCACCTTTCTTCTCTATTTCCTTGGCCTCCTTCCATTTTCTCACTAGCATTCTCTCCTCCCTTCCTATCTGCTTAGCCTCATCCCACTCTATGTCATGTCCTGTTTCTCTGGTGTGTTTAAATATCGCATTTCTCTATCTCATAAGTCGTACATCATCCCTATTTGTTTCAACCTGTCTTTCAGCCTCTTTTTCGTTTCTCCTATGTACACACTCTGACATTCTTTACATTTCGCTTCGTAGATAGTCCCTTCCTCTTCTCTGTTTTCCTTTTTCTTGTTAGCATTCTTCGCTTTTTTTCATACAGTTGTTTAGTGGATGTATTTATTATTATCACTAAATACACAAACTTCTCCTCTTTAACGTGATTCGAAATACACAAATTTCTTATTATCTCTTGCAATTGTTTTAACAACTCGTCGCTTAGCAACGAAACAACATACTAACTATTCCTTTTTGTTCTAACATAAAAGAGTTGATGTTAAAAATCATGTATACTGTCATATTTACAATGTTTGGAATCAGTTAGAGTTAGGTAAATAGGTGGAGAAACGAAGAGAGGGATAGAAAGACAAAGATATAGCAACCGACAACGAAAAGTGGGAGAAAGAGGGATGTAGAGAAACTGGGGAGAGTTGAGAGAGAAATAGGGAAATAGAGATAGGAAAGGTACACGGAAATACAAAGTTGGAGAACAGAGAGAAAGAAAGAGACAGAGGAATAAAGATGGAAAGAAAAGAGGAAATGGAACGTGTGGGAAGAAAGAGAGAGAAAATAGGAATTGGAAAGAAGACGTGTCTTAAAAGCCAGGCCACTGAGTAATCGAACTTGTGACCGATTACTTTGGGTCACGCAAAATAACGCACACGTAGGACGAAAGGGTGATTACGAAGAACAGGAATAGTGCGTAGGAAGAGAGTTGGATTTCAGTGAGCGTGTTTTGCATAGTGTCGCAACAGAAGCTGCAGCTAGGCGGGTAAGAGCTTGAATGCTATTGGTTAACATTGCATTATGTGATTATGCTAAGACCAATCACAGCCCTAGAGTTGCAATGGGGTGAGTGATGCAAAAAGGACGAGAACAGTGCGGTTGGGAACAGAAAAGGCATAACATCAACTTTCTCGGTGAGCAAAGATTTCCTCGGTTCCCCGCGATTGACCAAACTTTATCCGGGCGTCGAGAAAATACTTTTAAACGCATTACACGGTAGTTTAAATCGTTAGTAAAGTTAAGCTTGTGAAGAGTTGTTATTGAAACAAATTGTTCCTATTATAATCCCACACCACATTCTCTGGCATAAGAAGAACAGCATAAGAAGAAAAGCTGATATTGATTATTGGAAATACCACTGTTTATAGTGTAAAATGTAGTGAATATTGGATTTGAAGGTTTATTTTCAAATACAAGGTAAAAATTAGATATTATTAGTAGTTTATTTCCTTTTGTGTTAATCTTATTTACTGTTCACTAATTAGCTAACTTAAGACTTGGGAGTGTCTGGTCGGTCTGGTGCCATAAACCCAGAGCTCGCAAGCCGAATCAGGTTACTACAATCAAAGCAATAGTAAAATTAGGAAGTAAGTAAACAACCACAAAAAAAAAAACGGTTGAAAACTACAGTTGGAAACACAAAATGGTGCGACTGGCAAAGTTTTGCCTCTTCGGTTTTACACACTTTCTACTCGACTCTATCAAAGTTGGATAGCGGCTGCAGTTGTTTGGTGCTCTTGGACAGAATGAACCCATCAACGTCGATGGCGATCACCATATTTATATATATATATGAATTATGATTATTGTAAATGAATACAATAATCATAATTCATTTGTATGTGCAATAATGAACGAGGATATGTTTAGAAAGAAAACCAACTTCCTTGCTTTCTTTCTATTTTTCAATTGTTCTTGGTTGTACGTAGAACGGAAATTCTTTATTTTCAATTTCACTTCTCCAATTTCACAAATACATCAAGTCCCATCTGCTACACTTATGGCCTCATAATCCCGTTATAGTTTATACAATTAATAAGCAAACTCAGAAAGAACACACACTCTATACTCTCCTCAGAAAGCGGAAGCATCTCGGTCGAGTCGCTGTCCTCCTTGGACAGCCACTCGACTGCCCTGACTACTGGAGCGAGTACTCTCCCCACTTGTTTACATGAGGAGAGTAGCTCGCTTTACCATACTCGACCAATGTTAACTAGTAGGCTTTATTGAATGGCCACTGGCATAGATAGGTAACTCTGGTCTGGGACTGAGTATGCACTGCGCTAGGGTACTGAAGCACCTTGTCTACAGGTTCTTGAATGTGATCTTAGTCCTATTTTAGATGAAACTTAGCGCTTTTATATTAATCAGGTTTGGCAACCCTGGTATACAAAATGCTGTGACCATGCCGTAAGAAGCAGACGATATGAAGACATTTTCGACAACAGTTCGAAACATCAATGACAATGGAGTGTTGCAATGCTTGTCGTTGAATGAATCTCACTCATTAGCGCCTCCTGGTGGACAGGTGTTCAAATACCTAAGAAAAGCATTCATAACTTTGTTTGTCGAAGAACCGCCGCATCCGGTATCGTTCAGCCAATCAGAATCGCTGAAAGGCAGTACCAAAATGCCCATTTATCTTCATCAAGAAAATACCTGTCTGATGCCAAGAGTGTGTTCATTGTTGTACTCGAGCCAGCCGTAGTGTTAATTGTTGCGTCTAGCCAGCTAGCAAATGAGTTAGGACTTCGAATGTTAGGTGCATCGCAGTCTTCAAGTAGTATGAGATTGACGCTTAAGGATCGTTGGGTACACCATCACCTCGGCTATTTGTGCCCTCACAAAAATATATAGGCTTCCAGACGTAACGTTGTCGCCTTGTAATTAAGGTGTGGTTCGCATAGGCGGATCGAGTTTTTTTTCTGCGGGGAGGGGGCGACGGAAAGAAGTATATACATATTTTAATTAGTTTCTAGAGGGTAAAGTTTGGCAAAGTATGTTTCACGTGAACACAGAGTGGATTTTTGAAAAGGGGTTTACATATCCAATTTTCAATATTCAGCCATCATTTTGCCATCTTATCTGCACTTGACTTTCTTTTTGTGGAATAATGGGCAGGGTTGAGAGACTAGTGAAAAATGTGGCAGAAAATCAGGATATAACCAAGAAAATTATTCTGATTTGAACAAATCCTGATATTTTATCCGGAGAAGATACCCGGTGATTTGCACGCTAGTAACGTAGCTTACTTCAAATATGCCCCTCAGGTATCGGTAGATTATGGAAGGAGATTTTTAGTGTTCATTGTTTTTGTTAAGAGAAAATCAGCAGTAACTTTGCTTTGACAACTTCTGTTTCTTGTTAAACAAGTATGACTTTGGTAAATGAGCATTTTTTTGTGCTTTTAGGGCGCTGTTGAATATTAATAGAGCATTTATGGAGTATTCTATTGTGTATTAAAATCATAGCCCTACTCACTACAAAAACAACAGGTGGTTTGTTTGAATTGTCGTTTTAAGTACACTTTATGCACAGAAAGGCTAATCGGGACTGGACTTACAGTTTAAAGTGGGATCCGAACCACTATGAGCCTCCACCGGGTATCACACCCGGGACCCACTTGATAACAAGGCGGTGACGCTACCACTGCGCCATCGGGGAGGCCCACATAATGATATATTTTGGTCTATGTATATAAAAGAAGTACCCACGACTTTAATCGCGAAGACAAGATATCACCTACAAACACGAAAGAAAATACAATTTGTGTGACGATATGGCTCCACTGGCTAAGCCAAAATTATTGTTAAGAAAAAGCGGTTGTAAACTGAACACTTCTATCACCTACCAATTATAATCTCTCCCACTGTCTCTTGAGGCGTTACGCTTCTGCCACCTGGTGAGTGTAATGGTAGTTTCTAAATCACGCTTATGTTCATGTGTGTTGTTGCTTGAGTTTCAAGTCATCGCCTCATTATGCGGACAACTGCATCATGGAGGCACCAAGAACAGGACGATAGTTGGATATGGGACGAAGAGCCTTCCTAGGAGTCGATAATTTCAAAGTTATAATTATTAGGATCGTATTCGGTACATGTGGAATACTGAAAGCCTGCATGTACTGCCTGGAAAGTTGTACTCAAATCATCTCTGTAGCAATGGAACATGTCGAGGTGTTACAACAATGAAGCTTTCTAAGATAACATGCTTGAAAATGATTCACCTGGCTTCAAGAATCTTGAGCAGCCTCTGGACAACACTTGTGGCTTGCAAAAACACTTCTCTACCTTCTTCAGTGAAGCCTGCAGCCTAGGTAAACACGTTGTCCGTGTTGGTATTTAGAGAGTAACTCTCGAATACACTTGCACGTTGCATTGCTGAATGCGTGAAGCCGGCTTTAGATGAAAGCATTTTCTTTAACATTTTTGCTAGCATAAATGCTACCTACGTTAATGCTTCCAAAAATCTTATAACATATAGTTTCGTACTTTACACGTAAGTATTTTATGGAACATTTCGGTTAGTTGTTTCAATTACAATGTACAATACATACAGCACGAAAGGCACGTCGAGTTACACCGTCAATGCTGTGTGCACGATGTTTACAATTGAAAAAGCTAAAATATTCTTCCATACGTGTACAGTAAACGTTGTACAGTATGTATTTAAGCAGCGCCATTCTTCTCTACCTAAAACCATTTAATACGAAGCGATATTCCTCTCGGTTGAATAGTTATCGTCGTTTAAAAATGTGAAGTGATACGTTGCTTACATCTCACGCGGCCGCCATTACAACTTCGCTCGTGACCTAGAGCTCGCCTCTGATTGGTTACGCTACGGAAAATGATACGGACCGAGCCTATCCTTGAGAAATGCCATGAAATATGCCATAAGATTTTTCACTTGATACGGTAGCATTTTGGTTATGGCGTAAATGTTAAGAAAAATGCTAAGGAAAATGCTTTCGTCTAAAGCTGGCCTAAGGGACAGCCTAGTCACCAAAGACTAAAATGACGAGACTAGACGAGACCTCTGGCTTCTGACGGCTTAACGGCTGACAGGGTCTGTTGTTTGTATAAGTCATGTCTGACCCGTACCACGTGATCTGTATAAAGGGACTTCTCCTTTGTTAAAAATCTGTTACCTTAGGGCAGTGTTACTTTCGTGTGTATATCAGTGTTCGGTAAGTAACTTTTTTTAAAGTAATTCGGTTACAGAGCAGGGTTGTTAAAGGTCCAGGAACATAATATAAGTCTTCGTGTATTAATATTACAGTAAAACCTCATTAATCCGGACTAATGGGGGGTTAAGTTGACCGGTTTAACGAAAGTCCGGATTAACTGAAATAACCTAAAAGAACAGTAGAAAGTGCATTAAAACTCCGTTTATAGCAACAAAACACGTTTATTATGGTGTATTTAAAGGGCATACACTATACACTATACAGTACAGTAAAATGTTACGGAGCAATATGACGAATGCGATTGTTGACTTCTAGCCACATTTAAACCTTGCATTCTGCATTTTTTTTTGCCTGTCCGGATTAAGCGATCTGGGTGCGGATTAACGAGGTTTTACTGTATTACAACACAGTAACAGTTGGAACAAAACACTGAAATCTTCAAATACAATTAGAAATGACAAATAAGAAAAGGGTAAATGTTCTAAATCCAACGAAGTTGTCTATCTGTGCCTTGAGCGATTCCACGAGATTCGTTTCACCTTTGCATCCAGAGAAGTCACATAGTTTGCAGAATTGTCAAAATTATCTCTTGTCTTACGTTACAAATTTTCTCTCTCTCTCTCTCTCTCTCTCTCTCTCTTTGTGTGTAATAGATGTTTTCATGTTTCAAAATTCTAAGAAACGTCTTAAAGTTTTCTAAATGTAATATTCCTAATTTCATTGTGAAAGAGCGAAATAGGAAAATAAATACAAATAATTTTAATGGTACATGTAGGAGACAAATGCATAGTGACGTCACGGTGGCTGGAGAAGAAACTGGTTGCCCCATTTCTCAAGATTCTATCCGGGGGAGATTGAGACAAAGTTCTTGGTCTCTCTGCTTGGGGAGAGGGACTGTGAGTGGGGGGATGGAAAGGGGGATTGTAACGAAACAGCTGCCGGAGCGATAGGGGAAGGACCTCTGGTATTTAGGCCACTTGTAGACTGGTCGCACAAGAAATTAGTGGATGTCTTTATCGAGACATTTTATTGATTCCTCACTGGACTGCTCTATTTCGTGTCTTTCCACCATGTCTGTTGGTCCAAGCGACTCCAGTGTTGCAACATGAAAGGAAATTTCCCTCATTAAAGGGAAATTTCCCTCATGAAGGGGAAATTTAGGTAAACCTTTTGCGTGAAAAGGAAAATATTACGAGAAAAATCAAAATTGGAGGGACAATTGACAATACCGGACTCTCATCAATCTCCTCGAAGACTTTCGTCATGTAAATTATTCCAATGAAAACAGTTTGAGCTGGGAACAAATAATGCCTTCTCATTATTGAATTTATGTATAACATTATTGTAATATCACAACCTAGCTTAAACATAGCAAGGTATCTATTCCCATAACATTTCCATAGTTTTTTTTTTTTTTTTTTGCAAAGTACAAGTGGACATCAGTAATCATCTTTTATTTCATTGATAATATTTTTGCACATTGATGCGTTATGTGTTCGCTGTGTTATGTGTAGTTTTTAGACTCAGATTTCAATTTTTCTAATTTGGAGGGAAAAAGTGGATTAAGAAAGGGATTTTTTAGCTGGAAAGCAGAGAAATTATTGTGGCAACACTGGCTGCATCTTCGATATAGAGCAGTGTTTGACAAGCGGCGGGCCGCGACGTGGTAGCATCACTTATACCGGGCACCGAGAGCTTCTCCTGAAGTTTGAGACTTGCAGCCCGAGGTGGCAACCACCTGGAAAGATGGCTTTTCTCTCGGGTTTCGAGTTCGACTGCGATAACAGGAAATGCTTTAGCGACAGTGGCGGTGACCGATCAAACTATGTAACGGGGGGGGGGGGCATGTTGCTTCCCGGCAGGTTGACGGACGTGTCAATTTGGTTTGTGCAGCATTCTTTCTTTATTAACAAATATATTGAAATGGAATTATTCTGATTAATTGGAATTTTTCGGTGTTCAAAATGGAACATGACAATGAAAGTCTACACTTAACGAATTCATTTAATTAGATGTGTTTCCATTTTGTGTTTTGTAAAAATAACGTTATGTTGCTTAAGAAAAGAAACATGTCAACTTTCTAGTAATGAATCGAGAGGAAAGGGTTTTCCAAGTACTAAGGAAAAATTACAACCTTTTCTGTCCATTTGTTCTCAAGATAAACGTGACCAAGTATAGGCGCATAAGTTTTAGTCATGTTCACATATGCTGATGATACAACCTCACCCTCTTAAAGAAATGGGACTTTCTACGGCACTGTCTGGACATCCACGCATATTTCCAGTTGTAATTTACCGGTGATGACCCGCACGAGACCATTTTTAGTCTCGACCGCAGACTCCATCCCTCATGTCCGCACCCGGACTTGTCACATTACAAATCCTTTGGGTGAGGGTTCTCTCGTGCGTGCTCCTTCATCCGGTCCCCTGCTTGAAACCGACGCGTACCTGCTTGGAATGTGCGTACACGCATGTGGAAGGATGGTCGGACGTGTGCGACGGGCACTTAAGTTGACCTATGTTCCCGTTCCCATTCGTTACTGCCTTGCGATCCGCCATGTTGTTTCCCTTTGTCGCTGGCGGACCGACATCATTTGTAGTAATTACGGTTTGGGGTGTGTGTATGGTGGGATTTAATGAACGATAATCGTACTGTAACATATACTTGCACTCTTTATAAAGCCCACAACTGTTTTTGGGGGTTGGTCTTGTTATGTAGAAATATTATCTTTGATGGAGCCGCGGTCGTGCAGTCGGTAGAGCGTCTGAGAGACCCAGGTTTGATTCCGAGGCGAGTGATCTCAGCAGAAATACGAGGACCGACAATTAAGTAATGAGAATGATTTTATATTGTCCCCAGTGATGTGCGTCTGCGCGTAAATAACGATAGTCTACGTTATACACGTAGACTATTTTATACACGTAGATTACGTAATCTATGTAAACAACATGACGAAAGGTGATAACAAAGCAAAGGGCGCCGTGGAATTAAAAGAAAATTATACTACGTATCAGTTGCTGATGTGTGAAGAGAACTTACCATACTCTTTCTTCCAAATTCGAACAATTTCTCACCTAGGAAAAACCTAAAATAGGAAATATTCTAGTGTTTTATGGGGAAAATACCACTCTTGCCTCAGGACTGCCATCTGCTGTTGTTTTTTGCATACTATTTATCTTCTTCCATAGTTGATAATAGAAGAGAAGAGAAATTTTGTTGTAAATAGGATTCTTTTCATTTCGTTAGGAACCAATATAGTTGAAAATGTCACTTTCCTTTCATGAAACCCTTGAAAATTAATTTTAATGCACTTTAGATTGTCTACGTAGTCTATGTAGACTACAACCCAAAGTAATCTACGCGTAGATTACGTGCAGACAACGCATGTAGACGTAAACTTATAGTCTACGGCACATCACTGATTGTCCCACATGTGCATTCTATCTCTGAAGTAACGCGTTCCTGATGTAGTGTGGTCCATAATCCACAACCTGGCAACACCTCATGAACTTGCGATAGGCATGCTGGGAATTATGCCGCCATGTCGTGAAGGAGGTGCAAGGGTGTCGTCACGTAATAGCTATGGAGCAGCGAGTGATCATCAAGTTTCATGAAGGACATTCTGAAAACTGCTTGCTGGAATAAACATTTCTTGAATTCTATTGTTGTGGAGGACAAAACAGAGCATTTTACTACGGTCCTTGTACGAACTAACAAATCGCTGAATGGAAGTCACTAAATTTCCCAAGAGGCAAGAAAATGCAGCTCGAAAAGCCAAGGGTGAAGACAATGTTGTGTTTTTTTAATGATAGCAAAGACATTATTCATCATGAAATTGTTCCAGAGGGTGAAAGTGTAATTGGTTGTTACTATCGTAGTGCTCGGATTGATTATGCAAGAGAACTGACCGTATCAGACCTCAGTATCCTGAACCAGGCAGTTGGTTCCTGCTCCACGATAATGCACGGTCCCACAGAGCAGTGGTTGTTTATACATTCATAGTTCAAAAAAAGTGAATGTGTTGAATCATCGTCTATACTCCCCAGATTTATCCCCCTGTGATTATTTCCCGTTCCTGAAAGTGAAGCTGCTGCTGAAATTACACACTTTTGATGAGCACAGGACCAGTCAACAGGTTGTGACGTCCAATCTTCAAGTCATACCACATGAAGACTTGCAGGTGTCGTATCGATCGTTGGCCAACCGTGCCAATTGCTGTATTGATGCAGGAGGGATGTACTTTTAGTAATAAACAAGCAATGTTCAATTATTTTGTTTCCTTTTCACAATATAAAATCATTCTCATTACTTTATTGTCTGGCCTCGTATCTCTACATGTAGCCGCTCTGGGGTTCATTCAGCCTCTTAATAAATTAGTACATGGGAGATAAAGGCGGTCGGAGCGTGGTACTGTATCACCTCCACAAATAACCGAGATCGTGATTGTGTGGAGCCATACCTCCAACATCCTCCCATGTAAACAATGCGCAGGGGTTAACTTTACCGTTTCGATTTTTTTTTATGTCAGCGACTCGCAACTGACACGAATATAAGGAAAATTCTTTATTGTTCGTTTTTGTTCTCTTTAGATTTGACGAGCGAACAAAGCCAGTGTAGTATTTTAAACTAAACTACGTGGCGCATCGAGTCCCATCGCCGCTGTTTTCTGGCTTTCGAGACAGCTGCTGTTGCTTCCAATTGTCCTCACGATGCTGGGTCTACACTGCCACCGAGGATCGAACCCGGAATTTCTCGCAGCAAAGGCGAGAGCCCCAATTATTGGGCTACGCATGAGTTATACTTGTAATTACTATACATATTTCATTTCGTTATAGCTGGCAACCGTGTAGTGGTTAGCACATCGCGTTACAATGCCAGGAATCCCGGGTTCAAATCCCGGCCTGGGCATGTGCGTTTGTGAGTGTCCATTCCTCAATCTCATCATATCATCACTCATCCTCCTCTTCGCAAATTAGCCAAAAGTGGCACGAAAAGCGAAGTAAAACACAGCAAATCAATTATATCGTTATAAAGCACAGAATTAGTTAATAAAGACGAAAATTCGAACACATTGGACTGTATTCCAAAATCATCCACTCTGAAGTTCAATAATAATCATAAGAATAATATTGTTTTAATCCTCATCCGTACAATTTTCCACACCGTGCATTGATTGATTGATTTGTTTACCCAGGCCGGGATTCGAACCCGGGACGCGTGGCTTCGTAGCGCGATGTGCTAACCACTCCACCACTTGTAAAAGGCCTACCAATTTGAACGTCAGTAGTTTAAAAGTAGATACAATGAAAACCGCAAGAGATAATGACATACCATATTTTTTATTATTTTTTTTACTTTGAAGAGCAAACAATGGCATTATGTTTTGAACTATATGTCTTTTAAATGTCCTCCTCTGCTTCTGTGGGTAGAATGGATTCTGAATGTCCACTTTTTCAGCACGTCTGCACACATATTGAGCGGTATAGCCTCCTCAATAGTTCGTTCGATGTTCCATTTCAGGTCACGAGCTGTACGTGGCTTAGTCTCATAGACCTTAGATTTGACATAACCCCATAGAAAATAATCCATGGGGGTTAGATCACATGATCTTGGTGGCCAGTTCTGTCGGTCGATTATGTTGACCATAATTTCCTCTCAATGTACAAAATGTCTGTCAAACTAAACACGAATTTTGATAATAAATTCGAATAATTTCTATGCGTTGTTGCATTGTGTATCTCTCCATGATAACTTGCCACAGACTACTGCACACATATGTCACAGTTCAATCTCGTCATTGTTGCCACGACACTCTTCCAAAGTTCAGACGTTCAAATTGGTATAATGAATTGTAAAAAAAAGGTAAAAAAAGTAAAATTCTCCCCTGTGCTTAGCACCACGCCATGAAGGCATATAGGGGGTGTGGGGGTAACGCCCCACACTTTCTTGATCCGGTCGTGAGTGGGGGTGATGTGATCAGCATCACGCCCCTGACCGCCTTTACCCCCCAGGGTTTCCCCCAGGTACCCATGTTATTCGACGCTGGGTGGGCGCCGGAGCCGCTTCCAACTTTAGAAAAGTTCCCGGATTTGAACCGGCCGGGGATCGAACCCGGGACCTTGAGCATGGTAGTCAGACGCGTTACCGACTGAGCCACCGCGGCCACCTATAATGAATTGTACTACAGCCTTTTAAAATAATTTCAGTTTTTCAATAAATAAGGAGTTAATCTGATATATTCCTTTGAGAAAGTACTGCATGAAGTATTTATCTCATTTACATAACTTTTTCTAGAGTCTAGCGGGGTATTGTAAATGTCCATGTAATAACATGAAGACGTATCGACAATAATGGTCTCGACCTGTCGATACTAAGTATATCGTTTAAGTATCTATCAATATAGTCATGTGTTCAATCAATGGGAACATAAAACCTACCAATAGATCTTAAGAAATGAAATGCGAAAATGTGCTACATGCCAGACGTACTGACTGAGTGGATGAGCACAAGAAATGACCACAAGTCACATTTTATGCATCAGATTTATTATGCAGTATGCATTACATTTAAAGTAATGGTTATCACTTTTGTTTGCCTGCTTCACGTTTAATCTTCCTTCTTCAGCAAAATTCAGATTCGTCTGTCATCCTTCAGCGCGTCCCTGACATCTGTTACCCATTTTTTCCTAATTTCATTTGTCACATTTCTTCCCCTTTACGCTTGTCTCATTAACAAGATTTTCCTTTCTCAAGCTTTCAAGAACACCAATGAACTAGTTCCATACATTTTACACGGATCTCCGCCCAGTGGTGCCAACTTTTTATAATCTTGGATGGGTTGAACTGAAAAACTTAAATTTTATACAAATAAAAATAATACGTGGTGTGCATTTAAGAATTTTAAACAATCCTTGCAAATACAAATATTACTATACCAGCCGCTTAATCTTACAGGGAGAAATATAACGTCATCAAATGTAAACCAGCCTAGTTTGTTCTATAGCGGCTAGAAGCACCAAATCTGACATACGTAACCTACTCACGTATGCATCTAATAGCAGAAATAAACATATGAGTAGGTTAGGCATGTTAATTGTTTATTTCTGCCATTAGATAATATGTGAGTAAATTAGGCAAGCAATGTTTGATGCAGATACATATTAATCTGTCCAGATAACACAGACATTTATTTTTAACCACGCGAATGAGAGTATATAGTAATAAATAATTGCACATAACAATCAGCGGAGAGCCCAGCGGGGGCTGGTGGGGCTTAGTCCTTAATTCTTGTTGCTAGGGACATTGAATTTTCGCGATGCGCGAAATCGCGAAATGTGGAAAAAAATGAAATTTTGAACATTCTGCACGTAACTACACCCCCAATGATGAAATATGCATGAGTTTTATTCGCGAAGTAATGCGAAATGTGTGCTTTCCCACGAAATGAACGCTTGTTCGCGAAATAACCGTGAAATATCATCAAATTAAGTAGAAAACACGCAAAAACCGGCAATCGAGGTTGTGTGCGCAAACTGTCGATTTGTAACGAAACGTTTGCCTAAAGTTTCCTACCACTTGCAGCTGAAGAACGTTTTATCTTCGATCACATCAGGAAGACGCTGCAAATTGGGATTTCCCATGCACATAATCTCAGTTCGAAAACTTCGTTCCCTGTGCATTCTTTTCTTCCCCCGAATGTCTACTCAACTTCCAGTTTCATTGAACTTGCTAGCTGTAGCAGCGATAAGATAAGGATATGCTTTAAATACATACAATGAAAAATCACTTGTGATATGCAATTTAGAAATGAAGTGATTTTGTGTTGATGTTTTCTTTTTGGTTGGACAGCTAAGTACTTGTGTATGTGTACAGTTTATAAAAATGAAGTAGTTTATCAATTTATAGCTCTTTTGTATGCTGTTTCCTCTCATGATGAAAAAGTGTGTGCCAATTTTTTTTCCACCGCTGGTATACACCGCTGATCTAACATTTTATTTACCGCTCTCCTCAGTTTTTATTTACCATAAATTTGTCTCCCTACTTATTACATACAGTCCAAATTAAGCACAGAAGGATACAAAGAAAAAACAAAGGGGAGGGCCCTCCGTGAGATCTGGAAGAACCTCCCAATTCCTACTCCTCTTGAGCCTCCCCGATGGCGTAGTGGTAAGCGTGCGCAGACCCTCTGATTAGGGGGGGGGGGGGCAAAAGCCTTGATGAAGTTCAATCGGGAAAGAAAAACCTCATTTTATCTCACTGTTTTAATTTCATTGCAGTAATGGCGGTATATACAACCCATCAATACCCATAAAATTCAGCAACATAGAGGAACCTTAACGAATATATAAATTGACTTTGAAATGTGCCGCGATTCTTTTCCTCCCAAGTTTGTGTTCATGCATTTAAGGCAAAACTGTTTAACAGCAAGAGTCTGAAGTACTTAGAAGTTATAACATTTGTCTCTGGTAGCTTACAATGAATTACAGAAAACAAGAAAATTGTGAGCGAAGTGAGCAAGAATATTTTTAGATCCAAATTTTTGCAAGCTCGAAACAATATTGATGTTATATTGCACTAAAACAATCATGGGACCCCCAGGGCCAACTCCGGCCGCCCCCTAGCTACGGCTCTGAATTTGACAAGACTGTAAGAAAAGCAGGCATTGCGAGCCAAGGGAGCAAGAAAATTTTACGAAATTTATTTTTAATAGTTTAAATTTTATATTGAAACAATTTCCTTTGTGCCACCCTACAGGTGTTCTTGGTCGTCTGGAAGAAATAATGAAAGAAAGACTGAAAACTAATTCCATCTTGAGTATCCTTTTGTCCTGCTCCTCTTAGAGCTTCCTTTTACCTGAATGTTTGCCCCCTTGCCCCCTAGAATTTATTTCCATCGAAGGTTGAGGAGGGGCAATCCCCTTCCCCCGTAGTTGCTTTGGAATTTAATCGGCTTGAAAATACTTTATATTCTTTGAGAGTATAATATCGTTTAATAACTGCGATAAGATTTCTCTACACGAAATTTCTAGATGAAAGTATAATAATGTAGGGACATGGACGTCCTGAAGGGGGAGCTAGGATGGCCACACCTCCCCCTTACAAATCGAACGTCAACCTAAAAGTATATATTTCACACGTATAATTTGATTTCATTAATGCGATAATTTCAAATTCAAGTGGTGTTTTTGAGGGGCAATATACCCCATGGAAAAATACCTTCCTTGTCCCTCTGTTGAGAATATCTGCTGATGTCCATGCCTAGGGGAGCAATCCCCCCCCCCCTTGCACCCGGGGCGCACGCCTATGGTGGTAACGTCGTAGCATTGTAATCAAGGGATCCCGGGTTCGATACCTGGTGGAGGCACATAGTAATTCGGATCTTACTTTAAACTGTAGGTCCAGTCCCGATTAGCCTTTCTGTGCATAAAGTGGACTTAAAACACCAACTCAATGAATCCTGCTAATGCCTTAAGTACGCTTATTTACTTTATATCGAATCAGGTGAAGGTTTTACCTCAACTCTGGATGCATTTCTGTGCTAATAGAAGCCGCCTTGCAGAAGAAGATGTCGGAATTTTAAGGAGCGTCCCTGATTGGTGTTAATTTGAAAGCCGTGATGACAGCTTTCGCCGCAATACCTTATTAATTGCCTGAAACGAAACCGACAGCTTTAATTGTGCCGACGTACCTCAAGAGTGTTAACAAGCGAGTCATGTTCAGTATCCACCTCATTTCTTAGTGCAAATATACGAGGGTTGTTCCAAAAGATCCCTTTTAAGAATAGATCAATATGCGCAGATGTTTATTAGTCTGCATGTTACCAACTGTGATTAAGAACAAGGAATAATTTTCATTCCAAGGTTGTTAAAGTTTAAACACTCATCACGATGTACATGTTGAGTCGTTTATAAAGCCTTGTTTCTATGATGACCAAAAACTCAATATGATGACCAAGGCAGAATTTATTTTATTTTAAACAATAAAACTAAGCGTTACGTTTCAACCTTCTACCAAGGTCTTCTTCAGACTCTGTACCAAATACAAATGCTGTACCAAATACAAATGAAATAAGGTACAAAACAGGAAGATATATATACACAAAAATAGCTCCCCTCCAGACACAAGATAATTACAAAGTTGTTTATCTGGAACATTCCTTTCCAGGTGTTCTAGCAGGTGGCCTTCTCCTGTCAACTGTTGTTTCATCTGACAGGCGATTTTGATAAACATTCCCTTTCATCTGGAAAAGTGGTTGGACTCCTTATATCATGCTCTTTTCCTTATCCTCTCTTTCTTCATTCTTCTTCCTTCTCTCCTCCTTCGCTTTTCCACTCTTTCTAACACCTTCTTCCAATCTTTGTTTATCTTCAGTCGTCCCCCCATTCCAGTTTATTCTCTATTTCCTTGGCCTCCTTCCATTTTCTCACTAATATTCTCTTCTCCCTTCCTATCTGCTTAGCCTCATCCCACTTCATGTCATGTCCTGTTTCTCTCGCGTGCTTCTATAAGAGATAGAGATACGAAGAGATATAGATATAGGGGGCGAGAGAGAGAGAGAGAGAGAGAGAGAGAGAGAGAGAGAGAAAGAGATATGAAGAAGATAGAAATAAAGTTATTCCAGCACTATGAGCTAAGATAATTTTTTTCCGAGATTTTGTAAAGATGGTTATGGATTAGTTCTGCACAATATCAAGGATTTTAACTAAATGTCACAAGGATTTTAACTCATCGCCGCAATTAACCAAAGTAGTGGAAAATGGCGTAAAATAAACAAAATGGATTGAAATGAAAACAATTTTGAAATAGTGATTCCACAGAGAGGTAGGTGTATGTGAAAATAAGTTTGTGATTTTGTACTCAAGAATTAATTTACCAAATCATTTACTTTTGATTTGAAAATGTGGCAGTTCCATTGTTAGCATTATCCATTGAATAATTGTTTCCTGCATTTTGTATATATAGTGATCTGGTTACCCTACCTTTGCGACTAAGCAGTGGCGGCCATTAGGGGAGGCAACTGCCCCCTACTTTTCGCCACTTTTGTCCCCGCACTATGCTAAACCTTATCTACGAAGGTAAATATACTGTCTTTGCCTCCCCAGTTTTGGCACCTTGCCTCCCCCCCCCCCCCCGCGGTTTTGGAACTCATCCGCCGCCACTGCGACTAAATATAGAGCTTCCCTAATGGCGTAGTGGTTATGTCGTCGTCTTGTAATCAAGGTGTCCCGGGTTCGATACTCGGTGAGGCACACATTGGTTCGGATCCCAGTTTAAACTGTAGGTCCAATCCCGATTAGCCCCTTCTTACAACGCTACAGCACCAGTGCTCGCTCTACAGTCCACACGTGTACATGGGAACTGTCTTTCACAAATACGGCTGGTTGCCCAGTTTTGACCTAAATAATTGGCTCTCATAGCAATATTTCAACCATCGACCCTACTTACGTTAGGAACAATGGTTCTCCACTTTACGACTTCATCGTATTGAAACCTGTTACAAATTCAAACACAAAAGCTTTAGTAGAATGGCAATTATAAATTTCGCACTGAGTTTACATGTTTTTGATTGCACCTTGCATTAAATCTGATGTAAAATTGAAAAAGAACGAGAAAAATGAAATATTACTGGGATAGAGTATTCAATTGGCATGCCTTGTCATTGCAGCTCCATCTGTAGTGTGATAGCCACTGAAGATAGATTCTTCTTATAAATGCATTTTTTGTCATTTTGAAACCAAGGAAATGGATCTTACGGGACAAAAAGTTTTAAGAATTTAGCCTGGCTTGAGAGAATTGCATTATGGGATCACGTAAAGCAGTATTTTCTATTCGGGAGGCAATCACTTGTGAGAAATGTGACATCAGGCTCGTAGATGGCGTGCCGTTCGCTTCTTCCGTTGTCTGAAGTGGACAACGGAAGTTGTAAAATCCCGAACAATCATTTGAAACAGTTTTACGAGGAGGACTTTGACAGCAACGAGGCAAATAAGATGAATCACATGGCCCTCCTTTGTCTTTTCAAAAAGCGCGGGAAATATTCGCGCCATATTTTTCAATTTTTGTGTGGGGATTACTGGAAATATTATTCCTATTTTTCCATTAAGTTCTAGAAGGGGGGATTGTGTCTTTTTTCGCCGGTAGAATCGTTGTGAATCTTCCCCCTTTTCCTATTAAGTCCCTTGCATTTCGTCCGTGTGATAAATGCGCGGGAAGTTTTGCCGCCTTTTCTGTCGTAGTTTACCCGCGCTTTGGAACAGCACGAACGGGCTCTTAAGACTACCGGGTTTAACGAAAATCATGGTCGTTCTTCTTCTTGCCGTGTCTCGTTTATCCTCGTGCTTCCTTCTGGTATCTTTTTCCGGTGCATTCGGCGAAAATTCGCCATGAAAACGGAGGAAGGCTTGAGAAAGGTCGGGAATCGATTTGCCACGTTGCAACTCTTGTCTTTTTCAAGTCGTTGTTTAGCTGGTTGCAGAAGTGCCTGTGTGTCTTTGGAGGAGAGAGTGGATGCCGGTGACCGCGGTATCGTGTTACACCGACAGAAGTGGCAAGAGGAACGCGGCGTTCCCTTTGTCTTCCCGCGGGAGACGAGGGCTGGGGGTCGCCGATAACACCCCTGAACAAACAAGAGCAAAGGGGATTGATACGGTGGGGGTGAGGCCCAATGGTGGCGGAAGAGTTCGCAGTTTAATTACGTCTTTCAACACCCCCCCAGCCCCCACCGTGGCCTCCTCATTTCTCCGGGTCTTTTTCCCGCGCCACCTCACAGCCGTCAACCCAGACGACGAAAATCGGTTCTCCCTTTTCTTCTCGACCGTTGGTCTGTTTGTTCATTAGCTGAATCTCCCGCTTGGAAAGATACCGCGAGCGTCTTCGGGATAGATCTTCGAAGATGTCAGTCGGGCTGTGGAAAGTTTCCTCAAGTTCTCCGGGCCGCGGTTGTCAGGATGGAGATCCCCACCTGGGTAACTCTTGGTGGCTCCACGCGGATGCGCTTAGGTGAAGGCGAAGTCTCTGGTTCGAGTCCTTCCGGAGGATTCGAGGACCGGAAGTACCGCCCTCTTGAGGACATTCGCCAGCAGCGTCATTTCGCGGAACAGTTTATCAACCACGCCCCCTACTTTTTTTTCCCCAGAGGAGGAGAGAAACGCTTTGGCGGTTGTGTTTTGTTTCCCTCAATCGCTGCCCCCCTTTTTTTGGTGTGTGTGCTTCTCTCTGGGTGTCGGCTGCATCGCATTTTCAACAGCGCCGCCGACAAGGCTTGTCGGTTCTTAAAAGCAGCCTCTTAAGTTCTGCGGCGGAGTGACCGCGTACAACCGCCGCGATGGCTATGGTAATGTCCACGCGGTCGAAAGTGGGGGCAGCCGTTTGTGTGACAGGTGTCGGCATCGCTCTGCTTCTCATCATCGGCAGCGCCCTTGGTTGGTTCGACGTCGAGGAGCCCATCCACGTGACCAAGTCGCCCACGCAATCTACCGCCGTGCACTCAGCTGGCGCCTTTCAGGTAAACGATTCTTCTTCTTCTTCTTTGGTCGTTGACCTACTCAGGTCAAAGAAGGTGTGAAAGCCGATAACATTCAAGTGACAAACGTCTTACCCTCAGATAGGGACATGGAGAGCAAGAGAGAGGGAACAGGATCTCCGATAAATATTGTGGATCCTTATTGGATGCCACTAGGAGTTGTTGATACACGTCATCATTAGAAGCCACACCCTTTTGCTCTTATTGTCCAATACACTGCTAAAGATGGTATACGTTAGGCTAGTTGTGAATATCCAAGTAACTTTTCTCCGTGTCGTTATTTTATTTATGACTAAAGCTTTGTTTCTGATTCATAAAGAACGCCTTAATGAGTACATGACAGTTATTTCTGACGGTATAGTTTAAGCGAAATGAAGTTATCTTTGGAAATTCTTCATATTTGTTTGTCGGTTAATGCTTGTAACAATATGGTTTATATTGAATGGAGGAAATTTTAGTAATTCATCGAATTTCCTTGCCGATTATTTGAAACTAGCTGACTGAAGGAATCATGAAATTGTGAAACATGATAAGTGACATTTTGCTGAATTCCGAGTTCATTAAGCAAAAAGGTTATTAGAAGCTATACTGTAGATAAATTGTTTTCGTGTTGTGTTTACCAATTTCACAAGGCTTCAGTGAGTCCAATGCAAATTGTATGACGTGGCAATTTCACTCGAAAATTGAAGGTTGGTACATTTTACTTCGTAACTCAAGAATTACCAAAATGTCACTTCCCATGTTTTAAATCCGAGCCATTTTAATATTCGGTCATTGATTATTTAACACCGTGCGCTTTATGCTGAATGAATTAATTTTTGCTTAACTGTTATTTGACACCGTATGGATTGTTTGAATGAAGTTATCTTTTGATTATTTTTCTCTCTCCATACTGATTTGACAGTTACTACTTTTGACCGTATGCGTTAAAGAAATGTTTATAACATTCCTTATAGCCGTGCTTAACTGTTATTATTCGAGACTGTATTTTCCCCTAGATTGCAACAAGTGTCGAGATACCTCATACCACATTTCTTTGGTCCGAGGTCGCTTGTTTGTTCCATATGAGGTTTGACGTTTGATGGTATCAGGACAACTGGTAGATGGAAATCGTTGATAGTTTACTGATTCGAACCCCAGACCCTTGCTTGGAAAGTGAGACGCCTAACCATCAACCATCGCAGACTGTTATAAACTCGTTCCCAACTGCAACCAAGTCAGGAGCTAGAATTGATTTGAGATGAACTTAAGTGCGTTCTTTTATCTGTACGTTGATCCATGGTTCTTTCCTACCTTCTCTTTGGGTAATAACGGCGCTTAAAAAGGGGAGTAGAACCTAGAACATCTTGCCACGAATAGGCACGTTTCAAGAAATATATTTCAGCAGAGATTCTTGTACGCTGCCAAGTATCTCACAAATAATAATAATAATAATAATACATTTTGATAACAGTAATATATTTTATAAAATGTGTTATAAATATAATATTATCATTACATGAAGTACACTAGTGTCCAAAATTAAAGCAACAAACATAAATCCTTTCCTGGTGTGATTTTTTTTGTTGATAAATTTGCCAGGTTGCGCCATCGACATTTTCGGGGGGGGATTTTTCCCCTTCAAATAATATAGAATTCAACATTTATATCTTTTCCAAAATATATGTAAAAATTTTACACCTTAAATGCACCATATTTAATCCATTAGATGAAGAAATGAAAGTGTGTAGGGCATTATCGAGGGGATATGAACTCTTACATATTAGGGCCTAATAGACACGTGGGTTCTGAGGGGGATTCTGAATTAAACTTAGGGGGGACAGTAAGTATTCAACTCTAGGTCTCAGATTATGGCGAGTACTTTAGTTAGAGGGGGATTGAGCATTAAATTGAAGGGGATATCCAATTATTGTGTATTACCATTGTCTTAGACTGTTGCGGAAATTCTGGTGTGGAGACTGAGAATTATTTTTTGGAGGAGGCAATATCTACTCTTCAATATCAACAGTAAGTCTAAAATTGGCATGGAAATTTTGGTGGTAGGATTGAGTATGAAATTTAAAGGGGAGATAGAACGCTCTTGATAATGTGTTAAATCTTAGATTGTGAAGGGATTTCTGTAGTGGAGAGAGAGTTCGAACATTACATTTTGGAGACTGTATTTAGCGATAAGGCATCCACACGTTTTCGACCCCGAATGTGCCAAAGGAAAAGACTGAATATCTCGGAATCTTAAGAAAGTAATGACACCCCATTAAATTAATACTCTTCAATGTTAAGGGTACTGATTGATTTATTGATTTGGTGTTTTAAGTCCACTTTCTGCAATCTAAGGCTAATCGGGACTGAACCTACAGTTTAAAATGGGGATCCACGCGATATTCTCGATTATGATGAACGATGGTCTTGAGTGATGGCACCCCTGTTTATGGAGGAGGGGCAGATCAATTATAATGTTCAGTAAAGCTAAGAAAAAAGTTACTTTCGGTAGACACGCTGTCGTAATTAAATATTTTGTGGGGATTACGATATGGTTTAAGGGCGCGAATGATATGATTTGGGGGAAACGCATGACATGATTTTGGGGGGGATGCGCCATTGGCCTTGGGGGGATGGGCACACCTGAATCCTGGCACATTAAGGTTAGTTTATTTTCTATCTTAAACCAGTTGTCTGGTTTACTATCTATCACCTGATCGTAATATGTGGTAAAATTGACACACAGGAAAGAATTTCCGTTTGTTGCTTTAATTTTGGACATTAATATAGTTAATGGATGGTATATAATGGGATTATAACGATATAGATTCATCATTGTATCTTATTTCGTATTTTTATTGGTCACCATGGCTAGGGGATTAGCACAGCTTGCTACGACGCCAGGGTTCCCGGGTTCGAATCCCGCGAGTGTCCCTTCATCAGTTTCGTCATCCTCATCGTAGCGATTATCCAAACTTAGCAGAAAAGCGAAATACACAAAATCAATCATTCTACAGCAGTAAAATTAGATTTAAACACTGCAGTATTATATTAAGAAAAATAATGTGAAATCAAATTTAAAATGTACGATTTATTAGATAACACACAGTTGTAATATTGATCTGATGTAGTCTGATTATCATGCATTAATATTCCTATACGCTGACGATACAAAACTGGTTCATCCCAAGTATAATGCTTATTTAATTTTAGTTCTTCCCAACACTTTCCGGGGGGATTGGAACTCCTTGACTCCCTCTCTAAGCACATCTTTTCATCGAGATGGTGAGTCGGTCGCTCAACATCCTAGGCCACCCAGACGCACGTTTCCTAATGAAAGACGTTATTGTCGGAAATAAGCGGAGCGCGTTTGATGCTTGCTTATTCGCCCGGATAAAATACGGAACATCTCAAAAGAGCGCCGGAAGTACACTCTCTCAGCGGGATGTTTGTGAACTTTCTAGTTTCATTCGAGAGCTCACATCCATCCTTTGCAGCATCTTTTCCAGCTACCTTATCACGTTTCAGATCTTCAACTGTTTCTCTGAGGAACGTAACATACGCAATATATCAGTGTTCCCCTCGTATTCAAATTAGAATTATGCGCTTCTCGAGCTAATAGTATATTCTGAAATTTGCATGTGACCTACAATAATCGAGCTACAAATATGAAACACAATGTTAGACTATCAGGTTTACAAATGAGAAGTTTCTCCACTCGGCGCCTGTGTAATATACAACCTTGCGCAGCACGGTGGGCATGCAGGTTGCATATTCGCTAGGATAGCATGTATTTTTCCGGATCTTTGTGATACTATAGTTTTGCACAATGTTTGTTTGAGACCTGGAGCTACTTAAAATGGTAAGGATGATGGAATTGTGCGCAAATTGAAGAAATTTCATGCTGTACTGTGAATAGTGAAAAACCCAGCAAGCATCTGGTCCAATTAGGTGTTACCTTAGAGCATTACGAAGTCTTGAGTTCGAATTCTGGGTAGGATCTACACGCTTCAGTGCTTTCGTTGAATTTCACCAATTCATCATTCATCCTAATGACGCGATTGGCACATACATTTATGAATTCAACATTAACACATTGTTCTGTTAACAAATCACGCTGCACCTTGAATATTGTACGAGTGTAAGAGGGTGACCCATTGCAAATACAACAAAATGCAGTGGCGCAACCCGATGGCGAAGTGGTAGCGTCATTGCCTTGTAATCAAGGGGTGCCGGGTTCTAACCCGGTGGATGCACACACTGGTTCGGATCCCACTTTAAACTGTAGGTCCAGTCCCGATTAGCCTTACTGTGCATAAAGACACCAAATCAATCAATCAATCAAAGCAGTGGCGCAACCACAAGGGGGGCAGGGGATGGAAGTCAATTCTGGAGGCAAGGGGGCAAACATTGACGGCTAAGGGCACCTGCAGGGGGTACAGAGGGGCAATTACCCTCTTGATTTCAACCTCGGTGAAGCTCCATGCAGGCCCTTGAAGGGAATCGAACCAGTGGCGTTTGGACCACCGCAACGCTACATATACGCTTTTTATACACAAAATTTACAAGAAAATAGCAATTTACTAATGACCAAGGATCGACACATTCAGGATCCTGTTTGGATGTTGTTACTTTTGAAGAAATAATGAAGCAAGATTTGCTAAGGAAGTCCACTTTACGTACAGATAGGCTAATCGGGACTGGACGTACAGTTTATACTATGTCTTTCCACTGTGTATCGAACCCGGGATCTTTTAGTTACAAGACGACGGCGTTACCACTACGCCATCTGGGAACTCAAACCAGACCATAACAGTGCAAACCATGTAGAAGCTGAAGAATTGATTATGTCTTTCGTATGATACCATTGATGCAGGCGGGGTGTAAGGGATGACCTTCCACGTAGTACACCCTGGACTGCATGTTGCAGACTAACGAGGCTCTGGCGTCTGACCATATGGCCAGTGCGTTGTCCTGTTTTTTGTCCTTATGCGTGCTGAGTGCCCGTTTACAGCCTCAGCTTTTAACGGAAGTCAGAATATTTTAATATTTTAGTTAAGACACGCACTACAGTTATCTTATTTTAGTTACGGTAAGGGGCTGGACCTCGTATCACGTGACGGGTGCAAAATAGCCTAAGTGATGACGCACCCAAAAAATTAAAATTCTAACTTTCTTGTAAATGAATGAAGTGATGGTACCTTTGTCATTTGTCATTATTTTATTACGATGACAAGAAAAAACATTATTAACTGCATAAACTTCATTTCCAAATTTAGCCACGGTAACTTGTGCTTGTATATACGAGGGGAGGCTGATAAGTATTGAGCCTTGCCCAGAAAAAATTGAGCTAGGAAGCTGTAACGGCCCAGGAAGTCAATGCACTTGGCGACATCTGTCCTGCAGCTTCTTAGGTCCCTGCAAATAACATTCTGGTGTAACCACTCATTTGCAGCATTAGTAGCCTCCTGAACACTCCGAAATCGTTGTCCGTTTAGGTGTCTTTTCCGATTGGGGAAGAGATGATAGTCAGATGAAGCCAGGTTAGGCAAATACTTTTGAAACCCTAAGGAGGTCAGTGTCGCCGTTGTGTTACCTGCAGTGTGTGGCGAGGCATTGTCATGCAACAACATGCTCTTCTGCATTGAACATTTCTGGAGGTACTGCCGTTTTCAATTTGCACCCGAAAAACAAAGGGAAGTTGAAATCAGAGAAAGTCGTTGCACCATTACATATAGAAGAATTGACAAAACATATCCTGCAAATTTCAACCTCTTAGCTCATTTTATTCTGGGTAAGGCTCAATACTTATCAGCCTCCCCTCGTGTAATGTTTGTGTACTGGAAAGGCTCAAATATAGTAACTAAGGAAGGAATATCTTCACGAACGTTTTAACAGCATCAGGTGAAGTAGCATTCCTTACTGTTTCTGCCATCTGTTATTTGCTTTTCACAAATCATCATCTGTAAAGCTGAAGAGTTAATGAAAGTGTGGTCATAGCTCTTCCTTCCCCTTTACCACAATTTCTGACTACGTCACGAAATGTAAGTTCATAACACTTGTTTCCTGATTAACTACAAGATAGTTGCAAAGTAGTTGGGTGCCATTTCTGGCACCCAATCGCAACTACTGATTTTGCATAGTGCAGCGCTACCCCCGTCAAATATCCTCTAGCTTGGTCACTTTAGGAATCTGAAACATGTTAAAGTTATCGATCGATATCTTCAACTTAATTAAAGCTACAATAATGTAACAATGCATCCGATTGGCTACTCAAGAGCTATTTCCAAATACTAGTCCATTTCTATATAAATTATATGCATTGGTCAGTTAGCTGAAAGTAATTAACCAATGAACTAACCACGGGTAAGTTTTGATAAGCAACAATGGAGTATGTCGTTATTTATTTAAAGAACTCACGCACTTTCGTGCGCTCGCCGACGTGGTTCGCTTATTTGAAAAGTTTAGAACGTAACGTCTTCCGTGTACGGGCTCTAATATGGTATTATTGTCTATTTTCTTAATAATAAACTGGGTAAGTAAAGACCGTTTCAAGATAGTTAGTTAGATGTTCTATGTAAACGAATTCAATAGCGACACCTAATTGGAAAAGCAACATTTGCGTCTTTTGTAATTATCACATTTCTAAACGTAATTGAAAAATAATTGTTTTCCGTCATTCCCCTCAAATACCTACCTTGCCTCTGTAATAAATTCAGACACTCGTATTTTGAAATACGAAAAGTCTAGTACAACTCAATTGCCGTATTTTTCTGGGTGGAAATAAACTTTTGTCTTTAAGTTCCCTAGCAATGTCCGTTCCATGGACAACAACAAGCACCGCAAAATCTCCAAAGAATATTTTCTTTTTATATCTTTAAACATTTAGTTAAAACAAGCACGATGTACATATTTTCGCATTGAGTATATCAATATCTAATTCACTAATTGTGTCTGGACTGAATCTACTTTTGATGTAGATGTCAGTCTTGTTTGAGGCACCTTTTCAAAACCAGGAGTTGATTCATCTGTGTGCTGTTGATCTGTGAGAAATATAATGTAGCTAATAAGAACTGAAGGAAACAATGTGAGCAAAAAAGAAAGCCATGGAAACTGTTGCTAAGGCCGTGAAAAAGGGGCATTTTCACCCTTAAAGAAGGGCCAATTGTGCGTTTTCTTAATTTTCTCGGCTTTTTGGGACAATTTCATGGGGGGTCGTAATCGGGCATTTTTGCCTCCGGGGCTTCCTTCATGGAGAACATTTATGTCAGGGAGTGGTGGGATTGGGGCTATATACCGTGCGTCCATTTCGATCTGCAGCCGAGAGATCGGGAGAAGCGTGGCGGGCGGCACTGACGGAGATGCCGACATTTGCGGCCTGAAATGCCCGCTTATTTTTATGGACATATGCAGACATTTATATAAATATTGCAAAACGAGCACTAACCTGTGTTATAAGAGTATGGTTTTAATTTTAGTAGCTTAGTGACTGTATGTGCCGATGATTTTGACACGCCCACCTCTTGTGAAACACGGCGTAGAGGTTTGTTTGGAGAACGTTCTAACGCTGCACCAATATCATCGAGTTTTGCTTCGGTTAGAATCCGTCGTTTTTGCTTAGGTGTTTTAAAATTTAACGATACAGTTTCTCGTAATTTAAGGACAAGATGTCTAACCGTATCTCTGTGTGGAGTTGAAACGCATGGGAATTTCTGTACAAATTACCTACACACGTCTCGACACGAGTTTGTTTTCACGTAGGTACGTGTCATACATAAAAAAAATCTTTGTTCTAACGTGAATCTTGCGGCTGGCATTCCAATCGTCTCACTGACACGTCACACATACACACTACAATAACACAAACAAGTAACTGCAAGTAACCAAGAATAACACTCTTGCGCACAGTACGAAATTAACACGCTCTTGGATTACATTGCTCGCCACTATATTTACAACTCTGTCTTCATCTAGTCGCGAAGGAACAAAAAACTCGATCTCGGAGATTTCGGATTGCAAGGAAGCTCACGAACACTATTGACTTTTAACGGTTTCTTCTACAGCGTAATCTTGATACAGTGTTGCACATTCAAAACCTCCAAACGATCCCCATCGGCACAAAACTCTTTCAAGGATATAAACTTAAGCAGGACGTTACTGGTCAAAACTATGATTAAAATGTTTTATTATCTGTGGCTCTTAACATCGTTTCTAAAGCGTATTTATTTGTGTATATAAGAGCAGAACTTGGATGAATTACAGAAGAACTTTTGCGTGTTATAACACAGGTTAGTGATCGTTTTGCAATATTTATATAAATGTCTGCATATGTCTATAAAAATAAGCGGGCATTACAGGCCGCAAATGTCGGCATCTCCGTCAGCGCCGCCCGCCACGCTTCTCCCGATCTCTCGGCTGCAGATCGAAATGAACGCACGGTGTATATATATATATATATATATATATATATATATATATATATATATATATATATATATATATATATATATAGGAATCTAGCAGGTTTGGTTCGCATAGAACACGGCCTTAACTTTGTCTATTTGATCTGAAAAGATCCATAAAGTGATTGAAATAACTGACTCTATGGAGTTTGATAGATGGCAGGATGGTATGTGTGTATACCTACTAGCACTTATTTGAGTGACTAGCAACTTCACACTGAAAGAAGATTACAAAAAAGAAAAGCATTAAAGTATACTGTATAATTGTTCCCATAAAGTCTCTTATATGTCACACAAACAAACAAACCCATTAAAGTTTTTAAGTTCTAGATGTGCATCTTTTCGATAGATTTCTTATAGAGAAACAAGCAAAGTGTATCGTGTGTGTGTGTTAAGGATCTTAATAATGCATATTTTTGAAGGAGTAACAAACGGGTGGATTGTGCCCGTGCTCCAGAATAAAAGAACGAAATTGAAATGTATGTTCATCTTGGGAATCATGGGCGCCCGCAGAGAGGGGGCAGGGGAGCCCGTGCCCCCGCTGTGATTTCTGGTAAGGCCTTATATAATTCAAATTGTATCTTGAAAACATAGTCGAGGAGGTGCCGTAAAAGACTGCAGATTAAGTGCCTGTGCAAATTATCTTAGTGTTCGGGATGCTCTATGAGAATTCTCTTAACTGGGGGAAACCATCACTCCACTTTTCCCCTGAGAAAAAATCCTGCAAGCGGCCTTACTGGGAATTTGCCATTTTTAGTATTAATGAACTACTATTTGAGATGTAAAGAAGTAACCGTACTTTCTAACTAATCTGCTTAGAAAATTGGGGATGTTTTCTATGCAACCATCTGGAAACGCTGAGTTTTACGGCACAGCCCCTTAAGTGTCTAAGAGAGGGTTGGTGGGACTTGAACAACCGAGATTTATATCCACGCCACTGCATGGGTAATCAACAAATCAGTTTGGGCTTTAAAACACAAAGCTGTTCAACCTAAGCGCTCCGCTCTCTGTCACTATCCAAAAGAATATAATCTCTACGTTTCCCTTCACTGTCTAGTCTTTTCTCTGAGAAAGAACCCATATCCCTGAGGTAGTGGCGGCGAGGGGGTGCAGTTGCCCCCACTCACTTTTCGACACTTTTGCCCCCGCACTATGCTAAACCTTATCTACGAGGGAAAGAAAACTGTCTTTGCCCCCTCCCCCCCAGTTTTTATACCTTGTCCCCCTAATTTTGGAAACCACTCGCTGCCACTGCCCTGAGATATAGCCGTGGTAACAGTGTTACGGAAAGTGAGGTAATATTAATTATTTGGCGGTCACATGGTGGGCCCTAAACAGACATTGCACTATAATCTTACGCGCAAGATTCCTGCACAGCGGCTTTTGGAACCACCAATAGGGTTTGCCAGAAGAAATAGTTCCATCTCTATGTGTTAGTTTCGGTGTCATTTTGCCGCCCCCAAGTCATTTCCAAATTCAAATACTTAGGAGTAATATTAACAAGTGAAAATGATATTAAAGTGCAAATAAAAAGTAGGCTTAATTCAGGAAATGCATGTTACTTCTCTCTTCATAAACCTTTGTCTTCTCGTTTAATATCTAAGAAACTAAAAGTTAAAATATACAAAACAGTAATTTTGCCTGTAGTATTATATGGATGTGAAATTTGGTCCTTTACATTGAAAGAGGAACATAAATTAAGAGTATTTGAAAATAAGATCCTTAGGAAAATCTTTGGTCCTAAAAGGGATGAGGAGACAGGTGAGTAGAGAAGCTTACATAATTTAGAACTACATAATTTGTATTCATGTCCAGATGTTATTAGAATAATTAAATCAAGAAGACTTAGGTGGGCAGGCCATGTGGGACGAATGGGAGAGGAAAGAGGAGTTTACAGGATTCTTGTTGGGAAACCTGATGGTAAGAGACCTGTAGGAAGGCCAAGACGAAGATGGAGGGACAACGTTGAGATAGACCTAAAGGAAATCGGTAGGGATGGAAAAGAGTATATAGATCTTGTTCAAGATAGGGACAGATGGAACACCTGTATTGCTGCAGCCATGAACCCTCGGGTTTAAGAAGGCTAGAGAGTTAGTTAGTTAATTAGTCATTTTGCCCATGAATACATTGGTGGTAGCTGTGGTGGTGGAACCTGATAGGTTCCCAGAACGTCAAAATACCAGCTACGTTCAGTGGTATGGGTTTAACACACGTACTGAATTTATATGCGCAAGATACCTGCGCAGATGCCACTCGAATAACCAATATAATTTCTCAGAAGCCATGTCTATGTGTTTACATTACTTCGTTCTCAAAACGGACAGAGAATAGTTTGTCTTGTGTACTGGGGGGCGATAGGTGGCTGGTGACTTTACTGTTACACCTTCTTCAGAGCTCGTAGCACTGACGTTCACCTCCTTTTCAGCGTAAAACTGAGCAGGTGGGCCACTGTCCCCTCTCGAAAACGAATCTCCACACAAATTCCGTGTCCCGGAAAGTCAACGGCGACAGTCTGCATTTGGAAACCTGCAGAAAGTTGTCCCGGAAGTGACAACGAGTCGGGGGATATTTTCCCCGTTTACAGGAAGGAAGAAAGAGAGGTACGGTCCCCGTGGGATGCAACCGGACACCGGGACTTTCATTTTTTTTTTTTGTGGAGGACGCATAGAAGAGGACAAAGAAAATGGTTTACTAAAAAAGAGAGAGAAATGGGTTAGAGAAAAATAGATCGGAAGAAGAGAAGGGGTAGGGTACAAAAAAGGAGAAGTACAGAAGTGGAAAAGGAGGGAGAGAGAGAGAGAGAGAGAGAGAGAGATAAATAAATAAATAAATAAAAATCAAAGCTCCAGCCTGTACTAGCTTCGACCATTTTTAAGCCAATCTGAATGGAAAGAGTAGCGGAATTGAAATTCGGCGATTTTCCTTGAATAACGATGGAATATATTTACCAGTGCCGTACACAGAGTTCAAAACCTGGGATATGGGGTATAAGTGGTGAACTCCCACGTAGGACACCCAATTGTCAACCTTACTTCCACGTAGTACACCCTGGAGTGCATTTTGCAGACTAACGAGGCTCTGGCCTCTGTCCCTTTGGACTGTGTGTTGTCCTGTTTTATGTCCTTATGTGTGCTCCTTTACAGCCTCAGCTTTTAACCGAAGTCAGAATATTTTAATATTTTACTTACACGACATTACAGTTATGTAATTTTAGTTATTGTAAGGGGCTGGATCCCGTATAACGTGACGGGTACAAAATAGCCTAAGTGCTGACGCACCCAAAATTTTAAATTCAAATTTAAAAATCCTGGGATAACTCACATTTAGATTGCAACGTCCTCCTGTTGGACACCAATTGTCACAAAGTTAGTCCGCTGCCCCTTGTGTCGCGAACATGAGACTATTTAACACTCTAGGGCTTGTTCACATATACATATTCATTTTATATATTTACTAGCTGGTTACCCGGCGTTGGCATTATCCCAATCTTCTACTAGACAGGAAAATAATGAATTCTAACTATAGTGTAAAATGTAACTAATTTTAAATGTCATCGTGAATGTCACCAATTAGCTTAGCGACTCCGAAAAGTATGGATTCGATACTAATGTAGGTCATTTTTGACATTTTATTTTTCACCCCCCTCACCCCACATGCCGATAGGTGAAGAACTTGGAGTTGAACCGCATTGGGAGTGTCACTATTCATCTTAACGACCCCGAAAACTATGGATTCCACACTAATATCGGTCGTTTTCGATTATTTTTACATGTCACCCCTTCCCACTCCCACTCCTAGTGGTGCAGGGGTGTCTTACCCCCACAGTGTTTCTTTCCAGATTGTAAGTCATGTGTGTGCCAAGTTTGGTTGAAATTGCTCCAGGCGTTCGAGAGTTATGCCGGAACAAACTTACGTACATACATATATACACACATAGCTCAACTCTTAAAGCCAGAAAAGATGATAATATCAATTAAAATAACTTTCCCGTATAGGCTACATAGAAGGGTCCAAAATGGCCTAAAGTGTCAACGCACCCCCAAAACTTTTACTTCAATCCAATCCAATCACATAACAGTTCAGAACGCTAACCATTAAAGCACATGAACATTCTAAATTAACGTTTTGCAATTCACACCCATATCACAAAGTGATAAAAGATAAAGGTAAAGTGTTCCCCTGTGCATAGCACCACGCCATGTAGGCGTATAGGGGGTGTGGGGGTAACGCCCCACACTTTCTTGATCCGGTCGTGAGTGGGGTGATGTGATCAGCATCACGCCCCTAACCGCCTTTACCCCCCAGGGTTTCCCCCAGGTACCCATGTTATTCGACGCTGGGTGGGCGCCGGGGCCGCTTCCATCGTTAGAAAAGTTCCCGGATTTGAACCGGCCGGGGATCGAACCCGGGACCTTTAGCATGGTAGTCAGACGCGTTACCGACTGAGCCACCGCGGCCACACACCCATATCACGAAAGTATTAATTACACAATTAGTCCCGTACTTTCGCGTATCGTTAAGAAGGAAAACGCAAAAATCGAAAACTATTCTTTGATTCCTAGCGTTACCTTATTCCAATTTATTCTTAACCTTCATTTGTTTTTCCAACTCTGCCCGTCGAGAGGTGAAAAGATTCAGGCGAGTCCATTCACTTCCTCTGTCGAGTTGGAAGTGTGACGTCAACACTGGCAGATTATGACGCATTTTAGAACATATGTTCAAATTCAATTAACAGCTTTAACGTCTCTTTACAGTTGTGTGTGATATCTTGCACATTATTAGAAATAAGTAACATTTAAAAATCTTAACATTTAAAGAATAGCAAACACTCAGGTTCGTTACAACGTAGTGTTCGAATGGACAGAAACTTTCTTCTTTTGTGGGGAATTTTGAACATGCCAATTTTCCCTCTTCGATCTAAAAATTCCCTGTTTTTACGGTCTCCTATTCAATCTGTAAATAAACTATTGTCACTGGGCATTTTTAGATGTTTTTCCACTTTTTTTCCCTTTCCCGTAATTCTTGGACTTCAAAATTTCACTCTTCTAATGTGGTCAAACAGTAACAATTGTACAGTGGGAACTATGAGTATTGCCGTGCAAATTGTCCATGACTATTTTCATAAATTTTTCTCTTACATCCTATGTATTTTTAAGGGGGAGAGGGACAATTTCCCCTAGGCCCTTCTCTCTGAGGCAGCTGGAAGCACTGTTGCCAACTTACCTCTTTTGAGGCCAGATCTGGCTCTTTCGTGCACTCGCTTGGCTGTGAACTGTGGCACCCGCCCCCTGCCCCACTATGCATCACTAGGCCCGTATAGAGACCAAGTTTTGCCATGCGTATATATTTTGCACGTGACGTGATATTATTATGTTGGCTGCGTCGTCTAACCCCCCCCCCTCCCTCTTACCTCCCCAGCTACCTTTATATAGCGCCTTTTACTTTCGATTCATACAACCATCGGTCCATTTTTGAGATGGGTGATGCCGTCAGATCTAGAAGGTGAAAACTAAGAATAGATTGTCATCACTTTAAAGTTACCGGTAATAGCTGCGCCCCCTCCCCACCCTCTTGACAACTAAAATTACCATGGGATGCACTTTATCCAGCTTTCGTCAATCTAGCTCCTTGAAAGTCAACTTAGCTCAATTTAAGGTGAAATTTAGCTCTTTTATGCACATCAGGTTTGGCAACACTGGCAGGATGGCTGTAGGAGGCAAGGAGAAATGCATTACGCTTATAGGAGAATTATTTTACTCGTTGGCGGATGGCGGAAAAAAATATATGATCGAGTAAAGGATCCATTGAAGATGATATTTGCGCTAGAAATAGTCGAAACTCCCATTTGTTTAGCTGTAACTTCAATTTGTAACTTCAACTTTAAAAACCGCTTCCACTTGCAACATGGAGAGAAATTCATACTCTCAAATTATGCGTGGATTTTCTTTAGTAGCATTGCCCATTCCGACGATATTTAAATAAATGCATACCTGGTGCGAAATTGTCCCTCCTCACCTTAAGCGATGTTTTTTTATGTATTCTGGTGCAGAAGTTGTCAACAGCTTGTTTTGAGTTTTATTTTAATTCTTGAAGCTCTTATTGGGTCAAATAAAGTGCACGAATATTTGTGATGGACAATTTGCACGGTAATACTCATGGATGTCACTGCAGAAGAACAACGATAGGTGGCGCTCTGGACGCTTTACACTTTTTGAATTGTAAAGTTGGTTCACTTTCTTTCCGTGCCTAATTCCTCTGATCAATTAATGGATTTTTCCAACTCCTGCGTGAAAATATTACTTTCATATAAGTTCTTTAATAATAATGTGTTTCCAAAGTTTGAAATAACAATAAGTATCCATAATGTTGATTGATATTGCAAATAAAATTAAATAGAATTTGCATGAAATTAAATTTCAGACGATCCATCATGTTGCTCTAATCGCGAGGCCCCAATTATAGTTAAACACACCTAACCCCTATTATGCCAGGTGGCACCAGGTACAGTAGGATCCATGAGTATTACCGTGTAAATTGTCCGTCACCATGTTCGTGAACTTTATTTGACCCAATAAGAGCTTCCAAATTAAAATAATACTCAAAACAAGCCGACAACTTTTGAACGAGCATACATAAAAATCCATGGACAATTTGCCGAGCAATACTAGTGGATCACACTATACCACGAGCAATTGTGGCAACAATTTTGGAACAGTTTTTGTCCAAACAACAATCATATGCTACAGATTTCTAGCAGAAACCTTAGCTCTAATATCACAGCTCGGTAATCTCTGGATTGGAAACTTGATATAGACCTGGATTTCTGCGTTCCTGTATCCTTAACGCGTATGCAAACGTAATTACACCCTTAGACTTCTCTCTGTAGCGTACTCAGGAGTCTTAACTAGTAAGATTTTTTTTAATCCTGTAAGGGAAGATATTTAGCGATTTAAAAACGTGGAAACGACAGTGCTGCAGTTGCGAAATTTCTCTTAAGCTCTTGTACCGAAATACCAAATAAGACACAGATGTTTTTTGATGTATTTCTTTGATATGACTCAAGGAACTTTTAAAATTGTAATTTAAAATCATTTATTGACTTTTGGCACCAGAACGAAACGAAAATTCTGACCAATGAAGGTAATTTAAATCGTAATTAACTAGGTGTTTTATTGCAGACAATATTATACGTGTGTGTGCGTGCGCGTGTGTATATATATGTGATGTAGACTAGGGTTCTTGCCCAGTGCTTAGCTCTTACCTTTGGTGCAAGCAGTCCTGGGTTCGACCCATAGTGATATAAATTGATAAGTGACACTCGCAAAGTTCACCCAAGCCCAGTTCGGGATTCGAACCCGATACCCCTGGTGTCGTAGCGCACTGTGCTTACCACTCCATCACGAAGGTCGACCGTATTTAACATATGAGGATGAATGGAGATCAGTTGAAATAATAATGAAGCAGCGATTCAGGAACCGGGTTCTGTGGCGGAGTGACTACCATACCGCGCTACGACACCAGAGGTTACGGGTTCGAATCCCGACCTGCTCATGGGTGTACTTTGTGATTCTCTTCATCAGTACTCATTCTCAGCTTTGCGATTAACCAAATGTGGCAGAAATTCGTAGTAAATTAAGTCAAATCCATCCATCATATATGTGAATAGCCATGCAGATTAGTGTTGCCCACGAGACGAGACTTTGGCCTGTCTCGTCTCGTGGAAATGCTGTCTCGTCTCGTAAATATTCGTTTGTCTCGGGACACATGATCAATCTCGTCTCGTCTCCAATTTTTAAAAGCCTGTCCCGTCTCGTCCCGTGGGCAACACTAATGCAGATTAGCATAGAGTGTGGATGTTAAGGCTCTACGCATTCACGATCTCGGCCCTTGAGAGGTGATGTGATCAGCACCATAGCCATGCAGGTTAGCATAGGGTGTGGAAGTTAGGGCACTACGCACACGATCTCAGCCCTTGCAAGGTGATGTGATCAACACCACGCTCCGGTCGCCTTCAACCTCCTCCCCGTAATGATCCCCCTTGTATAGGAAGCTGGGTAATCCTAAGAGCCACCTTACACAGTGGCATGGTCCCAAATATTTTCTTTGTGTCCCTTCATCAATTTCATCATATCATCACTTCCACGATTAGCCGAAAGTGGCAGAAATGCGAAGTAAAATAAACCAAATCAGTCAATCGAACACAGAACCAAAGGTATTGAGGTCACATTGCTGCAACAATGTCGCATTGCAGAAATTGTTGCTCATTGTTGTTGCATCTGAAAGAATCCTTGAAAACAAAACACCAAGTAATCAAAAGGAATGTTTATGGCGAAGTAAGATACAACACTGGCAACAAGCGTCTAGCCCTCAACCCCCCTTCCCAACACCCAAACCAGCACCACGAGATCTCTGAGGCCTTCGAGCACGATATAACCACAATCCAAGAAGGCGTCGACCAGTCGAGGCTCTGTCTGATGCAGGCATTTTGCAAAACCCCCTTTTTCGAACTAATTGCCAACAAAAAAGCGAGTAGGAATTCCGAAGAAATCAGTAAAAGAGGTTGAAGGGGGGAGGGGAATGTAGCAAGCCCATAACGTCTCTTTTATAGAATGCCTTTGGGGATGGGAGATTGGGGGAGGGGGGTTTGCGAAGGCACAGAAAATACATTTTGAGAAGGAAATTAAGTCTTCGCCCCCCCTCCCCCAGAAAAGAGGCTAAATGGAGGGTTGAACGCAATTAAACCCTCGACCGTCACGAGCAGAGCAAAGGCCTGACGAATGATGGACCACGAAATGGCTGACCCAGTTCTGCATGACAGCGACGGACTTCTGGCCACTTCTGTTTCTGCGTTGTTCTCTCTGGCTAAAAGGCTCTTTCCAGGACGGATATTATGCAAAAATAATAAATTATTATCAATTTAGTTTTGTGATGTCATTACGTAATCAAACCATCGTGTTCTATTCTTATAATAATGATTATTAAAAAATTGTGCAAGTTTTGGTCGAAATCTTGGATCAGTTAACACACACACACAATATACGCGTACATATATATGAAGGCATATGGGGATGATATGGAAGTATAGAGCTCCACATATTCATGATCTCGGCCATAGTTAGGATGATGCCTCGCGCCCGGCAACTTTTACCCCCTAGGGTTGCCTCCAGGTACCCATTTACAAGGGTGGGTTGGCCTCAGAGCCCCGCAGAAACAGGGAAATTACTGGAAAAAAATCATGGTCCAGATCACCTGCCTAGGGATTCGAACCCTGATCTTCTGCGTGATAGCCTAATACTCTACCAACTGAGCTACCGCGACTATGCTAGCCTCCTTGGCGTAATGGTTAGCACAGCGCGCTACGACGTCACGGATCGCGGGTTCGAATCTCAGCCTAGGCATGGGTGTGAGTGTCCCTTCATTGTTTCATCATATCATCACTCATCTTAATTTTTGCGATTAGTCAAGAGTTACAGAAATAAACCATATATATATATATACACACACACACACACACTGGGATTCACAAGCCTCTAATAAAACGGTAACCGGGATGGCAACCCTGGAAGGATAAAGGCGGCGGGAGCGCGGTACTCATCTCATCTATACAATGGCCGAGATCGTGAACGATCTTTATCCTTCCAGGGTTGCCCCCCTGCCCCCGGTGACCGTTTTATTAGAGGCTTGTGAACCTCAGAACTACGTTATTCAGGGACAAGGTCTCAAAAATTCCCACCAGAGATCGCCTAACGGGGGAATCGAACTCAGATCTCCCGCATGAGTCAGGTGCCTCTACTGACCACCGCGACTTGTAAAAAATGGAGAAATTACATTACAAACATACTTTCCAAAAATCTGCCTGTACTGGCAACCTTAAATCTTACACATATTTTTCCAGCCTTTTCCTTAATGCAAGGTGATGCAAGAAAATGCAATGCCCAAACGAACACACATGTGCGCCTACATTATCCATTGGACGAATTTGACGGGTCTGTTCTGTTTGCGGCCCTGATGAACCAATATGTGGGTACAGCACTGATGGACCAAATGTCTGTTGGACTGAGCTGAGCTAGTTTTGCATTATGCACGCTAAAGAAAATGAGCTCGTCACGTTTAGTACAAATCCTTGACTCTGGAGTGGAGGTTCATTCAAGTATGATGTGCTCGGATATTTGCGGAATGACACACACTGATAAGAAACGATGATATATCGATTAAAGCAACGATTACATGTTTATATAAATTTGCTATAATGCAAAGTGATGGACGGAATGAATCACTGCATATACTCCGCCATCTTGTCTCTGCGCTCACTCACTGAGCGTCACTCTCCTGGGTTCGAGAGTATGCATTACCAATGCAAACCTGAATTCCCCTGACATCTATTGATAAAAATGACAAACATGAATTATGGCCTGAAAGACTGTCGGCATTTCATACTCGTTCTGTAAAAAGTATATTTGTACATAATATGAATGGTATAGCTACTTCATGCGACAAATTATATTTGTTATTAAGTTGAAAAAACAAATTCCTTAGAGTATGTATATACAGAATTAAGTGGCAACATATTCATGAGAAAGAAATACCTTTCGTAACATAATAACTTGACTATCAGTTGCTTTTTCTATAATTTACTGATCTGCCTGCCATCTAGGGACAAGCTATGACAACTAAAAGGTATTCAAATTCGGAAACATGAGTTCAAGCCTCTGAGCAATCTCGCTTTTCCAATTTTGCTTTGCCCTGGTTTGAATTCCGGCTCTTTGTCAGTCCCTTTATAAATCTCATCTTCATAGTAGCGATTAGCCAAAAGTGGAAGAAAAGCGACGCTAAGTAACAAAAATCACATCAAACCAATTTTGCGTTCGCCAGTAGTGGAATGAAGCAACTTGCACAAGATAGGTGTCCTTGACTGGTCTGAAAATGCGATTGAAATGAACAAGAACGTTCTGAAACCGAGTTCATTTCTGCCAGAAGTGCTACACACTCTCTCGGAAATCTGTGAAGGAAGGCCGCGCATAACGGTAAAGAAGGGGAGAACGCGAGTGGGAGGAGCAAAGCAGTGCGCGCTGCTGCAAGCGTCTGGTAGCTGAATTCACTTCCCCTCTCGTGCGTTCTTAGTGGAGCCCTCTCCAGTCACTACTTGCGCAGACACTTGTTTCCGCTCGCTTGCTCCATAGATTACCGGGACGCCATGTGGAAACTTTCCACAAACAAAACATTGCCACTGACGCTTTCATCTAAAGTCGGTGAAATAACTGGTTTCACCTGGTTCACAAGTCCAGTTATTTATACATGCGTTTCGTTATGATAACGCGCTCATTCGGAAGATATCTAGCACAGGCTAGCCCCGTAGCTAAAAATTTTGGCACCCGAGGCAGGCTGTAGTTGCCCCCCCTCTCCCCTCCGGCACTGTCAAGCAGCGGCGGCTCAAGGGGTAGAGCCGCCGTGACATGGCACTACCCTCAGAAGAAACGCATACGTCGCCAAGTAAAGTTAAATGAATACATTGATAGTTTACAGACAAGGAAATTCGAATCTTGCAATCGGTCAAACTGACGTGACGATCGCCCCAACCTCCTCACTGCATCGCCAGCTGTTTCGTTCGTACCCTCGCGAGGCAACAGTCCGTGCTGCCCAAGAGCTGGCCTAACTCATGGACCTAACCAAGTTGACACACGTGCAGAGGGTTTAAGAAGTGTCCGTGAGGAACATTTCCACCATGAGCCGAGAACAAAGTGGCAGGGGCGGGATTAGCCCATAAGAAACCGTGCCCGTCTTCGCCTGGCCTGGCGAGGGAACTTTCGCAGTGTGTACAAGACACAGTTGCCACCTTCAGAAAAAGGTCACTAAATACGATTGGTTTGTAAGAGCCGTTGGGGAAGTAATTTCTGCCTACTTTTGGAGAAACGAACCTAATATTTTTCCAAAGTTAAATTAACATTTTTGATAATAGATAGATGCACCAAGAGGGCCATCCAGACTTTTTTAAAAATATCCTATGATGCGAGTTTCCTTTGGCATTTCGACAATTTCTTTTCATAACAAAGATATTTTCGACATCCAGTTAGAATACGTGTGCATGGGGGAGGAGAAGGTGATAGGATTTGTTTTTCCTTTCCTCTTGTTATTGTTATATTTTTAGGGAAGTTTCCTGTAGTGTATAAAGATAGGTTAGTGAGTGAAGATGAATCGGATTAGTACGTTATTACTTAAACACATGTTGTTTTCCACGTTACCAAACGAGGATAAACATCTTGGCCAGTGGCGCATCCTCAAGGAGGGGGCGGGGGGGCATTGCGGAGGGTTTTTTTCTATTTACTTGATCACATTGGCACTACCCATCATAGTTGCCGCCGGCCGCCACTGCTGTCAAGCACCGACATTTTATGTGGATCCTCAGATCTTCTCTTCTTATGCCATGGATTGTGATATTACATCCTTCAAATTTTGAAATTAGGAAACAAAGGAATAGTCATTAAAAATAATATACCTCATATGTACTTAAAGATTCATAATTATATTTCCGATTTTTAAAAATATTTTAGTTATGTCTTAGCATATGAAGAATAATGTATATAATGTATATAAAAAGTACTATCTATTACTGCTACTACTTTTGGGAAACAGAAAATTCCAGAAATGCAGTGGCGGCGATTGGGTTTACAAACCGGGAGGTAAAGACAGTTTATTTCCCTTTGTATACAAGGTTTAGCAGAGTCCGTGTCGCTTGCGCCGAGGCTTCTTATCGGTTCATTTCCGTCGCGACATATATCAAGGCCTTCCTTGGTGGGTTTTCCCACAATCCGGAGTGTCATTACCGCCGCGCGCACGTGTGTTTATGACGTTGCCCAGCTCCAGCTGTGTTTATCTTCGATTGAAAATGAAAAGGAAGGTGATTGGTAAATTAATGTAAGATGAAAGCATATATGAGGGATATACATTGGGAAATTAGGATTTATGTGAAACTGAGACTTGAGAGAGACTACAAGATGGCTGAGAATATGGAAATGATAGGAACAACGCGTGGAATGCCTTCGAGCATTTACATACCTACAAGAATTCAAATAACGCTTGTATTGATGTTGTGCAAGTGTATCAAAATATTGTGTTTATGTATACGTAGCTATTACTTATATAATGTTTCAGTGTAAACACAGCTGTGTAACGTCATAAACACACGTTTGATATTATGTTTTAAGTGCACTTTATGCACTATGCACCATGTGGCCATAAACACACGTGCGCGCGGCGGTGATGACACTCTGGATTGTGGGAAAACCAGCCGAGGAAGGTCTTGACATATGTCACGGCGGAAATGAACCGATAAGAAGCCTCGGGGCAAACGACACGACACCCAAGTGCGGGTGCAAAAGTGGCGAAAAATGTGGGGGCCAACTCCCTCGCCCCCCCTCATCGCCGTCACTTCTGCAATGTGTACTTCAACCGTCTTCCCTTTTGCTGATTTAGACTAGACATTTTATTATTGCTTTGAATGTATTAGCCTGATTCGGCTTGCGAGCTCTGGGTTTATAGCACCAGACCGACCAGTCTGTCGCAAGTCTTTAGTTAATTAATTAGTGAACAGTAAATAAGATTAACACAAAATGGAAAAAAGCTACTAATAACATCTATTTTTCACCTTATAACTTATTTGAAAATTAATCTTCCTATTCACCTGTGACGTTCCTTTCTGGTGTTCGCCACTGGATCACTACGTCACGGTAGCTAGCCAATCTCCCGGTGCGGCAGAGTTATGACACTCTCCTTAATGTTATGCTACACTGAGCATTCTCAGGACGTAACGATTTGTAAGCTGGGCATAAACAGCCACCTGTAAAGCTGTAAGTCCAATAAATCTTAGTTGAGTTGAGTTGACGTAACGATTTGAAAAAGAAATAGCTTCTTGCAATTTTACAAATTTAATAACACATTTTACCTTTAAACAATCACTGCAAAATAACAACAATATTCACAAACACAATCACATTTCAATTAAGCTGCGGCTTTTCCATCATCTCACGCAACTCAACTTACTTTTTCATTTTCACCCACTGTTGTCCTGGCAACGGAATCAATATAAGATTAGACAGTTCTACAAATGTTTATAAACCGGAAATGACTTCCGCTTCCGATATTGCGTGTAACAAATATACAGCAAAAATTACAAATTTAAATCAGCACAAACAACAGCATTGAAACTAACAAATAAATCAAACAGATTTCTGTGAAATTAACAAAAACAAATAAAATATTACATATGGCCAAAATAAACAAGGCGTATCACACTACATCACAGTGGATTTTACACTATAAATCGTGGTATTTCCACTAACCAATATCTACTTTTCTTCTTATGCTGCTCTGTTTTCTTCTTCCTTTCTCGGAGAATATGGTGTGGGATTATAGTGTTAGCAATCACTTCCAATAACCACTCTTCACAAGCGTACTTTTACTAGCGATTTAAGCTACCGTCTAACGTGTTTAAAAGTAATTTCTCTACGTTCGGATAAACTTTGGTCAACCGCGGAACGTCTGATGGCACTACAGTCAAGCGAGGAAGTAGTTGTTAATTTTTTTGTGTCCCGAACTGATCTATCCTCGTCCCTTTTTCACAAGTCACCCCATTGCAACTCCACGACTGTGATTGGTATTAACACAATCACGCCGTGCTATGTTCTCCAATGGCATTCAGGCTCCTACCCGCCTAGCTAACTAACTAACTCTCTAGCCTTCTTAAACCCGAAGGTTCGTGGCTGCAGCAACACAGACCTTCCATCTGTCCCTATCCTGAGCAAGATCTATATACTCTTTTCCATCCCTACCGATTTCCTTTAGGTCCATCTCAACGTTGTCCCTCCATCTTCGTCTTGGCCTTCCTACAGGTCTCTTACCATCAGGTTTCCCAACAACAATCCTGTAAACTCCTCTTTCATCTCCCATTCGTGCCACATGGCCTGCCCACCTAAGTCTTCTTGATTTAATCATTCTAATAATATCTGGACATGAATACAAATTATGTAGTTCTAAATTATGTAACCTTCTCCACTCACCTGTCTCCTCATCCCCTTTAGGTCCAAATATTTTCCTAAGTATCTTATTTTCAAATACTCTCAATTTATGTTCCTTGTTCAATGTAAGGGACCAGGTTTCGCATCCATAAAATACTACAGGCAAAATTACTGTTTTGTATATTTTAACTTTTAGTTTCTTGGATATTAAACGAGAAGACAAAAGTTTATAAAGAAAGAAGTAACATGAATTTCCTGAATTAAGCCTGCTATTTATTTCCTCTTCAATATAATTTTAATTTGTTAGTGTTACTCCTAAGTACTTGAATTTGGAAACTGGTTCAAACAAGTTGTTATCAATAATTAGATTTTTATATTACCTAACACTTGGTTTCGGCTTGTAAGCATATATTTAGTTTTCTCTTTGCTAAATTCCAAACCTGTCTCTCTAGCTGCTTTGAAAAATATTTTAGCGTTATTCTAGCTACGGCTCCTATTTCGGCACTACGCAATGCATTGTCCTAGTTGTTTTGCTTTGCTAGGATCATCGTTCAACACATGTAACTAAACACGCTCACTGAAACCAAACACTCTCCCTACGCACAATTTCTGTTCCTGTACCTAGTTGAATCGTGACACTTATTTTCAAGTGGTTTTCCCACAACAGACTTATCTAGAAGTCGCGTCATTACTCTAAAGTCTTCAATGAGAAAAAAGGTCGAGTAACATCTTGTATGTTTTCCTTCTCCCCTTAACTCTAATAAGTATAAATTTCTTATTTTCTGACGTTGTTGTTATTTTTGTTTTTAATTTAAATGGCGCCCTCTGTGAGCGTCGCCCTACCCCTCGCTACGGGCCTGGCGCAGGTTATTGAACTTTACGTAATTCCTACTTGCTCTTCCAACAAAGGTATTGGTCTTGTAGGCGTGATGAAACTCGTGCAGATAAAAATACAACAGAAGCCGAAGCTATTGTTATTTATTGATTGCACCTCGTAATTACATCACGAAGAAGAATTAAGTTGAGGTTAAAACCACCTGGCGCCGTTCGATTGGGCGCTCCTTGTAAAAGAGTTGCAAAACATGATTTTTCAGGCGGCATTCATCTTCTGAAGTTCCTTCAGCACCGAAAGGGGCTCACTTATCACACAAGAATCTAGCAACCTCGTCTTGTGACGTCATCGCGGAGTGCCTTCGTTTGTTAGGTTTAGTTATATTAGCCTAAGTACACTACAAATGTATTATATATGCTAAGAGAACCGCTTTAGACGAAGGCATTTTCCTTGGCATTTTTTCTTAACGTTTATGCCATGACCTGAATGTTACCGTGTAAAGTGTCATTTCAGAACCGGTCCTATTTCCATTGCATAACCAATCAGAAGCGAGCTCTAGGTCACGTGCATCTGTAATGGCGGCCGAGTGAGATGTAAACAATGTGTCACTTCAAGTTTTTAGAAACCGATAACTATTGAACCGAGAGGAATAACGTTTCGTGTAAAACGTTATTCGGTACAAAACAATGGCGCTGCTTAAATACATACTTTACAACGTTTACTGTACACTTATAGAAGAATATTTTAGTTGTTTTAATTGTAAATACCGTGCATTCACCAAATGTTGTAACTCGACGCGCCTTTCGTGATGTATGTATAGGGTTTACCAATTTGAACGTCAGATCTTTAAAATTAGATAGAATGAAAACCACAAGTGAAAAGGACATATATTTTTATTTTATTTTGAAGAGCAAAAATGGCATTATGTTTTGAACAATATGACGTTCAAATGTGCACCTCTGCTTCGGTGGGTGGAATGGATTCTGAATGTCCAATTTTCCAGCACGTTTCCACACATATTGAGCGGTATAGCATCGATGGTTCGTTCGATCTTCCGTTTCAGGTCACGAACTGCGCGTGGCTTAGTCTCATAGACATTGGATTTGACATAACCCCATAGAAAATAATCTAGGGGGGTTAGGTCACGTGATCTTGGTGGCCACTTCACATCACCCTTTCTGGACAGAACTCGTCCGGGGAACTTTTCCTGCAATAATTCCATTGTTTGGCGAGCTGAGTGGCAAGTTGCACCGTCCTGTTGGAAAAACACATTGTTGGTGTCAAGATTTGCCAGTTTAGGCCACAGAAACTGCACCACCATATTGCTGTTTCACAGTCACGTGATTCCCATGTTGGTCCTCAAGAAAAAGAAGGCCCGATCACGCCATTGGCCCAAAAAAACACACCACACAGTCACTTTCTTAAGATAAAGGGGTACGTCCAGAATCACTTGCACATTTTCATCTGCCCAAATCCTAGTTTTGTTTGCTCTGTCGGTCGATTATGTTGAGCATAAACTCCTCTCAATGCACGAAATGTCTGTCGAACTGAACACGAATTTTGATACGTACTCGAACAATTTCTATGCGTTGTTGCATTATGTATCTCTCCATGATAACTTGCCACAGACTACTGCACGCAGATGTCTTCCATCTCGTCATTCCAGTCAGTGTTGCCATAACATTCTTTCAAAGTTCTGACGTTCAAATTGGTAGACCCTTTATTACATATTTTAATCGCAAAATCTAACCTAAATGTTCCATAAAATGCTTCCGGTTAAGTACTACCTGTTATGAGATTTTTGGAAGCATTTACATAGCATTTATGCTAGTAAAAATGTTAAAGGAAATCCTTCCGTCTAAAGCAGGCCTAACAATGAAAGCATTCCGAGATGACGTCAGAAGGCGAGGTTGCTACAGTCTTGTGCGATAAGTGTGACCCTATGCTGCCAATGTATTAACCTGTTATTATCGGGAAGTGTATAATGGTGGAGGAATGGTGGAATTACAGGGCAATTGGGGCAATTACAACGCCCAGAAATTTGCTTCGATAACCAGATAAAGACTGGACGGGAATTTTCGCACGATTTTTCTTGCGCGTGAATTCTTTTCGTTAAGAACTGCATCGACACGAGTCTTGGTGTCTCGTCTTGTCTGATGTGAGGTCTGTGTCGCTCTCATGTCGAGTGTCGAAATGCATGGTAGGCTGTAGCAATATGTATAACGTGTCATCGTAAAAATTATTCCAGCTTATAGAGGTCTAAGACAAACAAGTTTTATGAAGGCAGTTTTTTTCCGTTCGACGCTACGAACACTCAAAAAAACTGTATTTTGTTCTGAATATATGCAAACACAGGTTCACAGTTGCAACTAATCGTTCAGGTTTGGTACTACGACAAAATAAATAATATATATTTATAAGTACAGTGAAGCCGCAGTAGTCTAGTCGGCAGTCGACCACCGTGGCGGAGTGGTTAGCACAGCGCGCTACGACTCCAGGGGTTCCGGGTTCGAGTCCCGGGTAAGACATGGATATTTGTGTTTGTCCAAATGAGAAAAACTGAAAATTGAGAAAAAGCTAGAAATGAAAAATTGACAAAAATGTGAAAAACAGGGGATACTACAGCTTACGGGTATTCCTTTAAAGATAAAAAGAAGTCGATAGGGCGTCGCTACTTCCGACCACTGCCCGGATGTGATGGCTGCCTGGCTGGCTGCTTGACTGGTTTGGAGGAATAGGACATGTTCTAATTGCTACTGGCTTTTCTCGACTAGATTCTGTGGAACAGCCAATCGGAGCAAAGTTTGGCCATGTGAAGATAGTCTGAGTTTGCAAAGGGGAGTTTTGTCTATGGTTTCGGAGCGTTGGCTGGTTTTGTTATTCATCGATAAAGGAAAAAAAAGTAAAGAGATGACGTGCAGTGCATTTGTGTGTAGTGCATTAATATTTAGGTATTTATGCAAAGCGATAAGATGTGTACGTGACAAATAGCCGAAAATGAAAATCCTTATTAAATGTTTTTTTTTTAAATTCTGCGATTCTCATGTATGAATATGCTTACCTGAGTTCATAGAAAAGTTTTTTCGGTACGCATTGATTACCATAATTTTTGTCGAGCCAATTTCTAGTCCATACTTTCATTTTTAAATTTTTAATAAAAGCACAAAGCAGTAATTCTCCTACAACACTCTTCAAATTGCTCGTCCATCTTTACAGATTGTCTGCTCTGCGCAATGTCTTATGGGAACAAAAGTCTATCGACAAGTACGGTAACACGTATAGTGTGAGGCGAAAACTAGCAAATGGGTAGCCAGTCCAGCGCCAACTAGGGCATTCCTACTGGAAATCCAGTTCCGTGTGATCCGGGCTTAAGTCTCTTAAATTACATATTTACTTTTCTAGAATGAAGTATGTGTACTTTGTTTAAGCAAGTGTAAAAGATGACTTCTTAAAGTACTCGAAGTTAGCAAAAATATGATTATAGACTGGGTGCACACCCATATAAATAATTCTGCCGCCGCCTATTCTTATGGGTACCATGAAGTGCAATATCCTTGAAGGTTGGTCCTGGACTGAAAAAGCTTGAGAGCCACAGCCAGTGATGTGCGTTTACGCGTAAACAACAGTCTACATTCTACACGTAGACTATGTTATACACGTAGATTACGTAATCTATGTAAACTACATGGCGAAAGGTGATAACTTAGCAAAGAGCGCCGAGGTATTAAAAGAAAATTATACTACGTATCAGTTGCAGATGTGTGAGGAGAACTTTTCATACTCTTTCTTTCAAATTAGAAAAATTTCTCACCTGGGAAGAAACTTAATATAGGAAATATTCTAGTGTTTTATGGGGAAAAGACCACTCTTGCCTCACGACTGCCATCTGTTGTTGTTTTTTGCATACTATTTATCTTCTTCCATAGTTGATAATAGAAGAGAAGATAAATTTTGTTGTAAATAGGGTTCTTTTCATTTCGTTATGAACCAATATAGTTGAAAATGTCACTTTCATTTCATGAAACTCTTGAAAATTAATTTTAATGCACTTTAGATTGTCTACGTACTATGTAAACTACAACCCAATGTAATCTACGCGTAGATTACGTGTAGACAACGCATGTAGACGTAAACTTATAGTCTACGGCACATCACTTACCACGGCACTACAGGCTTCTATAGCTGTCTGCAGTCTTTTAGAACAACTAAAATCTACTTTAGATACTAACGCATATCAGTCATTATATAAAACACCCTTTGGTTATTAAATACGTTCCAGCATACACTTTCATACTTATTAGGACATCTTGTTAGTAAAATATGGGCCTCTTGTAGAAACCCTCTGGCCTCGTGTTTAATCGCACGAACAAGCATCTGAACTCCATCCAGAACGCTTCAGCGGCTCCCGTTGCTCAATTGTCCACCTGAAGAACGCTATCAGCGCCATCTGTACGATGCCACTTGCGATCCATTACCATTCCTAAAGAGGCGTGACGAATCCGTTCAGAAGGCCGCCATCCTGCGTTGAAAATGGGTAATGACCGTTAATTGCCAAATTAAACATGATGCGACGGCGATTTCAAGCGATATTGGCAGGAATTAAAAACTTGTTTTTGATTTTTACCGGTTTTTGTTGTTCCCTTCGTGTTGTCCCCTTCCGTTGCGTATTATGAAACGGAAGCAAACAGCAGTTACTTGTAATGAAATTTATGGTTGCATTCTTCAACGCTAATTCAGCACACACATATATCAATGTCCTGTAATCAGTCAGGGCCAGAAGCAGAGACGTCGCCACTGGGGAAGCGAGGGAGGGCTGAAGCCCACGGTGAAAGTATCACTTTGTTTACCCAAATACCTATACGAGATACATTAAAAATTGAGCAAACTTGCAAAGGATGCAGAAAAAGACAGAAGAAAAGGAAGAGCGAGAAAGATGTAGAAAGCGTGGGAGGAAAAAGGAGAAAAAGATAGACGAAGCAAGGAAGAGAGAAGGATAGACGGGCGGCGCCAGGATTAATCGTCTAGGGGTGCTGAATGAATTTTTGGAAGTATGATGTTGAAAATTTTAAAAGAAAAACGTGAAACATCAAATAACATTCAATTCTAGTAGGCTTTTATGAAACTATGCCAATGAAACTCAAGACTATTGTAATAACTTGCTTAATTTTCTATGTATTTGTATAATTTAACAGCTTCTCTGCCCCTTTTGACTAATCGCGGCGATGAAGGTGACTGATGATTAGTTGACATTGATGAAGGGACAGGGTGGGGAGTCTAACCCGGGAACTTCCCTGGAAAGTCGAATAAGGAACTCGGCCACTGAACCATAGCTTCATTTTTGCTTCCTTTTCCCACGAGAAGCGCATGTTTCGTAATTTGAAATGAATAAGGCTTGCTCAAGGCAGACCAATGGCATACGATATTGCGTCCTACACTCAAAGAAAATGGTTATACAATTTAAACATGCAAACGATAATTGCAATCGTATTGAACATGTAAACACATGAAATATTAGACCATCCTTGCTATTGTCAATAATGCCTGAAAAAGACAGCTCACACTAATCTGTAGGTAATTCTCGAAAACCATAACAGGACCAGCTGAATAAACAAAAGAGGAAACAGTGCGTAACAAAGATAATTATGAAAGAGAGACAACAGTCGCTGATCTTTGTAGAGACTGCCTCCACTATAGTGGAAAACACAGAAAACTAAATGCATCATATCAATTGATGCACCAAAATGCATCGTTTGATGCACTAAAGTGTGTTTTATGGCTTCTTCAAAGAATCAGATTCACATTTGATGCATTAGGGTGCATTTTTGTATGTCGTGAAAGAAACACCAAAATGCATAATTCATGTGAGGATTTATTTCAGTCGAGTTGCACTTCAATGCATCAGTTGATGTTCCTTGATGCACCTTCCTGCATCTTTTTTGGTGATGCACCGTATCATTTTCGTCCGAACTACAGACTTTATGTAGCTCACTTGCAACAATCGGTGTTGTTGCCTGATTCTCATATTGAGGACCCGTTATTCGATTTCACGAATTCTGAATTCGTTACAAGATTGTCAAATTGGGGTTTCGTTACCCGATTTTGATTTTGAAATCTGGATTCGTTATTCCAGGAGCGTATATTCGAGGCTAGCTATGCTATCTGCAAAGCCTGAAGCCTAGAAAGTAAAATACGGAAGAAAAATCCGTTCGAAACTGTGAATTAACACGATTAAAGAAAAGTATAATGGCGATTCTTTGGAGTTGGCAACCTGATTTTTTTGGAGTTGGCAACCTGAATTCTTTGTAGTTGGCAACCTGAATTCTTTGGAGTTGGCAACCTGAATTCTTTGGAGTTGGCAACCTTAATTGTTTGGAGTTGGCAACCTAAAATTTTTGGAGTTGGCAACCTGAATTTTTTGGAGTTGGCAACCTGAATTTTTTGGAGTTGGCAACCTGAATTCGTAGGAGTTGGCAACCTGAATTCGTAGGAGTTGGCAACCTGGATTCTTTGGAGTTGGCAACCTGGATTCTTAGAAGTTTGCAACCTGACTACCGTTGTGATGGCATCGTGACTTCCTTGAAGATGTCAAGAATGAGCTTATTTTTCTCCCTTCATCCATAGCCTAGGACCAGGTGTAGTGAGTTAGTCCAGGTTTTAGACTCAGCATACGCCACTGCGTTATTCTATTCACATATTTTGAGTTCTTTACCCGATTTTCCAATCCAGGATTACTAGATTTCCGAATTTCGCCGTACGGTCTAAGGCGCTGTGCTTTGGACTCCGACTGCGGGACGGCATGGGTTCGAGTCCTCCTCGCTTCAGTCTCTGGGGTTTCGGCCTGTGTATAGGACCGGTGGCAACCCACCATCTTGAGGAAATTGGGGAGCTACGAGTGAGTAGCGTAATCCGGTCACGGATATCTCCTTTAACGGCTGGGGGTTCGACGTGCTGACCCCATCACCGGTTGTAGACCTCCACACCTCTAGGTAGGATTGTGGTAGGGAGACTGGCAGTCGGGAGATAGGCCAAGGCCCTTCAAGGGCTGTCGAGCCACGGATTAAATTCGACAGTCCCTAATAATGAAACATATAATCTTTAACTATTAGTTATACATTATTAAACACCTCTAACCATCAGACCAACATTTTCCGTAAATTACAAACGCAGATATCACTTCTTAATATGACAGATTGATTATATTGTTTAATAGAATTCAACAGATAAGAAAAAAAATAGAATGGAATAAAAATAGAATTACTAAAGATGTATTGTGACTAATGTTAGAAAATTAAATATTAATTGGAGCCCAGCATACCAGAGATCGTGAAAAACTCGAGAAAAATTATCATAGATGGTGCAACAAAACACAATACAAAACACTGATAATGAATAAGGGATCGAATTTCAATGTAAGATTGTCTTATCTTACATAAGGAAATATTGGTTTAGTTCTTTAATCGTTGTTGTTAAGGTAAAAAACTTTGGCCATAAAGAATAATAAAAGGTACTTTCTAGACTTCTATCACACATTGAAACACGAGAAAATTGCATGAAGGCGATTTCCTAGCTTACATACATATAGTTAATATATTAATAGAAGAAACTTTATTGAAGTTTTATTACGAATAATTTGTTTTGTTGATCTGAACTTTGGCTGCAACAAATATTAGGATCTACATATACGTATACAGTAGGTATACAGTACATAACGAAATGTTTTATATAGGACTGAGCTGATACCGGTGTTGTATCGGAATCAGCCGATACCAGTAGTATCGGAAAGTATAGGTTGGAAGTCATTTACCGATACCAGCCGATGCTAGTGCCGCAATTTTCTTCAAGGGGTCTGCAAATTATGCAAAATTCGAACTTTATTTTCAATTTGCACCCATTTTGTAATTTAGGTATAACATCTGTTTTAATATTTTAATGTAATTCTTGAATATTCTCAAGCAAATTTCTTGATTGTGCCATAATTGGATAATATTTACACACTAATATTGATCAATATTTTGAACAATAATTAAACCAATATTTCCTTATGTAAGATAGATAATGCTTGCATTGAGATTTGATCTCTTATTCATTATCAGTGTTTCGTGTTGTGTTTTGTTGCACCATCTATGACAATTTTTCTCGAGTTTTTCACGATGTTTCGTATGCTGAGTTCCAATTAATTTTTTAACATTAGTAACAATAAATCTTTAGTATTTCTATTTTTTCTTATCTGTTGATTTTTTTAAACAATTCTATTTATAGCAATTCTGAAGTATTATCTTACTAACTTTTCACCTTCCGCAAAACCGGTAACGATTTATATTAACTCGGCAAAACCCCCGTCATGACTTCTATTGATTTTAGTTTCAGATTGAAAGATATCACAGAAAGCAACGAGACGATTGCGAGAAAACGTGGGGGTCGGTATGCTTTCTGCGCATGCGCCAGTCTTTACGGCAGTGATTCGCAAAGTGTGCGCCGCGGCGCCCTGAGGCACCGTGCCTGGCTTGCAGGGGCGCCGCGAATTGTTTCCAATATTTTCACTGAAATGATATGATTGTTCCAAATATGTGCTTAGTACTTTTTACGATAAACTGTTTCTGAATTTGAAATGTGTGCTAATTTTTTAACTAAAGGCAAGCAACCTAACGACACAAGTGTTAGGTAGGCCTACTTGTCGTCGCGGTAAAATCTTGAAACACAAAGGGCGCCCGCCTTGTAATCAAGGAGTCCCGCGTTCGATACCCGGTGGAGGCATATAGTGGTTCGGTACAGACTTTAAACTCAAGGTCCAGTCCCGATTAAGCCTTACTGTGCATGAAGTGGACTTAAAACACCAAATCAACCAACCATCCAAGGGCGTCGTGAAACGAACAAGTTTGCTTTACGGGAAGCGTATTTACAAACCCTCAAGTGCTGCAGAACCAGAGGTATATAACGCTCTCTTACTGGCTCTGCGCACCGGAAGTGTTTACGCTCCGTGTCCGTCATTCCTTGTTTCACTGTTTACAGGATAAGTATGGAATGATCAGGCTCGTGATTACTTAAGAATAAAATTTATACTCAAATTGTCGAAATCATGCTAAGAAATATATATTTCAATGAAAAAAGACTGTTGATTGTTTAAAAATAGTTTTCAAGTTATAAAAATCAATCAATATGAGGCCACCGAAAACAATAATTTTGATACCTCTAACAGCGCTTGTAAAATAATTATATGAAGTGATTACTGCATTAAAGGAGAAAGTTCATAATTCCATTTCTGTATAATCAACCATGGACGTGATATGGAAAATATACAATAAATGGGAAGGTGCATAAGTTGTTACAATGTTTGCACTGATGTGACTTCAAATAACATGAAGAGTTTTGATTTCCTCTCTTTGGAAGCATTAATTTGAAAATGTGCTAAAAAATTAACTTTAGATTGAAGGGGTTTCTTATCTTGTTGGGATGGATCTCTGAAATCTATACTGTCAGTTACAACCCTGCCATCTAGCGTTACCTTGAAGAAACACTGCATTAACTTCCGGAATGACAGCCAATCAGAAGCCACATATCGCTGGAGCTTCTGCAGCACTATAGGGTTTGTAAATACGCGTAAAGCAAACTTGTTCGTTTCACGACGCCCTTAGTTGGTTGGTTGAAGCATGCTTGATCCTTAATGTCTGGCTTGACAAGCAGTCGTTTCTGGCATGAATCGGTAAGAGTCTAGTTTACGATCCAGGCGGCATAAGGAATACGTGTCATATATCGTTGGAAAGGTTATTGTATAAGGAATTCAACAAACTAAATCCAAAGGCGAGGAAAAATTTCCTGGAGGAGAAAATCGAGAAAAACCGATGTTGTCCGGATATACGTGATTGAACGTACTGAGGACATTTTTCGATGATGAAGCACATATTTAGGGGTGAAATGAGTGCTAATGGTACCTAACCTAACAGGCCTAACCCAACCTAGTAGGCATACCTCGTTCCCGTGAATGGTTAGTGACAGAAAGTGTAAAAAGAAAAACTTACTTACCCTACGGATGCCGGAGCGCCGGCTGTCTGCTAGCACGGTTTTGTAAATGGGCAAGAAGGAGTGCGCAAGAAGGACGTAAACGGGTAAGAAGGAGTGGGCAAGAAGGACGTTCGACTGACAAATTTAGATTCAAGCCTAGGCAGGTAGGGCCTGGCCGTCAAGGGCTGTCGCGCCACTCGTTAGGCTATTTATTTTCATAAAACTATGCTGTTTCCGAGGTTAAAATTTCCATATCTTGTACAAGCTGAGGCTGTAAATTGGCACTCAGCACACACAAGGACAAACTCAGGACAACGCAACTCCACAGAGGATTATCCTGGCCGTAGATCCAGGCGGCATAGCCTTGTTAGCCTGCAAGGAGTAGAGTGTACTACGGTGCCTTAACAGAAGGTAATTCTCAGAATGTTAGCGTGGAATGTTAATTGGACATTATCCATCGTGTATAGGTGTAGCATGTCTCCACATTAGAAGAATGTAGGTTTGATATGTATGTATGTTTCAAGTTCTTTACTTGTGTATATTTTCTCTACTTTATTTTCTTGTTAACAACGTTAGGTAAGGGAATCATACAAAAACAAGATGTGTATGTTGTATTTACCTAACGTAACCTACTAGTTCACAATGACGTATCGAGAAAAAATATGGAGACATACTACACCTGTCCATCGTCTAGTGTTTTAAATTATATTTATTCTAACACTCTTCTCTAGTCCTTTGCCGGTGGTGGGAATTTGTAGTAAAAATCACAGGACTGTAGTAAGTTCGATGGCAAAAGAAATTTCACCTGAAGACGAGAGAACATTGCATGCTTACCAGAAGGCCACTCCATGCACCCCTTTATTAGCAAGTCGTACAGTCACTGACATTTCTAGGTTGTAATAATCCCATTGAATGTCAGTGGGGTTGTTGTAACCCAGAATTGTCCGTGACTGTACTGCTCTAACACTCTGAGTTCCAGAATTTTCGTTGTAAAGTCACGTACACTTCTGGGTTGTAACAACCCTATTGACTTTCCATGGGAGCATTACATCCCAGAATTGTCCGTGCCTGTACACAGAGTTATGGAAAACATCAAAATCGCTACCGAGGATAAATTTTTATATATCGTGTCAAGGTGGGTTGATTTAATCGCGATTTAAATCAATTAATTTTTTAAAAATAATCACTGATTTAAATCACTTGATAGAAATAATTTAAATAACAAATAATGCACATAAGGATTTTGTAGATATCAGAATTGCTTTTGGTGAAAGTACATTAATCTCGTAATCATTTAATTGTGTTTATTAGGCTCTAAGAGAGGAAACAAAACATATGTAGTGATGGTGTGAAGCTCATATGAAAGGAAATAATACATTATAGGTAAACTGTTTCTCTTGATTTAACATCGCGCTACGAAGCCAGGGATCCCGGGTTCGAATCCTGATATGAGCATGGATGTTTGTGAGTGTCCATTCATCAATTTTGTCATATCGTCACTCATCCCCATCTTTGCAAATTAGCCAAAAGTGGCACAAAACGCGAAGTAAAACAAAGCAAATCAAATCAAAAACAAGGCAGCTGATATTTTGCAAACTATAATTTTAAAAAATGCCAAAATTCAGCTACAAAAACTATAAGAAATATTTTAAGTTACAATTATATAGTACATCCAGAATTTTTTATTTTAAGCAGAAGAAAAGTTACTGAAATTATTATAGTTTCATTAACACACTCAAGAAACATTCCCATAGTAGGTTCATATATTCAGTATCAGAAACAAAAAAATGTATATTTACACATAATATTTTATTTGCTTTGATCAAACTGTTCAATGTTTTACAGGGCTGTTTACAAGAGAAAGCCTGTCTATGAAATAGCATGTATCTAGACCCTATATGTATGGTGACAAAAACCATACAAGCAATTTTAAGCGTGTTTATAAAAAAAATATTAAAAAATCGATTTAAATCAAACAAATAATCATAAATGATTTTTTATCCACCCTGATTCGTGTGCTATACCCCGAAATCGATGTTGAAAACTCCAATTCGGGAGGCAGATGTCGCTGTGGGTGTCTTGGCCAGTCGTTGTGTGTCATGGGTAACATTAAAAAAGTCTAACACACGAGAAGAGAGCATGGCTGCATTTCACGGTACATTCTCTCGTTGTCTTTGTAGTCCATATCCTGGAGCGTATTGTTCCTACAGCAGCTTCTTGCGTATTGTTTGGAGCTGCTCATCTTCCAAATGGAATTCTCGTGACTTTCTTCGTTTATAAACAATACGTCTGCTTGCATGAAAAAGAGGCCTTCCACATAATACCATTGTTGTCGCAGCACTCTGATTGTTCCAGGGTCGGATTGTTGGAGGTGTTAATTTTTCAGGGCGTGAGGATTCTGGCAGTGTCTCTAACTCGGAGAACTGGCTTTGAACTGGCTCCAAACATATATACTAGATATTTCTTTCGTTCTGTATGTGTAATTGATACCTGACAGAATATTTTGGATTCTCACAAGTAGATTGTAATTCGAGAGTAACGTTGGTCGGTTGTTCTCTTCTTTGTAACTTGGTTAAGCTATATCGTATTGGAGAGGAGGAGGAAAACATTATGTTATCTCTTTCCCTCATTCTCACCAACAAGTCTAATGTTGGAGAAATAATTCAAATATTAAATATTTAAAGGTAACTTTGTTTTTTGTTGAAAAACAAATCAGTTTTGGCCCAAAATTTCAGCCATTTGAATTATAGTTGGTGAAATGTACTGAAAAACAATGTATTTTACCCCAGCTTTCTATTGTTTTTCTTAGTTGAGTTATCACATTTATTACAACTGTCTGCAAAGTACAGAAATGCCTGAAGCAATGTAACAAAAATTGCCTCCATTTTTAAATGATGTCATTCATGTATAAAAGAAATAATACCTGGTTTGAACTACCCTTGCGTAGAGGCTACAAGAACAAGAAATAGAATTATTTAAAAATTGTTAGGCAACCCTTTTTTTTTCTTTTTGGACCATTTGAAATGGATTTACCCAATATTGACTAAGTCATAACAAAGAATCAATTACTGTAAGAAAAGAAAACAATATTAGTATTTGTCCAATTATATGAAGAGACCCAATTCTCTCCAATTTTCTTACGGATTTTTTTTTTTTTTTTTTTTTTGTGAAAAACTGGAACACCCTGGTTGGAACTTTTCGAATCCTGGTAAGAAATATATTACCTTTTTTCTTTGCATGGAATTAACAGTATTCGGAATAAAGTTCATACCAAGGTTATTAAAGGTCCAGGAATTTTAAATAAATTCGATTCCGGTCCAGGAGAGAAAATCAGCAAGCGTAAATGGGTTCTGTACCGTAAAGAACCTTTCTATCTGTAATGTATTTCAATTCGGTCCAGGGACCTTTTTTTCGGGATCAGTTTGGTCCAAGTTTCGTATTGAAATGAAACAATACGCAACTTGGACCGAATTTAAACTGTGCGAGAAGAGGTTCCGGTCCTCTTGCGGAACCCAATAAAACCCATTAGAATTTATGGGTTCCGGGATCTTTAAAAACCCTGGAATAGAGTTCATTTGTTCTCTTAAGGCTTTTTTTTTTGCCCCAGATGTTCAATAGTGCATATTTTTCAGTCAGATATTTTTAAATGGAGAGTGAATACATTCAGAATCCGCATTGCGCAGAAAAAGAAATATATACTGCAACCAGTGCCTGGAATCGAAGCATGGGCTCTGTAGCGGAAATTTACAATCTGTCTCGCGATGTTAATTGATCCGTCGTCTTCCACATCGCCTCGTTTAACAGGCTAATTTGTCTTCCGTCAGCGGTCGATTTTTTTCCATGTTGGCAAAACTGTCACTTACTATCTTCATTGAGGGAATCCCCCAAGGGCTCCCCTCGCTCTTGTGCCGTCCCCCACTTCCCCCCTGCACCGCACGCCGACCAATGAGAGCGCCGCTCGCGGGCGCTTTAACTGTCTGGCAAAGACCTCGTGCTTCGCAGTGTGTGAGGATCCCGCGTGCGGTCGGGAACACGTTCTCTGGTGTCCGTGTGCTATTTGCGGTGTGCTTCGTTTTGGTCTCGTGTTTACGCGATGCTCCTCCCGTCGGGAACTGGTCTTAGGATACAACAGTGCGTGCCCATGACACCCAGTTCATCAGAGCTTTCGAACAGCCGACGTCATCAGTCTCCTCCTTACCAGAAGCTATAAAACCGAAGCTCTTTGCCGAATTTGCGGACAGTCCTTCTTGCATAGCTCTAGAGACTTTATTCTTCGTATCCACAACCCCAGTGCGCGCGCAGATCCGTATTTCGTACGGTTACGGTCAACGGTATCCGTGGCTGTCGAACGGATACGAACCTAAGACCTAAAGGATGTACAGCGTTGGTGCCGAATTGTTGCGGAGCTTGTGAGAGTACTTTCGCGTAAGCTACTACAGTTCTTCCCAATGCCGATCGTGTGTGCTTATAGCTTTTATAGACTCCTATGGTCTTACTTGTTCCTTTTTGCCTTGAAGGGTACACTACAGGAACTGAAGCTGTTCGGAGATCCACACAAAGCGGAAGTCCACTGCGAAAACATCTTCCAGGTAAGTCCATTTTCATTTGGCTTTATTGTTTTAGTTTTTCTTGAGTTTCTTCTGTTACCAGCTTCGTCGCCTTGTTTGCGAGTGTCAATATCGAGAGAAGCCATTGTGAGGTTCGATCTGTGCGAAGCCTTACTATCAAGAAAGGATGCTGTATTGAAGAGCACCTGAAGTGTTGTCGTTGGCTGGAATAGAATAGGCGATAAGGAAAGAAAGGGGGAGAGGTTGTTCACTTTTCCAAGCTGTGTAGGTAAATATGTTTTGCCAGAGCGGCATAGCAGCCAGAACCCATGCGAATAAAGACTGGCGCAGTGCCGCGTTAGTGAGTTCTGGGTTCGAATCCCAGTCAGAGATTGGATATTCCATTGTTGCTTACTCGGTAATGCATCCCATCCCATTGCTGCCGTTATCCTGAGTAAGTTATAAAATTAGAGTAATTGATCATCATTGGCGTATCTTAGCGAGGGGGCACTTGCCTCCCAGAATTTTCAGGTTTAATAAAAATTTCGAATGACTTCCTGGGAACTGAGGAACAAAGAAATAGAAAGAGTAACTTTTGTGATTTCGCAAATGTAACAGTTATTTAGCAAATAATACTTGATTGCTATTATTATGGGATGGATAACTTTTTTATTCTGCTCAACTTCCCCCAATTAGACCACATGTTGATCAGCGTAACGCCGTCTGCTTTGAAGTCCAATTCATACTCATATAGGCTAATCAGGACGGGACCCAATAGTTTACTGTTAGATCAAACCACCACGCAGCTTACTTGCTGGGAGTCGAACACGCAACCTCTTGATTACACAGCGAGAACATCATCCACTCCTGGGAATCTTCGATTTACTGATAGAACAGTAAGCACTGCTCTGTTTTTAGAACTCTGCCGGACATTCATGTTACTCAAAATACCAACCCAAGACACTTGGCTGTCTGAATATTTCAGAAATCAATGTAATCATTTGTTGGCTATTACAGGAACTAAAATTAACCATGAGCATATTTGGAAACTGAGTAAGTAAAGAAAGCGACCATCGACTTGAAGTTTCTTTTACACGTTCTTCTAAATTATTTTTCCATTGAATCTTTTCTGGTAGCTTCGTCGCCTTGTAATGAAGGGGTGGCACATAGTGGTTTGGATCCGACTTTAAACTGTAGGTCCAGTTCCGATTGGCCTTACTGTGCATAAAGTGAACTTAAAGCGCCAATCAATCATATTTCTTTTCTTCTCTCTCGGAGATGAAATGAATGATAGGATCATTGGCGGCGATTGGGTTCCAAAACCCGGGGGGGGGGGGCAATGTGCCAAAACTGGAAGGGGCGGGAAAAGAGTGTATATTTCCCTTTGAAGATAAAGTAAAGTTTAGAATAGTGCGGGGACAAAAGTGGCGAGAAAAGGGGGGAACTGCCCCCCGTGCCCCCTAATCGCCGCCACTGGATAGAATAATTATAATGATACACCCACACCTTAGTTAGGGTTCGAACCTGAGGTTCCGGTCTTTGTAGTACACGCTATGTTACACACAAACACATTCAATATATTATAATATATAATATTATAGGTAATGCTCCCCGTGCACTTTATACGTAAGGGAACAAAGGCGGGGGGGAGGCTCCACGCATTCTATCGATCTCGGCAATTTTGGAGTTGATGTGATCAGCACCACGCTCCGGTCGCCTTTACCTCCCCCGGTCCCATTTATTTGAGGCGGGGTGGGCCTCAGAGCCGCTTTAAACGGGGACAATGCCGAATAGATTCCGACCTTACATCACCCATCCCGGGAATCGAACCCGGGTTCGAGTTCCGGCTTGGGCATGGAAGTCCATTCATCAGTTTAATCATATCATCACTCATCGTCGCGACTAATCCAAAGTAGCAGAAAAGCGACGCTAAATAACAAATTTGCAAAGTGTGTGTGCGTCTGCTTTACATAACATACGAGCAATAATATTTAAATCGCACCTTGGTTGTAAGAATGTCGCAACTATGGATGCCTCTTCAAATAACGTTTGCCTCAAACAAGGCCTGAGTTCTTGTACGACATGTGAGAGCTTGAGAACAAAGATTGCCCTGTGCCAAAAACACTCAAGACAAATATATTTCGCATCTCCCCCACCCCCTGTAGGCGCAAGAAGGTTTGTCGAGTGCGTAAGCAAACATACCACCATCCTTTCCCACGTGAACGGAGGAGGAATTACGTAACAAAAGAGCAACGCTCATTTTGACCAATTAGCTTCTCGTTACCAAGGGCTGAAGTGCGCCAAGCTGGCTGGGACGGCTGTCGGTTAGCCTATCTGTTATTGAATTCCACTTTGTGCGTCCGTCTGGCATTCGTTCTTTCTTCTGGCACAGTTGCGTTGTCACAGAAGTTTTTTCGGGTGTATTCAAGAATGGACGAAGAATTTTCAGCTGATCTGTGCCCCTGTTTTCATGGCTACCAAGATTTATATTTACCCACTTTTCTCTTTCTTTCTATTTTCCCACTTTTATCTCTCTTTCTCTCTGTTCCCACTTTTCTCCCTTTCTTTCTGTTTTCCCACTTTTCTTTCTCTTTTTCTACTTTTTCTCGCTTTCTCTATTTTCCCACTTTCTCTATTTCTTTATCTTTTCCCACTTTTCTCTCTTTCTTTCTGTTTTCTCACTTTTCTCTTTCTTTCTCTTTTCCCACTTTTTCTCTCTTTTTCTTTATTTCCCACTTTTCTCTCTTTCTTTCTGTTTTCTCACTTTTCTCTTTCTCTTTTCCCACTTTTCTCTCTTTCTTTCTGTTTTCCCACTTTTCTCTCTATTTTCCCACTTTTGTCTTTCTTTTCCACTTTTTTCTCTCTTTCTCTTTTTTTTCCCACTTTTCTCTCTTTCTTTGTTTCCCCCACTTTTCTCTCTTTATCTCTATATTCCCACTTTTCTCTCTCTCTCTCTTTATTTTCCCACTTTTATCTCTCTCTCTCTCTCTCTTTTCCTACTGTTCTGTCTTTCTGTTTTCTCACTTTTCTCTTTCTTTCTCTTTTCCCACTTTTTCTCTCTTTTTATTTATTTCCCACTTTTCTCTCTTTCTTTCTGTTTTCTCACTTTTGTCTCTTTCTTTCTCTTTCCCCACTTTTCATCTCTATTTTCCCACTTTTCTCTCTCTCTCTTTATTTTCCCACTTTTATCTCTCTCTCTCTCTCTGTTTTCCCATTTTCTCTTTCTCTCTATTTTCCTACTTATCTCTCTTTCTATATTCCTACTTTTCTCTCTATTTTCCTACTTTTCTGTCTATTTCTATTTTCCCACTTCTCTCATTTTTTTACCTTTTCTATGTACTTTCCTTTCGTTGTCTCTCGCTCCCTCACCTTACGTTTCTCAATTTCTTTATTTCTTTACTCTTCCTTTCTCTCTTCCTAATCTTGTCTTTCTCTTTTCTGTTTCTTTATCTACCAATTTTTTCTGTTGCTTTCCCTATTATGTTCTGGACTGCATTGTTGCTGACTAACGAGGATCCGGCGCCTGAATTCACAGCCAGTGTAATACGCTGTGGGACTTGCGTTGTGTTGTACATCTGCATTTGTCCCTTCATCCACTTATCCAACTTATCGCCACTCATTCCGATAGTCGTGATGTGCCAAAAGTGGCTGAAATGCGACTTAAATGAACTAAATCAATCAATCTATTCTTCTGTTTTCCTACACCTTCCATCCTCTTTCGTTTACCTCTATAAAGATCGGATTTTCTCTTCCTCTATCCCTTTCTTTAAATTTCTTTATCTTCCCTCTCTCCTTCTTCCATTGTTTTTGTATCGTTCTCTCTATCATTCCCGTTTCTTCCTCAGATTCTCCATCATTTAATCTTTCTTTATTTTCTTCAACCCTTCTATTCTTTTACCTCCTTTACTTTCTCTATTAATATCTGCAGGATCTTCGCGCTGGCCTGGTGGATACATCATCGCCTTGTATTGAAGAGGATCCGGATTCGATACCCGGTGGGAGCACACACACACACACACACACACCTCTCTCCTTTCTTATGTGTGTGCGTGATTGTAGATCTTCTACAAGTAATTCAGAAAATGTATCGTGTGGGCTGAAGCCCCCTTCGCCCACATGGTAGTTACGCCATTCCTTACGGCATCTAAACGAGCGATAATTGACGACTCCTTAATTAGCAAAAGAAGCCGTTGCAACAATACAGGCAGAGCTCGTATGAAACTCATTGTTGTTGCGCCCTCTTATGTTAATTTCAGCTGCTCCCTTTTCTATGCTAGGACGAGTTTCTTAAGAGACTTCAGAGCCTTGAGAAGCTTGTTAGAATCTTCTTCCCATTCCTCTACGTTAATACCGTTGAAGATGCCGCTCCATTTTACTTCCGAGGACAAGACTACTGATCGTTTGCAGCTCTCCACTCTATAGTCAGAAAACGTTTCGCCCTTTATCAATTTCATAATATCATCACTCATCCTCATCTTCGCGATTAGCCAAAAGTAGCAGAAAACGTCTGTGTTTGTTTAGCGTACTGTTCTAGACTTCTAGGATGAATGATAATGGAAAGGACTTTAGTTGACAACTTAATACTTTATGTTACCGAGGCGCAAACGATACGCTACTTTTGTTTGTACAATTCATCACGTTATCATGCAAATATCAGTCGGGCCTCCCCTATGGCGCAGTGGTAGCGTCGTCGCCTTGTAATCAAGAGGTCTCGGGTTCGATAATCGATACCCGGTGGAGGCAATGTAGACAGAGCAATAATCTTTCTTCCTCATATTCAAAATTAGCATCAAACTTTACTTCCTAAATATTCATTTCCTGAACTGAATACAGCAAATACTATTCGGATCCCACTTTAAACTGTAGGTCCAGTCCCGATTAGCCGTACTGTGCTTAAAGTGGACTTAAAACACCAAATCAATCAATCAGTCAAGTAGCAGTCAGGGTTAATTTCGACACGAAACAGTGAAATGTGAATGGAATTAATGTTTGTCCCGGAGGGCCCACGGAAGCAAGTGTTGAGAGCCGCAAGCGGCCCTGGACTGAATGTTGGGCACACCTTGTCTGCTTGGGAAGGTATGAGCCCATCATTTCACTAAATCGTCGTGAAATTTCACCATGTATGTATATAAAGAGACTTTGGAAGTAACTATTTACCTGTAACTCAGTTACAGATAAGAGCAGTGGCGGCGATTGTTCCAAAATTAGGGGGGGAGCAAGGTGCCAAAACTGGGGGGAAGGGCAAAGACAGTTTACTTTTCCTCGTAGACAAGGTTTAGCATAGTGCGGGTACAAAAGTGGAAAAAAATGGGGGGGGGCAGTTCGCTACCCTAATCGCCGCCACTGAATAAGAGTTACTTTCTCCGAGTAATGGAGTAACTGTAACTAGGTTACTTTTGTAAAGTAACGATTAATGAAATTAAAATTGTTACTTTTCGTTACGTTTTTGCTTGAAAGAAAATTTTGGATTCCCTTACTTCATTTATTTTTATGCTGAAACGCATAAAGCAAATTATAATTTAATAGTACAGTGCGTGCAGTTTGGCTCGGGGCCGAGATAGCGCGTAACTGCAGACGGCCAGGCATGGCGCGGATGCCGGCATTTTCGATCCGTAACGTCCCGCTTATTTTTATGCACATATCTTTAGCATGCAAAACAATTATATTTAAAGGTATATTGCATAACGAGTACTAACATGTGTTATACGAGTTGTTCAAGGTGGTGGACAACTGCATACACACATTTTTGGCATCTCTTGATGAAATTTTGATTTGATAACGATCATCCCTCATCAGCGTAAGATGCTGTTGCAGTTCATGGATCAAATATGTTACACAAGTTATGTTGTCTACTGATTGAAAATGCAAACCCCCTTCCCAAAACGTTGGGCTTTATGGAAATTCCGAAGTTCGAGCATCCTGATGTAATGCAGCCACAGAGCAGTAGAATCCTGTTATATTTCAGAGTTGAACCAAATGCCCATAACGGGCTTATCATTAAAGTTTTCATAAATCTGACTTCACCACTGAATTACTGGTGAAATTCTAGCCCAAAACTATACCCCACATGCCCCCTTCCCATTTAAAGGAATGAAGTTGGATCCAAGATGGCGGTCACAAAGATGGCGGACATTGTCATGACATGCACAAAAAAGTTTCTCCCTTGACCTAACATATTACTACCATGACCAATTGCTGCAATGTACACCCCCTTTCATTTTATAAAGGGTGGTCAGGGACTTTTGACACCCTGTAGATCAAGATTGTTCAGCTCGTCAGAGCTTGAACTCACATTAACGTCTACTTCTGAATTGACCAGGCCAACGATTTATTGAACGTATCTCATTTGCAATATGCACTTTGCTTCTTCAAGTAGCGTGAAGAGTGCTACATGAACTATGGAATGGCACCTAGTAGCTCTGTTTATGGCTTAAAGAAATGTTTTGAAGGTTTGTAATTCAGTTAGGATTTATGGTAGCTCTATCAACCAAAACCAACAATTTAACAAATTTTCTGGTCTTTCATTTTGGTTATCTTCACTTTTTGTGTGCAATGCACCGTTTTCGAGATATTCATTTTGGTAAATATGCGATATCGCCCGAACAGATTTATTCAAATTTACAGCAGAAACTACTTACTGAAATCCGTTTCTGTACCATTGTCGAAGTTCTTCGAGGTATTTTCTTTCACGGAAACTGAAAACTTCAGCATAGAATGCTGTAGAACAAGAAATAATCACTTTTTATGTAAGTAACTTTCATTTTCTGTAAAGCGACAACATTATGCCGTTGTTTCCATTATGTACCTGCAGATGGCGTGAGCATCGAAAGTCACGCGGTCTCGCCAGTCTTTCCAAACGCGCCTTTTTTTTACGATATTTTTTTTTCTTTTTTTTAACTATGCTTACCTAACATAACCCAACATAACCTAACCTTGTTGGGAATGGTTCGTGGGGCTATCGTGAATGGTTTTTGGGCCTATCCGTCAATGGTTCGTGGGGCAATCCGTCAATGGTTTGTGGGGTTATCGTGAATGTTTTTTTGGGGCTATCCGTCAATGGTTTGTGATGACATAATGAACACGAAAGTATGTATTTTTCGGTTAAGAAGGTTGAAACACTGCATACCCACTCCAAATCGACAAAACACAAGCACGACGCGCGATGATCCATCACGAGTGCACGCCATATTGTCTGTTACCCAAGCGGAACAAGGAAGACAAATAATGACTCGTAACATGAAAAGTTGACACTATTTTATGGAAAAAGGCATAACTTCACCTTAAAGAATCTTCCGCAATGCAGAATAGGTAAGTATCAATGCTAAAATTAACAAAATAAACGAGCGAGGGATGTTCGGGCGATATCGCATAATTACCTTATTTTTTTAACTTTTAAAGGTGAATTTTTGGCGCAATTTTTTCAAGATGGCGGCGAACCTACAGGTCAAAGATTGGTAGACTCTTCAAAATCGGATTCCACACATTTTTTTTTACTATACGGGCAATTTGTTACCCGGATGGCCAAAAAATTACATAACTTTCCTCCGCAAATTGACAAAGCTTTTGTAATTACGGAAAATTGTACTGTTCGTTACTTTGATATATAGGTATCTTGAAGAGACAACTGAAAGAAGAAGAAAAGAGAAAATCTCGCACTGCAGCATCAAGAAAAAATAACACAGAATTTCTAAAATAAAAATAATCACATAGTAAATGTAAAAATACAGCAGGAAGTAGTTTCCTGTACTAAACTATATTAACAGTTTACAAAGTAACTGAACTGTTGTACTACACTGCCATCTATCGGCGAATATTTCGTTTCTGCGAATTGAGTACCCGCAAGCGCTCCAACAACCCTTCCGGGGAAGTAAAGTTGGAAAAAGATGCCGACTCGATATCCTTTCGTTATTTAGTCAGTTTAAGATCTTTAATTACGTCTCAATTATGTTGTTACGGACGTGTCAGACAAGCAATTTCGACGCTGGCAGATCTTTTATTAGCTCACGCACGCCACTTCAAGCCAGACATGCAAAAATGGTTGCTCCACGCCTTCGACAAAATGGCGGACGTGCCGAATGGGAACGGGGGAGAGGAAGACCCTGAGTTTGTGGTGCATATTTTTGTCTTGTTAGTTCACGCATTCTCTTCTCAGCTTCGTCATTTTGACTGTTGGAGGAATGTGCTACACTCTTACTCAGTGGCGGCGATTGGGTTCAAAAACTGGGGACGAGGACGGTTTACTTTCTCTTGGTAGACAAGGTTTAGCTCAGTGCGGGGGCAAAAATTGGGTGGTAACTGTCAATTTCTGGTTGTCTCTCTGTACTGTGTCATAGATGTTACAATTACGCTATCTCTCTCTTCTTCTTCGTTCCATTTCTCTTTTGTTTATCTCTTCCTACCACTTCTCTAGATTCAGATTGTCAGCTGATTTTCACATCTCTATTCTTGATTGATTTGATTGATTGATATAGTTTATCAGGTTTTTCTTTGGGAAACCTGATGGTAAGAGACATGTAGGAAGGCCAAGACGAAGATGGAGGGATAACGTTCAGATGGACCTATAGGAATTCGGTAAGGATGGAAAAGATTGGATTGATCTTGCCCAGGATAGGGACAGATGGAAGACTTATGTTGCTGCAGCCATAAACCTTCGGGTTTAAGAAGGCTAGAGAGTTAGTTAGTGGATCTAGAGGAAATCGGTAAGGATGGAAAATATTGGATTGATCTTGCCCAGGATAGGGACAGATGGAAGACTTATGTTGCTGCAGCCCAGTGGCGTCGCTAGGCCATCTGCTTTGGGGGGGCTGCAACCAGATACATGACTTACTACTATTGTAAATATTTTTAATGTTTGAAAATAGCAAAGTGATTAATAAGACAATAATATATAACAAGCATAAGGAATTAAAACTAACATAGATTTACTGCATTAATTTTTATGAAAACAGATGGATATTCTTGTTCTGTTTTTCTAATGCTGGTGAACTATGTCTTTATGTATCAGCTGTACTCTGCGGTTCGAATTTCTTGCAAAAGTATCAATAACACAATCCACACACAATTCATGGCACTCTTCCTTTTCCGATTTCCGATTTCGGGCTCTTACTTCGAATAATAAATTTGTCCATTGTTGTAGGAACAACAGTAAATGTCACAAAAAGCTTTGATAACAAACACACAATATCACAAACTCCGTAACAACACAAAACGCACCACTACAGTTTCCTCGCGTAGCAACCTTCGTGAAAATAGAACACATGACGGCGATCGTTCGCACTGTTGCCAGCTAAAGACATGACGTGTCAGATGTAAGATCGTGGTTTAAAAAAAAAACTATGTCACAACGAAACGATTATTTCCCAGAATATGTATCGAGAGGTATGTTCCTGCATTAACAATTGTTCAAATATGTTTTCTCGAAATACTGTATGTAATAATAGCTAAAAATTGAGGGGGAGCTTATCGAGGGATTGGGGGGGCTGAAGCCCCCTCCAAAGGGGCCTAGCGACGCCACTGCTGCAGCCATAAACCTTTGGGTTTAAGAAGGCTAGAGAGTTTGTTATTGGATCTAGAGAAAATCGGTAAGGATGGAGAAGATTGGATTGATCTAGCCCAGGATAGGGACAGATGGAAGGAAGGCTTGTGTTGCTGCAGCCATAAACCTTCGGGTTTAAGAAGGCTAGAGAGTTGGTTAGTTAGATGTAGTTTCTTTTACTTGCCTTTTCTGCTACTTTTGTCTAATCAGAAAGATGGGGGTGAATGATGAAGACATGACATGATAAAGGGACAGTTACAAACTTATTAGAACAGCACACAAGTCCCTTTGAGGATTATACTGGTTGTGTCCAAACGACAGAGCCTCGCTGGCCTGCAAAATGCAGTCTAGGGTGTACTATACTCCGTCCCAGCTAACTGTGGGGCAAGCAAAGGAAACAAGTCTCTGCGCAAGTAGTAACGCGAGACAGGTCCACCAATGAACAGTGAGAGGAACGGAATTGCGTGGATAGGTAGAGCGACTGAAGTTACCAGCCTTCCATCAGCCTCTACTGCTTCTCTGGCCAATAGATTTCCCTTGCTCCACAGTTAGCTGGGACAGGGTATACGTGGACGTGAGGTTGATGTTTGTGTGCCTTGAAGAAGAGCCATCCCTTACACCTCTCATCTCTATCCTGTCAATTTTCGTATGATACCTCTTTTTCATCTTTATCTATTTCTCTCTATTCCCTATTTCTCTTTTCTCTCTATGCTCCTATCTGTTGCTATGTATATCTTTCAACAACTCCATCCTGTGCGCTAGGAAAGAGTACGGTATTCCCCAATAGTTCAGAAACATCTTCAAGTGTATCAAAGAGGCCTTTAGTGTGTCTGAAAGATCATAGGTGGTCTCAGCTTTTTGAGCTTCCTTGTTTCAAACCCAGAGGAAAAATGAACACTTCCTGCAATCAAGTTTCGCTTTCCACCATCATAAAATGACTTTTTAGTGCTTTGGGATGACGAGGTCTTCTTTACCTTGTTCTGTGCGGTTCGAATGTCTGCTTGACAGCTGGGATCGTCCACGAAACGTAAAAAATTTAAAGAACCCATTTCCCGATGCAGTTGCGTGTCGAGAAATGACTCTTAAAGGTTTCAATAGGACGGGTTGGTGAAAGGTCATGTCTGGGAGAGATCTTTCTCAGATTTAATCGGTTACAATCCTTTGATATTTATTGGTAATGCTGTCAGCTGGGAGATCGCGAGTGCGAATACCAATGTTGCCTTGTAATTTATGGGTCCCAGGTTCGATCTCCGATTATGTTTTATCAATGATTTTTTTTCCTGTGATTTCTCATCTGTTCATCAGTGGCGTCGCGTGCGGTTCGCATACGAGTGTTCACAATAATGTTTTTGTACTGAATGCACATTTACTCCTCTCCCTTGTAACTTCATCTTCAATTGAAAAAGTGAGAACATTTCATATTTATTTTCAACAATTTCTTCCCAAAATCATGCTATATTTGAAGTAATACGAGAAGGACCTAGGAGAAATTGCCCATCTCCCCCTTCATAACTCTAGTTAAACACTTCTTCTGTTCATCGTATATACCTTCCATGGACCATGGGCATAACGTGAGGCCTAACTGGAGGGATGGGGGGGTTATAATCAAATTTTTGGTGCGAAGAATGAAAGTTTTCCGCCCCATAAGAAAATCGTCCAGGACTCTTTTGTTAAATAACTGTTAACATTTTCGAAATCCAAAAATTACTTTGTATATTACTGCTCCTTAGGTCCTAGGAGGTTAATAGAAATACCCTTAACTTGTAAATTTTAATAACCGCAGAGTTACGCCTATGCCTCTGTTAATTCTGCCACATGACTTGTTTCGAGGTCCACATAAGACGCAAAATTCCTAGAAAGATTTGTATCCAATCTGTGTCTTTTCCGGATGCCGTCACCAGAGCTCTACCGAAGAGGCAAGGATGAAAAGGCACAGTGTTATTCGGATGCTGTGAATCTTTACGACAGGCTACTGGAATTCAGGAGGCCTAATCAGGGCCTAAAGATTGCGTCAGAGCCACGTGCGTAGCCCCCGTCCCCTTACGCACGTTCACAGTGTTAGTGGAACCGTTCGAGTACAATGCTTCCAGTCACTCCTTTTTGCCCTGGGTGCTTGTCAGGGAGGTCACGTAACCTGATACCTTGTGGAAAGCCGACGCGTGTTCCCCATCAACGTCACATCATCCCCCCCCCCTTCTCTTTTAATCTCAATCTGCTTCACTCCAAATCATATTAGCCTGCTCAAGTGGCATTATGAAGTGTGTCTGTTCAAGCGTTGTTAACTTGGGTCAGATTTAGCTGCCTTTGGGGTTTTTGGTCTGTGGGAATCCTAATGTCATTTTACAGTAATTTTGTGCTGCTGGTCGGATATAAATATATATGTATGTTTGTAGGATGAGAGAGACTCCCGATGGAGTAATGGTAACCTCGTTACATCGTTGCCTTGTAATCAAGGGGTCCCGGGTTTGATACCCTGTGAAGGCACATAATTGTTCAGATTCCAATTTAAACTGAAGGTCCAGACCCTATTAGCCTATCAGTGGATAAAGTAACTTAAAAATCAAAACTCGAACTCATAAGTCAGTTTACCGAAGGTTACCGTAAGAAATATTGGGATAATGGAATTGAAGGTTATAATGAATAGAGCATTTATTATTGTAATAGTTAGCTACACTGGGATAATGGAATTGAAGGTTATAATGAATACAGCATTTATTATTGTAATAGTTAGCTACACTGGAATAATGGAATTGAAGGTCATAATGAATACATCATTTATTATTGTAATAGTTAGCTACACTGGGATAATGGAATTGAAGGTTATAATGAATACAGCATTTATCATTGTAATAGTTAGCTACACTGGGATAATGGAATTGAAGGTTATAATGAATACAGAATTTATTGTTGTAATAGTTCGCTACACTGGGATAATGGGATTGAAGGTAATAATGAATAAATTACACTGGGATAATGGAATTGAAGATTATAATGAATACAGCATTTATTATTGTAATAGTTAGCTACACTGGGATAATGGAATTGAAGGTTATAATGAATACAGAATTTATTGTTGTAATAGTTCGCTACACTGGGATAATGGGATTGAAGGTAATAATGAATAAATTACACTGGGATAATGGAATTGAAGATTATAATGTATTATTGTAATAGTTAGCTACACTGGGATAATGGAATTGAAGGTCATAATGAATACAGCATTTATTATTGTAATAGTTAGCTACACTGGGATAATGGAATTGAAGGTTATAATGAATACAGCTTTTATTATTGTAATAGCTACACTGCTCTGCTTCCTTCCGGAAGTGTCAGTCAGTGTTCAAGTGTGCGTTAGTGTTAGTGCTACTGTAGAATCTTGTGCAAAATAATTAACAGTGTAGCAGGTCCTTGTAGTATAGAACACGAAGTACTCATTTTGAACACCTTTTGTAAGCTCATTCCCTTGTTCTCATGCAGATTTGTAACTATTTTTACATATTACAACCCTGTAACATCCTGCACGATCTTTCGGAACACCCTGTATATTCGAGTCTCGAGACGAGAACGATACGTGTTTATAAATCGAGACGATACCGACAAGTCTCGTCTTGATACCATCGCAACGAATATTAATTTCAGCTGTATTGGACCTCAAAAGTTTGCTACACCCGCCCCCTGATGCCAATGACCTATATCTTCAAGCATGAGTAAACGCCCTTCGATGCTTCTGACTGGCGTGGAGAACGTATCTCTCTGAGACAACATCTTCTCCGAAGGCTGTAAATTCTTTCGTAACTACCGACGTCTTGTGCGGAACGAATTCTGTCAGTTCTCAGTACTTGTGTTACGCTCAAGGATCTCTGAAACTCTTAGTAATGGAAGGCATTTCAAGGGTTACTCAGCGCTTTCCTAGGAAGACTTGATTTAGGATATGTACACGTCCTGGGTTCAATCACATTCGCTGCCGACATTTTTCGCATGATTGCCAAGTTGCTCTAGAAGTATTTTACACTCAGATCAGACACGTATCTAGAAATATGTTTCTGGGGGGATCCGAACCAAGTGTCTCAGGAATAACAATAATAATAGTGTTTATATTAAAATAATTATAAATCAAATTAATACTAATTACAATACATAAATTAATAATATATTATTATTATACGTTGGAAGCGGCCCCGGCGCCCACCCAGCGTCGAATGACTTGGGTACCCGGGGGAAACCCTGGGGGGTAAAGGCGGTTAGGGGCGTGATGCTGATCACATCACCCCAACTCACGACCGGATCAAGAAAGTGTGGGGCGTTACAGCACAGGGGAGCACTTTACCTTTATTATTATTATTATTATTACACTATTAGGTAAAAAGACTGTATAAGAAAAGATGGGAATAATTTACATAAAGACAAGTGCCCTGGCAAATGAAATTAATGTCAAATAGATGAATAATTGAATATTTATGGAATAGCAAAAATGATGTTACATGTGGTTGGAGAACATTAAGTTTCTGATTCAAATTTTATGCATATTATTTTGAGTAGTATTGTACATAAATATTCTTTGTAATGTCATTCAAGGCCGTGTGATCCCAATATAATCCTTGTCTTCCAATAACTTCAGAGGATATTATACAACAACGGCTAAACGAATATAGTTTTCATTATTTAATTTTAGTACTTGTAAATATTTCGGGGGGTCCGGACCCCCTGGACACCCCCCTTAATACGACCTTTACTCAGATGCATACAAATAATTTTTTGCAACTTTTATTTAATCTATTTTAGGTACAGATTGCCAAACGATTGTAACACGGCATCCGGTTTTTGCTGAAGTTTTACACTGTCGTGTTCTGCCGAGTTCGACTGAAGAACGTTCTGGCGATGTGAAAATGTAATGTTGGGAAACACTTCATTGAAAATATATGAGGGTTGGAAAGAAAGTAAGGGCAACATTGTCGTCACGTCGCATATTATCAAGATTCAAGAGAAGGCGTTGGTGTTCTCAGTACGTCTAGAGCAGGGGCGCCGACTTGTCAAAAATATTGGGGGGGGGCCTCTGATCACTGAAATAAATTAATGAATGACTCACTCTCTCCCTTTTTTAAGTTTTGGCCTCAGTGTTCGGAATCTCATAAAAGCCCATGAATTCCTCAAAAAATATTAAAATTTTCATTTACAGTTCGAATGCAAAATGTCAATTGTTCACGGATGGATATGTCACAAGTTTCGTCAACCGTAATAGCAAAATATTCCCGACTTTTAATATCTGCTACCACGGAGCGCAAAACAGATCTCCCTAATATATCAATGATCTCGTTCTGAATGTCATGTGAGAGCCATTTGTAGCCCGAACGTCCCATCCACTACCCTAGTTCATGCACATCTTCTTTTGACACTCTTTTTAGTAAAAATGTTAACAATACTCATAATTATATTCTTAGTATATAGTAATAAGTCATGTGTCTTTCTGTCTCTGGTCATAGCCCCCCCCCCCCCCAAGTTGATGGTTTAACGGTCTCAGCCCCCGAAACTTCATGGTTTAGAACATTTCAAATGTGTATTTAAAGTTAAGTTCATGTGGCACAATTCAGAATAAACTTTACAAGAGAAGCAAAATAATACATTAGATTCTCTTCAGCAAAATTATTTGGGGGGCTCTGCCCCCACATCGATAACATGGGGGGTGGGCTCGAGCCCCCCCCCCTCCCATGCCCCATGGAGTCTGCGCCTATGGTCTAGAGGGAAAGTATAGCTGTTCAACGAACTCAAATTCGCTTGTGCAGTGCCTGCAGACGGACGAATACATGAAGGGGTCCCGGGTTCGAATCCCGAGCAGTGCATGGCTGTTCTTTGTGAATGTACCTTCATCATTCATTCTCATCGTTAAGATCAGCCGAAAGAGGCAGAAAGGCGATGCTAAAGAACAAAAATAAGAAGCAAGAACTGATGCAATGTGACCACCAGAACGCTCGTCACTGCAGAAACTGGATCCAGTGTTACCACAGGCTCAAGATTATATGGTTTTCCGAAGTTACTTTTTTGGGGAAAGATATATTACCCTGTCATTTATCATTCTCACTTTTTAAAATAGTTTTTCCCTCTTCACAATCATACATTTTCACAACGTGCGTTCCTTCTTGTACACCTCCCCATCCCCGCCCTAACTATACCTGCTTCTCTACGTGTGGTTGCTTATGGAAACGACCTGGTCGCCGCCTAAAACGCTTCCGAACTGTTTGTAACTCCTTCCAAGTTCTTCGGACATTGACATTCGCGATGAAAAATGTTCGTCCACGCTGTTTTACCCATCGCTTCACCGTAGGGGGTTGAGGTTGAATTTGTTCTTCTGCAGGTGGAAGTGCAAAGTCGGTTGTCGTCTTTGGATTGTTCGAGGTAAAAGGCACGGCGGTGTTTATTTGGTTTTCTTATTGTTGCACATTGTTGTACGGTTGCCACATGCTGTGCAGGACGCTTTAGTGACTCGTCGGTAAATTTATGTTCATTCTATGGTATTATGGCGGTTTGGTGATTTTGTAAAGTCCGCTGAAAATAGTCGTTTGGCTCTTTTGAGTGTTGAATAGGACTCGAAAGTGGATAAAAAGTATTTCTTTCCTGGACCTTCAAGATGGCGCTGCTCATAATTATATTCTCTGTCCACTGTAAGAACAAAGTCAATGTAAACAAATGCACGTGTCTTACAAGAATTCCTATTGGTTGTCGAATGGTAACTATGCAGGAATAAGCCCAATAACACTCAACGTATTCATCGGAAATGAAAGAAGTCCACGTGGCTGTGTTTACATCAACTACGTTCTTCTGCGAGTGCCAGAAAACATTATTTTTATTTTCAATTTTGTTTGGCCTTTTGGTATCTCCAGTATTTTGGCAGTTCTTTTATTGCATTTGGCATGATTTTTTCCCGATTTATTGCATTTCAACGATGTTTTAAGATTTTCTCACTACATTTTGCTTAATCACCGTAGTGCTAGTCATCCAGAATTCACCTAGCCAGTCGTCATGAGCGTAGCAGCTCTGTATATAGCCAGATCAGTGAATATGAAAGTGACGTTGACTCTCTAGAACTCTGAACCTTCTCCAGAACTCATCTAGTCAGTAGTCAGTGAATATGAAAGTGACATTAACTTTCTAGAGCTTGGAACATTCTCTTGATGAGAGTTCAGTCGGGAATGAAAAATCTCACTTTATCTCACTCTTTTAGTCTTATATATATATATATATATATATATATATATATATATACCGGTTGGTCCTAGAGTCCCGGAACGGTCCAACGAGCTATCAACCACCCTCCTAGGTCAATTAGGAAGGAGATATGGCGATTTTAAATAGTCTATTGAAAGGTGTTGACGTGCAGATTCCGAATCTGCAATCGCTTTATCTCTAGCTCAGTTAGAGGCAGAGCCAGTGATGTGCCGTAGACTATAAGTTTACGTCTACGTGCGTTGTCTACACGTAATGTACGCGTAGATTACATTGGGTTGTAGTTTACATAGACTACGCAGACAATCTAAAGTGCATTAACATTCATTTTCAAGGCTTTCATGAAAGGAAAGTTACATTTTCAACTATATTGGTTTAACGAAAAGAAAATAATCCTATTTACAACAAAATTTCTCTTCTCTTCTATCATCAACTATGGAAGAAGAAAAATAATGTGCAAAAAAGAACAACAGATGGCAGTCGTGAGGTAAGAGTGGTCTTTTCCCCATAAAACACTAGAATATTTCCTATATTAGGTTTCTTCCTAGGTGAGAAATTGTTCGAATTTGGAAGAAAGAGTATGGAAAGTTCTCTTCACACATCAGCAACTGATACGCGTATAATTCTCTTTTAATTCCACGGCGCCCTTTGCTAAGTTATCACCTTTCGTCATGTTGTTTACATAGATTACCTAATCTACCTGTATAAAATAGTCTACGTGTAGAATGTAGACTATCGTTGTTTACGCGTAGACGCACATCACTGGGCAGAGCGTATATTTGAATTATTTGGGGGAGGGGTTGCGAAAATTTAAAATCACCATATCTCCGTTCCTAATTGAGTTAGGAGGATAGTTGATAGCTCGTTGGACTCGGAATGAAGTCCTCTTTCCGATTCTACAATACAAAATGGTGGTTTCCATTTAAAAATGCACAGTTGACCCCCGTCCTACCCCCAGGAGGCTAGGGTGGGGAATCAAGTGTGATATCATTGAATTGCTTTCTTTCACTTATTAAACTCGTATTTTTTCGTTTTCCAATTCGATGTGTATTTCCCACGATATGTGACCGTTCCGGACTTTTGGACCACCCGGTACATATAGATAACATATTTTTTAAATACATTACATAATCAATTCATCCGCCCCATAACAAACCAAATGCAAAACTGATGTAAATTGTCTTTGAAATGTGCACGCTCCTTTCCCTCCAAACCAGACTGTTATAGCAGCAACTTTCTGAAGTACTTAGTTGTTCTTACTTGTCCCTCTGGTAATTCCGAGCGAAGCGAGCAAGGAAACTTTTGGATCGAAATTTATATAAATTGAAGACAGTATTGATTTAATAGCGCGCAATAAATTTCATACGACGCCATGGCATTGTCTTTTACAATTTTTCTCATTCAGATCGTTCGGCGTAGAGGGACAACTCTCGCAGACATGGGCGTCCGGAAGGGGGCAAGGGGGGACGTGGCTCCCCCTGGAAAATGAAAGTCAACCAAAAAATTATATATTTTTGACATATAATTTCATTTCAGCCACAACAATATTTATTAATAATTGTATGAATATGATAAATTCAAATTTAAGCAATGTTTTTTGAGGAAACAATACTATTATTGGGGAAAATGTGCCTTGTTTGCCCCCCCTGGCAAATTCCTGCGGACGTCCATGCTCGCAGCCCCCTAGCTACTACTGCTCTGAACTTGACAAGACTGTAAGAAACTCAAACATTGCGAGCGCAGCGAGCAAGAAAATTTTACGAAATGAATTTTTATTTGTATAAAATTTGAAGTCGAGGTGGTAATTTCCCCCCTGTGCCCCCTTTCAGGTGTTCCTGGCCGTCTGGAAGAAATAATGCAAGAGAGACGTGAAAACTATTTCCATCTTGAGTATCCTCTTGTCCTGCTACTCTTAGATTCTGCTAGTCTTGCATTCTTTTACTTCAATGTTTGCCCACCTAGAATTGATTTCCGTCCAAGGTTGGGAGAAGGCAATGCCCCACCCCCCGTCTCCTTATGGTTGCGCCTCTGAATCCCCTTTCCCCGTAGTTGCTTCGAACTTTCATCGGCTAGAAAATACTTCATTTTCTTAAAGAGTATAATATCGTTTAATAACAGCAATAAGATTCCTCTACATTAAATTTCTAAGTGGAAGTATAATAATATAGGAGCATGGAACGTCTGGAAGGGGGGAAAAGATGGCCACACCTCCCCCTTGGAAAACGAATGTCAACATAAAAGTATATATTTTACACGTATAATTCGATTTCAGTCACAGTAATTGACATTAATTATTATGCGATAATTTCAAATTCTAGTGGAGTTTTTTGACGGGGCAACACTATTATCGTGGTAATATGCCCCATGGAAAAACACCTTGCTTGTCCCTTCGTGGAAAAAAAAATCTGCGAACGTCCGTGATTAGGGATGGCAACTGCCCACCTTGCCCCCCGTGCGCACGCCTATGATAGTCAGTGAATATAAATATGACGTTAACTCTCTCTAACTCTGAACCTTCTCCAGAATTCACCTAGTCAATAGTTACTGTCAATAGTTGGAACCAAATATCTACGTGGTAAGTTAGGAGGCTCATGTTTAAGGCTCATATAAATTAATTTTCCTGGTAGGTAGACGCAAGTGTGTACGGAAATTGCTTACTGTGCCTTATCGACAATATTATTTAATAGCGTTTCATGGCATCCTTATCTGAGTTTTCTTTTTATCTTACCTTATACCAGAAAGTAGATCAGTATATATTGAGCTGCAATGAAATAAAGACAGTGCACATAATTACAGAACAGTAAAGCTAAGAAGAAATATTTACTTCCGTTTGAAGCAGTGCACAAAACCTGCAAGAAAATGATACTGGAGAGTCAGATCCATCTTGCGGACGAAAAAAGAACTTAGTTTCCGGAGCTAATTGGTAAACTTATATAAACGTTGTCGCAGCTAGGTGTAGGAGGCAAAAACCGTGTGTGGATGTTTGCACAAGGCTTTGTTCCTCGCGTCCAACCGTTCCTTGTTCAAACAAATGGAAGCCAATGCAATTTGCCAGAAGGCACCGTCAAAGACTGAATATAAATATAACGTCTTCTTTATACAAACTTGCTTTTTGTTTTTCTAAAAAAACAGGAAATATGAGATGTGAACTTTCACCGAACGATGCTTGTTAAACTGTCGAAAGCAACTTTTTTCTTTTTCCGTTTCAGTTAGTGTGCTAGGCAAACTCTACATTCTATAGTGTTTGAACACTAATATTTTATTGTTGAAAACAACACAAGCACGCTATTTATGTACCCGGTTCCTGAGCGAAATTGTACTCCGATACGAATATATGTAAAAGCATTATTGTTCTAGATAAATATGAAAAGAGTGGGACTAACTTGCCTCTGGGGACCATACTCTTGTGCTTATTTTGAAATTGGTGATCGTGGGGTCCAAATGCAATACTTGTTGGTTTGCTTTCAGACCTTGCAATCTGCAAATAATTTCGTCATCATTATCGTTGTGTATATAAGTGGCTACACTGTAAAACTTGGCTACATTGATTGATTGATTTGGTGTTTTAAGTCCATTTTACACACAGTAAGGCCAATCGGGACTGGAGCTACAGTTTAAAGTGGTATCCGAACCACTATGTGCCTCCACCGGGTATCGAACCCGGGACCCCTTGATTACAAGGCAACGATCTAGTGTGCAGCAACACTGCGCCATCGAAAAGTTGGCTACACTGTATAAAGTTTACTGGAGAAATGATGATGTAAGATAGTGAATTTCCGATGCCATCAAACTACAGTAAAAACAAAGCCGTGACAACTTTTAATGCATTATTGGGAATTAAAATATTTACCCTCCAGGGTAAAAAGTCAAGAAATCAACAGGGAGGTCAATAAAGTCGAGAAAAAGTCAAGAAATTATTCTTCTGGTGAAGATTTTTTTTTTCCCCGTATAGTGAATTTACATTGTTATATACCTGTACTGGGATTTGATAAAATTGAATATTTGGAAATCTAAAATTGTATTGAGTTGTGGTTAAGATTTGTTCATTTTGTATGCGTGAAGTTTTGTAAAAATATTAAATAAAGTAATGTGGCCATTCCCCATCCAAGATTAAGTCTGAGGCATTAATTTTTACATGCCTTAACAAATAAAGCAAGTCTAAATCTCTTGTTAAAGTACAACTTCAGTTTTTATCTTAACCTGCCTTGTAATAGGTTTTTTTTATGAAATAAAAATATGTAGTTTCTAAATTTCCAAAGTAGGGGGTGATAAATGTCAAGAAAAATAAAAGAAACTCAAGAATTTTGGATTTGTTATTTTGGTAGACACCCTGTTAATGTACATTGTAATTGTAACGAATGACGGAGGGGGCGTGGACGATACAATCAGCTGCTTGCATTGCTCCCTTGTTCCAGCGTTGATAAATTGTGCAACACTGTCAAAAGGCACGAATGCGAGAGAAGAAAACAAATGACTGTGCACTTTAGTTCGCAAGGACCATTCTAATCTTGGTTACACTTGTTTGTAATTGTATTGAGAAAACATTGCATATTTTAACTTTGGATGCTGATAAAAGAAATAGAAGAACATCGCGAATGATTGTCAGTGAATTACCTGGCGATATTTCTGCAAACAAGACGGATGGATTAATCAGAACTATGGTTCCTCTGTCAATCTTTTTTCATATTAATTTTTCTCTATACTTACGGATAAGTGAGAAGATTTGTGGTTGAATTCTCTTCCTATGCATGTGGTTTGTTTAAATCCTTGTAAACAGAAGAGTGAGGGAAGACATGGATAGACTACAACAAGAACTGACTCACAAAAGAGAGGTGAAAACTGTTGCTTTTGGCTTCAAGTAGCAAAACAGCTCGACTCTCAAAATCAACAGATTTAGATTCACTTGAACAAATTACATGGTCTGGGAGGAGAATGTAGCCAAATCTGCTTGAATGTGGAATTATTCTTGGAAATAATTCAGGTTGAGGTCAAGTGGTGAAGTGCAGAATTCAATTTGTTAGGACTGTCGCTCTTGGAAAGAGAAGTAGGCGTCCGACAAAGAAAGCACAATATCTCCTCCTTGCAGGAAATTCCTGGATCTGTTTCTTGTATCTTTATCTTTCCGCATGGAATGAACTGAGAAAGGAGGATTTTCGACAGGGACTTATGTCGTCCACACCTTCTCCTTCTGGTACTGGTCCAGGAACTCAGGAATTCGTCACATGTGGAAGAATCCTGTAGGTTGCCGCTACAAAGCATTTCTTGTGAGCAGCCGCTGCTCTTCATTTGTTAGGTTCCTTTGACCGTTCCTTGTCTTTCGTCGCCGTCCACCCGTTCCTGTGCAAACAACAAATACCAGCTCACTCGTTGGAGCATTGCACAGAGTCTAACGGTGATTTGTCCGTCAGGAATGCGAGATCAAGATCTGTGTTTGTAGCGCATGCTTGAACGAAATTGCAGTATTCATTTACTTATAATTCAGCCTCCATTATTCCAATTGGGGACAATTATACTGGATACAATACCTTGAGTCGCCTTCTGAATGGACCATATCACTATGACGTCACTGAACAGGATTGAATCCAGAGAAACCCGCCACATGATATTTCCCTATGCAATAGCATTGAACTTTCCAACGCAATTGTAACAGCAGTCATGAAACAAAATTGTGAGGTGTTTCGTACATCAATGTACAGGTGAGATTTCGGAGAACTTGTCTATATATCACACACACCTTACAGAGGATAAAGTAAAGAATAACTCGAGTAAGAAATCGAATAAAGCTAATGCTCCTAGTCGGCGTTCGATCCGGAACCGCAGCCAATAGGTGGCGCCGCTGCAGTCACGTGAGGCTGCTGGACTCCCATCAGCCACCGCGGCAGCGTCGGAATCGGAATGGCTCGATTTTATTTCAGAATACATTATTGCCTTACTCCAGTTATTCCTAACTGTACCTTCTGTAAGATATGTGTAATATGTCGACGTATTTTCCGAAATCTCATCTTTATATTGATGTGCGATACACATTTCATGACTGCTGTCACATTTTTTTTAGTTTCCCCCCCTTTTCTACAGATATCCCATAGGAAAATATCACGTGACAAGTTTGTGTGAACTCAATGTTCAGTTGTCTGCTGATGACGTCATCACGAATATGGTCATTGGTGGCCGAAAAGCGATAGGACATCGTTTACTTGAGCGTCTCTATGTGCCTAACACTAACGCCAAACAAACGAGAATCCCAGACACTCCATGTTGCCAAACCTACAGCAAATCCTTAGGTCGTGTCCGAATCGGTAACTGCTTTCACCTCAAGCACCGTTACACAGTGCAGTGCCGTTACAGTCCGAATTCGAATCTGGGTCTGTTGGACCCTTAAAACCACCACCTTTCCAACCAAATACATTCTTGAAATATTCTCATCTTAAACATATCAACGCAGGATCAATGACCTTTCTCTTGCTTAAATATCCGGGTCCAGTGAAGTTCAAAGCTAGCTAATAAACCATATCTGCCCTCGCTACGTTTAACGCTTGTTCTGTAATTTTTATGGCCTCTTTGTCAATAATAAATCGATGCTCTTAGGATCGATGATGGATGAAGAAAACGCTTGTTCATGATGATGTGTAGTAAGCTTCATGCTTGTCTTGCATGAGCAGCAGTGAGTGGGAATTATTTATGGTCTTGCAGCTTCATTGGAGTAGAGGAGCAAGCGGGGTCTTTGATGCGAGGGAGTGGTGGGACAGAACTAGTGTGAACGGGGAAGCTTCGAAGGAATAATGGGAATGGAAGGAAATGGATTAGGTGCAAACGGAATTAAGTAAGAAAGGGATTAAGGGCGAAGGAAATAAGAGCGAAATGGATTAAGGGCGAAGGAAATGGAAACGTATTGAGTACGAAATAAATAAGAGCTAATTGGATTAAGTGCAAAATGATAAAAGAGCTAAACGTATTGAGTGCGGAATAAATAAGAGCGAAATGGATTAAGGGCGAAGGAAATAGGAGAGAAATGGATTAAGTGCAAAATGATAAAGAGCTAATCGTATTGAGTGCGAAATAAATAAGAGCTAAATGGATTAAGTGCGTAATAAATAAGAGTTAAATGAATTAAGGTCGAAGGAAATAAGAGCGAAATGTATTAAGTGCAAAATGATAAAGAGCTAAACGTATTGAGTACGAAAATATAAGAGCGAAATGGATTAAGGGCGAAGGAAATGGATCAAGTGCAAGATGATAAAGAGCTAAACGTATTGAGTACGATTAAATAAGAGCTAATTGGGCTAAGTGTAAAATTATAAAAGAGCTAAACGTATTGAGTGCGAAATAAATAAGAGAAAAATGGATAAAGGGCGAAGAAAATAAGAACGAAATAGATTAAGTGCAAAATGATAAAGAACTAATCTTATTGAGTGCGAAATAAATAAGAGCTAAATGGATCAAGTGCGAAATAAATAAGAGCTAAAATGGATTAAGTGCAAAATGATAGAGCTAAACGTATTGAGTGCGAAAAAATAAGAGCTAAATGGATTAAGTGCACAATGATAAAGATCTAAACGTATTGAGTGCGAAAAAATAAGAGCTAAATGGATTAAGTGCACAATGATAAAGAGCTAAATGGATTAAGTGCACAATGATAAAGAGCTAAACGTATTGAGTGCGAAAAAATGAGAGCTAAATGGATTAAGTGCAAGATGATAAAGAGCTAAACTTATTGAGTGCGAAAAAATAACTAAATGCATTAAGAAATAAAGAAATAAGAGCTAAATGGATTAAGTGCAAAATGATAAAGAGCTAAACCTATAGAGCACGAAAGAAATAAGAACGAAACTGATCATGTGCGAAAATCAGAGTAATAAGAACGAGAGAGAGAGAGAGAGAGAGAGAGAGAGAGAGAGAGAGAGAGAGAGATTAAGTGCGAAAGAGAAAAGGGCTAAATGGATTAAGTACAAAAGTATTAAGAGAAATATGGATTAAAAGCGAAACGGATTGAATACGAAAGATGTTGGAGTTTGAGTTCCTTCAGTACGAAGGAAATGAGCGAGAAAGAATTCAGTACGGAAGAAATAAGAGCGATACGGATTAAGTGCAAAAATAATAACAGCACGAAATAAATAACTGAAAAGGTTAAGTAAAGCGAGACAAATGAAATGCGAAGTGAAATTTTCAAGTACGAAAAGAAAGAGCGATTGAAATAACCACGAGAAGGATTAAACGCGCAAAGCAATAACTACAAAAGAGAAGCGAACGGAAAATGGGTTCGACCTTCATCCATTTCATTATTTTTCCGGCGACAGCTCGCGAGCTGTTGCCCCCTCTTTTTTAGCAGCCGAGCGGTTCTTTCTGCGAACGACCGCGTGCGTGTGCGTCTAGAAATAGCATTAGGTGTGCGTAAAAATAGAGGCACTCTCGAGAAGACGTGGGTCCTTATGTCCACACTGCCTATCCGGCCTGTCTGCTTCGAGCAATGACCTGTGTTTTGCAATTTGTTTATTTTGTTGCTTTCGTTCATTCTTGCAATGTATTGTTTTCTTATTGTTGGTAAAAGTGTTATCTTGCAAGGAGAGAACACGGCTCGGGAAAATGAGTTTGGGACGGGACTTTGTGTAGTGACAGGGGTACCCTAGCTATAGGTATTGAATGATATGCCAAGGTATTAGCGCGCACTAGCCAGCCATTTCCAAGAAAAAGTGCCTGAAAGTTTCCAATTTTTCCATGCGCGCCTCATTACGCGAGAATGGTGTCTCACTGTCAAGCAGTGATGTGCGTCTACGCGTAAACAACGATAGTATATATTCTACACGTAGACTATTTTATACACGTAGATTACGTAATCTATGTAAACAACATGGCAAAAGGTGATAACTTAGCAAAGGGCGCCGTGGAATTAAAATAAAATTATACTACGTATCAGTTGCTGATGTGCGAGAAGAACTTTTCATACTCTTTCTTCCAAATTCGAACAATTTCTCACCTAGGAAGAAACCTAAGATAGGAAATATTCTAGTGTTTTATGGGGAAAAGACCACTCTTGGCTTACGACTGCCATCTGTTGTTGTTTTTTGCATACTATTTATCTTCTTCCATAAATGATAATAGAAGAGGCGAGAAATTTTGTTGTAAATAGGGTTCTTTTCATTTCGTTAGGAACCAATATAGTTGAAAATGCCACTTTTCTTTCATGAAACCCTTGAAAATTAAATTTAATGCACTTTAGATTGTCTACGTAGTCTATGTAAACTACAACCCAATATAATCTACGCGTAGATTACGTGTAGACAACGCATGTAGACGTAAACGTATAGTCTACGGCACATCACTGCTGTCAAGTGGCTAGGTGGTGGCGTATCAGTTTCACGTGCATAGGCAGACTTCTGGAGGGGCCAAGGGAGGCCTCCCCCAACTTAAAAAAGACTAAAAAAAAGAACATGATTAAGTTCAGTTACTACATTCTTGTTATGAAACCATACCGCAAATCTTGACGTTTGGCATGATGGCATCTGCGGTGATTGCGCCGCAATAGCGGGTCTTAGAGGATTTGATTGTGTACAGTTTGAATAAAGAAAAACGTAAAATGACTTTGTGTTGAGTTAACAGTTACTGCTGGGGCATCAAAAGAACTTTTCAATTTAATTTTTCTAAAATTTCTGAAGCTTACTATTCTACCGTAACTTTTTAAAGTAATATGAGTATTGTATCAATAAAACATTAATGAAATGCAAAAGGCAATAATCCTACTGTTTTGCTTCCTTTAAAACTGACAACCAATATACTAATTCATATTTGTTACTTGAGCGATGAAATTTAACATTTTCAAATCTAAAAGGCCTAAACCGCAGTGTTTTTAAGTTGTTGTTTTTTTTTATTTCCGGGGAAATGCCTCCGAACCTCTATCATATGCTTCTCCCAGAGTCTGCCCCCCCCCCCAAAGCAAAAGTTCAGACTCCGCCCATGTTCACGTGCCGGAGGTTCCAGGTTCTAGTTCAGTTCGATTGCCCCTATCATCTATCCCGGGAACAAGGTGACGCATAACGGCAGGGAAGGGGAGCAAGTGAGTGGGCGGAGCGAAGCAGAACACGCTCCTGCAAACGCTGATAGCTGCAGTCCCTTTTCGTCCTCAACGCAATCCCGTTTACTCTCTCGCGTTCATTGGTCGAACACTCTCGAGTCACTCACTACTCGTGCAGAGACTTGTGTTTGTTAGGCGGGTTTCATGTGACGTCATGATTCGCACCTACGCCATGTTTGCGGCAAAGCTGTTTGTCGTCTGCAAGCAAATACTCACCACGCAGCGTTCGTTACACCCGCGCCAAGAGCACGTTTGTTGTTAGTACTTTGTAAAATGTCGGTAATATTGCATAAGAATGCAACGAAAAGGCCAACTGTAGTTCACGTGTGTTTATTTACTTGAACCAGCTACATGGAATCGGTGTATTTACATCCAGTAAGCAACCAATGTTTCCCGCTCGGGGTGGGAGGCAGTGGTCATCGACGACCTTGACTACAGATTAACTGAAAATTCCAAGACTCAGCCATTATCTTGTGTTTCCTTTTAACGTTTGTTCAAGCGCAGTAATTTGAAATGTTGGGTTGTTCAAAAACAGTAATTTCACTCCTTGCTTTAACAATTTGGGATATGCAGGCCTCAGTGACGGAGTGGTTAGCACAACGCTCTACGATGCTAGGGGTCCCGGATTCGAATCTCGGCCTGGGCATGGTTGATCTTAACGACTAGCCAAATATAGCAAAAAAACGAAGCAAAATAAACCAAATAAATCAATCAATTTGAGATACTTTGATATATCATAACATGTTTTAACCAAGCAGTGCTTTTTTCTGACAGTACGCAAAACGTACTACCGGCACCTTTTCTCATGAATAGGATAACAATTAATAACATTTGTGTTAATGAATGAAATATAAATAATCAAGTACACGCCTGCAATTATCAAGATGAATTTAGCTTTGAATGTTATAATTTTTATCGTCAAACTTATCAACACCTTTCTACCAAATGAAACAATAACAAGGAAACTCTACTTGCAAGTATGATAAAAAACACCAGTTCAATCCATTTGTACTAAAAGTCGCAGAGAAATGCGATATATGAACTTGCCTGAAAGAAAATGTTCACCCCACCGATCTGTACTGCTTGTTTTGTTCATTAATGTTGGCACGATTTATTCTCGCCATGACGGCGTATTCTAATCAACAATCGGAAAATTCTGTGCCGTGAATTGCACCTTCTGTCTTTCTCGGAAAATTCTAGGATAAACGTCAGTGCCTGTTAGACCTAAACAACCTAATATTGCACAAAGTATATACCATCGTAAACAAGGTTCACATCTCCCGCCCGCCAGCTTGAATTCCGAATGTCTACAAGAACCCGCCACAATCATGGCTGCTCGATCCCACAATGCAACAGTTTGTGACGTAGGTGAAACACACCTATACTTCTTTTCCTTTTTATTTACTCAAGCATATATTTATTGTGAAAATTCGTTTATATTTACTGTGCGAATTGTGGAGAAATATTTTGTTCTCGATAATTACCACTCTGCAAATAAAAGCATTGCTTGCGAATAGTTTCTTGAACATTTCCACAAAAAAAAAAAAAAAACATGTATAAATTTCGCCGCACATAATATTTTGCCGAAATAACACGTGGATAAGTTAATATGCACATGTTTGTAAAATGATGAGAAAATTAAAAGACATTAAGAAAGACGTAATTTAGCCCTGAAAAATTTTAATAAAATTTCGTTTCGTGTTTATTTCAATATGTTATTAAATAAAATGTAATAAACAGTTGCTCGAGTTAATACACAACTGAACGGAGAACTTCCGTGTGAAACTGATATGCTACCAGGTCACTTCAACAGATAATTTCTTCGCCTCATGAGGCCCGCTTGGAAATCTTTGAAATTTTGAAGAGCTTTTTCTTGGAAATGGCTAGCTATAGTGCGCGTCAAATCTCCTGCATATGGCCTTGAACGACTGAACAGCACCAGCGAATCACAGACGTGCGGCGTTGCCGTGCTCTCCGTGACAAGTCGTTTCGCTCAACCACGCTGTCTCTTTTCTGTGTGAGATTTCGACATGGCACCGCTGCAGTACGCTGCTATTGGCTATCGCCATATGCAGGAGATTTCACGCGCACTGGTATCTTGGCATATCAATACTTACAGAGTACCGTACCACTACACAAAGCCCCTTCCCAAACTCAATTTCCCAAGCTGTGCCCTCTCTCCCCTTGTTAGTTTCTTTGACTGCCTTCGTGGCGTAAAATTAGTGCCAATTAATGAACATGGACTACACTACCGTAGTAACTTTCAACGATCGCACATTGAGCAATATAAGTTAATTATTTGTTCGTCTTCAAACGGGAATGAGAAAATTGTTGAACTTCTTTCTCTATTTGTAAACTTGCTGGTGCGGTTAGCATGAATGAACATCAAATTTTAATTTGCTGTAGAACTTCTGCAAGTTTTAGGTTTCTATAAGACAATGAACCATTGTTCTTCACTGGTGCAAGTGTGTGTGGCCGAGGCGCCACCTTTACGACCAAAATGGCGTTTTGAAGCTCATTTAAGCAGTGTTGCAGGCTTGATGTCGTTTTTGTAAATAACAGTTGATACCTCATGTGAATTTGAGCCGTATACAGTCTTGTCCTATAATTTTTGTCGCTATTAAGGTTTACATTTGTTTACAGTTGCATTTTCTTAAAATATGTTTTAGCTATGAACTACTTTAGTTACTAAATTGATTAGTTTGCTACACTGTCTCTGTTCATGGTAAGCAACATATCTTCGTAAAGTTGTGTGTACATTGTCTGCAAATAACACAGCTTTAATAGAGATGTTTACTGCGGGCATTACTTATACTTAAGCACGGAAGCTTCGATTGTTGCGCGCAACAATGCTTTTTCTTTCACATGTGCGTGTGTTTGTGTAAGAGGAATCACGCACGCAATAAATACGGTCTGGAAACACCCGTTGCGTTCGCCAGTTGAGGAGGTTGGTTTTGAACACGCCCCCAAGCAGACTGGTCGGCATTCCTTTGTCGTGCCTGGGTGTACTGCGATCTGGAAGTACTGCATTGGACCACTTTCGCTCATTCGGACCCATTCCAGTGTCCCATCCTCGAGCGTATACAATGAAATAACAATTTAATGTGACAGTAATCGTAGGCACTATGTGGTAGTTTCAGCCCACAATCATTTATTTCATTCTCATATATTACTGTGTATTGGTAAGATGGACTCAACTATATTTTAACATGGAGATAATGACTATGTTCTGTAAGTTTCAATTTTCCTGCGTCTTTCATCTCACTATCCATATTTGAGGGCTTACCACCACAAACAAATACTGGGTTTCGAGCGTACACCGCTCGTTTTGCCTGTTCGAGCGTTATTCGCTCGAGCGAAGGAGCTCTCAATTCCGTACGCTATCTGGCGTCGTCCGTGCGAACTATTTGGTGCTCGAACGAAATCCTCTTCCTGCAGCACTTGATTACTGAGGATTCAACCTCATCTACCGAAGTAAAAATGTTTTGAAATAAATTGTCGCCATTGTGCTGTTTCGCATTTTTGTCATTTTCGCACTTATTTCTTCGCTCTTTTTCCGCTCGCAGAATTGATGTTCTAAAATCTTTTGCGGTTATTTAATTTTAAAAATTCAGTTATTTCAAGTTCCTAATATTATTATTTTTATGTTCTTCATGTTTATATCAGTCTTCTAACTCTTTAGACTAATCACATGGATTGATGAAGAATGGAAAAATAATACAAATGTTCCCCTAATGTAAACTTCCAACTGTAATGGAGTACAGTAACTAACTCATTTAGTTATTTACTTTTATAAAGTAACTTTTCAACTGTGATGCAATAACTGAAATTCATTTACTTTTAAAAAGTAACTGTCGCACTGAAACGAAGTAACTTTAACTCATTTACTTTTAACTGTCAAACTATAAAGGAACAATAACGCATTTACTTTTAAATGTCAAACTATAAAGGAACAATAACACATTTACTTTTAAATGTCAAACTAAAGGAACAATAACGCATTTACTATTAAAATGAAACTTTGCAACTGTAACGGAGTAACTTTAAGTCATTTTCTTTTAACTGTCAAACTATAAAGGAACAATAACGCATTTACTATTAAAAAGAAACTTTGCAACTGTAACGGAGTAACTTTAACTTATTTACTTTCAGAAAGTAACTCTTCTACTGAGACGGAGTAACTGTAACCAGTTACTTTTAGAAAGTAACTTTCCAACTGTAAAGAAGCAACTGTAACCAGTTACTTTTAGAAAGTAACTTTCCAACTGTAAAGGAGCAACTGTAACCAGTTACTTTTAGAAAGTAACTTTCCAACTGTAAAGGAGCAACTGTAACCAGTTACTTTTAGAAAGTAACTTTCCAACTGTATAGGAGCAACTGTAACCAGTTACTTTTAGAAAGCTACTTTCCAACTGTAGAGGAGCAACTGTAACCAGTTACTTTTAGAAAGCAACTTTCCAACTGTAGAGGAGCAATAACTTTCCAACTGTAAAAGGAGCAACTGCAACCAGTTACTTTTAGAAAGTAACTTTCCAACTGTAACCAGTTACTTTTAGAAAGTAACTTTCCAACTGTAAAAGGAGCAACTGTAACCAGTTACTTTTAGAAAGTAACTTTCCAACTGTAAAAGGAGCAACTGTAACCAGTTACTTTTAGCAAGTAACTTTCCAACTGTAAAAGGAGCAACTGTAACCAGTTACTTTTAGAAAGTAACTTTCCAACTGTAAAGGAGCAACTGTAACCATTTACTTTTAGAAAGCAACTTTCCAACTGTAGAGGAGCAACTGTAACCAGTTACTTTTAGAAAGCAACTTTCCAACTGTAGAGGAGCAATAACTTTCCAACTGTAAAAGGAGCAACTGTAACCAGTTACCTTTAGAAAGTAACCTTCCAACTGTAAAGGAGCAACTGTAACCAGTTACTTTTAGAAAGCAACTTTCCAACTGTAGAGGAGCAATAACTTTCCAACTGTAAAATGAGCAACTGTAACCAGTTACCTTTAGAAAGTAACCTTCCAACTGTAAAGGAGCAACTGTAACCAGTTACTTTCCAGTTACTTTTAGAAAGTTACTTTCTAACTGTAAAGAAGCAACTGTAACCAGTTACTTTTAGAAAGTAACTTTCCAACTGTAAAGAAGCAACTGTAACCAGTTACTTCTAGAAAGTAACTTTCCAACTGTATAGAAGCAACTGTAACCAGTTACTTTTAGAAAGTATCTTTCCAACTGTAAAGGAGCAACTGTAACCAGTTACTTTTAGAAAGGAACTTTCCAACTGTAAAGGAGCAATTGTAACCAGTTACTTTTAGAAAGCAACTTTCCAACTGTAGAGGAGCAATAACTTTCCAACTGTAAAAGGAGCAACTGTAACCAGTTACTTTTAGAAAGTAACCTTCCAACTGTAAAAGGAGCAACTGTAACCAGTTACTTTTAGAAAGTAACCTTCCAACTGTAAAAGGAGCAACTGTAACCAGTTACTTTTACAAAGTAACTTTCCAACTGTAAAAGGAGCAACTGTAACCAGTTACTTTTAGAAAGTAACTTTCCAACTGTAAAAGGAGCAACTGTAACCAGTTACTTTTAGAAAGTAACTTTCCAACTGTAAAAGGAGCAACTGTAACCAGTTACTTTTAGAAAGTAACTTTCCAACTGTAAAAGGAGCAACTGTAACCAGTTACTTTTAGAAAGTAACTTTCCAACTGTAAAAGGAGCAACTGTAACCAGTTACTTTTAGAAAGTAACTTTCCAACTGTGAAAGGAGCAACTGTAACCAGTTACTTTTAGAAAGTAACTTTCCAACTGTAAAAGGAGCAACTGTAACCAGTTACTTTTAGAAAGTAACTTTCCAACTGTAAAGGAGCAACTGTAACTAGTTACCTTTAGAAAGTAACCTTCCAAATCTGGTGAAAATATATCTGAAACTACAGAAACGACAAACACCTTGCGTCACTCGTCGAGCGTTCGTCTGGAAACCCCCACGACCTTCTCTCTCGCTTGAGCGGTTAAGTGCAGAAGCGTTTGGGATGATTAAGTGCAGCGGCACCAAAATACCTCAGGACTCGTGTTCGCCTCTCGTCTGGTGGGGAGAAGACAAAGGGATCTCCGGCACCCAGACGACAGGTGATGTTACGGCTAATATCTACATCACAGGCGTTCATTCCGGGCTAATAATGACCAAGAATTTCTTCATCTCAACCTCCATCGTTTCTCGCCTTTCAGAGGCCATTGTCTTTCTCTGGATTGGAGGAAGAGGGGAAGTCTTTTTGTTTTTCTCTTCTTGTGGTCTTTTTCGTGACATGCTCTTGGTTTTGTTGGCACATCCGTTAGCTGAGATGAGCGCCTTCTCCACAACTTTTTTTTACTTTCTTGTCCTCTCTCATTTTCTGCCCTTTATCCCTCTCTTTTGTTTTGTTCTTTTCTTCTCCTTTTTTCTGTTACTCTCACTATTTACCTTCCGCCATTTGCTTTCATTTTCTATTTTTTTCCATCCTCTTTGTATTTCTTCCTTCAATTACCTTTCCTTCTCTTTCTGTAGCTCTGTTTGTCTTTATTTCCTTGTTTTTCTCCTCTCTCTGTTTATTTGGTTCCCTCTCTGTGTGTCTCTTATTTCCTCCTCCCGTCTCTATTTCTTTTTCTCCATTTATTCACCCTTATCTACCTCAGCCATTTCCTGATTTCCTTCTCTTCTCCAAGCCATCTCTCTATTTACTTTTCCTAATTTTTTTATTTCCTATTTATTTTCCAAGCCCCTTCTCTCTATACATGAATATTCCTGTGGCTTCTCTCTTCTTTTAACCTTTCCTATCTCTGTTTTTCACCTTATGTCCCTCTTTTCTCCTGTTTGCAAGTCTATTTGGCTTCTCTTTTCTGTTTCTCTCTCCCTCTGTCCTTTGTTCGCTTTTTCTCTGTCTACCTTTCCTTTCTCCCCAGTTCACTCTACTTTCAAGATGGATGAGTGTGTGTAGTGATCTACAAAGCCACCTAGGTCTCCCAAGTTCCTATCCTGCGTAAGGCTTGTTCCTCCTCCACCTATGTCATCGAACTTCCATTCATCTCTCTTTTCCTCTGTATATGTGGTGCCTCTTTCTCCATCTCCTCCTCTTTGATGCACGAAAAGCAGTCTGAAATTAAGGTAATATTGAAGGTGAGAACTGACAGGTTCGTTTAGCTCGCTGGCAAATGCCCAGACTCATAAAACGAGTGTTTAATATAGTCACTTACGATTGCCGAAGGAGAGGGATATTTTCAAGAGAAGCTCTCCTGCTTTTCTCAAACGAAAAACCTATTCCCTCCTGCAAACTGCTGCTTATGTCGTCGCGAGATTATTCATTCGGGGTGCTTTTAGCGTAAGATACATGCATTGGACAGCTTCAAGTGATTTGAACGTTAAGGCGAATCGTTCCTGAGGCACAGATCGTAAGCGCGCGTCTGGTGTTTGTCGTAAGGTTCTGAAAACGAGATTTGTGTTATTTGGGAGCGTATGGAGTGACGCAAAGCAGGGACACGGGCCTCCCCGAGGGCGCAGTGGTAGCGCCGTTGCCTTGTAATCAAGGAGGTCCCGCGTTCGATACCCGGTGGATGCTCATAGTGGTTCGGATCCCACTTTAAACTGTAGCTCCAGTCCCGATTAGCCTTACTGTGCTTAAAGTGGACTTAAAACACCAAATCAATCAATCAATCAAGCAAGCAAAGCAGGGTCAGGTTCTACCAGGTGGGTTCTAGCAACTGTGAGTGTGTGAGCACGCACACACACGCAGAGAAATAAAATGATGTAGAAAGAGATGGAAAGAGGGTATGGAAAGAATGATACAAAGTGATAGAAAGAAAAAGTTAGTAGAGAATGATGGAAAAGAGAGAGAGAGAGAGAGAGAAGGGTAGAAAGAAATATAGATATTGAGGAAGAAAGTGAGATTGAGATAGAAGAGAAAAAGGAGAGAGATTGAGAAAGATAGAAGAAGAAGAAGAAGAAGAGAGAGGAAGAAAGAAAGCAGAGAAAGATAGACGGGAGAGAGAAAGAGAGGAGAGAGAAAGATAGAAAGGAGAGAGGAGAGAGAAAGGAGAGAGAGTAGAGAGGAGAAAGAAAGAAGAAAAGAAGAGATCGGAAAAGATAGAAAGAAGAAAAGAAGGGATGGAGAAAGGTAGAAAGAAAAGTTAGAAAGGGAAGGAGAAAGAAAAAGAAGAGGTAGAGAGAAAGAAATAGGGAATTAAACAAAGAGAAAGGGAGAGGAAGAAAATGATTGAGAAAAAACCTGAAAATAATTGTTCTTTGATATATTCTCATCCTCTTCTTTAATGGAATTTCAACCCTGTTTTTACTTTGACAGTATTTCCTTATTTAATCCTCCCATTTTCTTCCCCTCATGGGCGGAGTTTGAGCTTTTGCTTTGGGGGGCCAGACACTGGGAGAAGCATATGATGTACCTGAATGTCAAATCGTCTAAGCCCCGCTATTGCGGCGCAATTACCGCACATGCCATCATGCCAAACGTCAAGATTTGCGGTATGGCTTCATAGCAAAAATGTAGTAACTGAACTTAATCATGTGTTATTTTTTTTATTTTTTAAGTTGGGGGGGGGCAAGCCCCCTCTGGCCACTCCAGAACTCCGCCTATGCTTCCCCTTTCTTCTCCTCCTACAGCATTTCATCGCTTCGGTCTCTTCTCTCCTTTTTCAGTCATCTGCAACAGCTCTTCCTTTCATTTGTCTTAATCTCTTCCTTCTGAAATCCATTTTATACCAGCTCTGCTTCAGCTTCGATCCTTCCTTGCTTGTTCTCGACTTGTATAGGATGACTTTCCACAGAAGAGCATGAGTAAGCGTCAGGAACCACCAACCTAACTCCACACATGTCTTCCACATATGCTTAGGGATTCGGGAGGAGGCACGATTTGTATCCGACGACGAAGCGAACCAGAAGTGGCGATGGATCATCCCGACTCGAATGTCAAAATACCATTTCCTCATGCTTGCATATTTCTTCCTGCTCGACACAGCTCGAAACGATACGGCGTATTCCTGCATGGCATGTTGGTGTTGCTGTCAGCACACGCACCGCTTGTAAATATCCATGCATCGCGTGTATTTACATACTTTGTCTTTTTTATTCGGCGGGGTGGTTGTGTCAGGTGTTGGTTCTGTGAGCTATAATTGGGCCTAACCCTGTAGCAACAAGAAATAGGTCCGGATTTGCATAGAGGGCACTGGTGTTTTTCTTTCTGAGGTTTTACAAGGGGGTGGGGGGAAAGCAGTGTTTCGTTTAGTTTTGAGTGGTAGATTCAGTGATTCAGATTTTAGGAGCAAAATTCTCTCTCCCTCTCTCCTTTTCTCTTTCTCTCTGTGTGTCAAACTCTTTATCTCATTCTCTCACACATACTTTCTCTTTTTCGCTTCTCATCTGTCTTTCTTTCTCTCTCACTCATTATTTTATTATTTCTGTCTCTGTGTCAGTCTCTTTCTATCTCTCTCTCTCTCTCTCTCACACACACACACACTTTCACTTTCTCTCTTTTACCTCTTTATTTCACTCTCTCTCCACCTTTTTCTTTCTCCCTCACATTCACTCTCTGTCTCTCTCTGTGTCACTCTCACCCTCTCTATCTATATCTCATTCACTCTATGTCTCTCTCTCTTCCTCTTTCATTCTCCTCCCCCCTCTCTCTCTCTCATTCACTCTCTGTCTCTCTCTCTTCCTCTCTCATTCTCCTCCCCCCTCTATCTCTCCCCTCTCTCTCATTCTCTCTTCTTCACTTTCTCAAGGCCAGATTTGAACAAAGATGTTTATATTCTGTGACTTATGGTTTGTGAATTCACTTTCTCAACGCCAGATTTGAACAAAGATGTTTATATTCTGTGAATTACGGTTTGTGAAGCAATAGTGTATATGTTGCATATTGTACAAATGGTTATTTTTAAGATGAAGGATCGTTTGGCATAATATATGTGTAATCTTACGGTGTTTTTTGATTTACTCAAGGGCATGTGGTGTAATTTTTGCACTATGTATAAATAAGTGGGGCAGTAAAGCAGTCCTTACACTCATATTCTCAAATCCCGAACCAGACTCGGTCTCGTATGGTTCCTTTCTCGCCTCTCGTTTTAAATAATGGTCTCTGTTCCAGTAGACCTCACCAGGCAAAAAAAACTCCGGCCTTAGGAACTCTACCAAGCCATGGATCTGTCTAGAACATTATTGCATCATCCTTATTTGCAAATAAAGTGCATTCAGTTGTTAGAACCTGACCGCACCTGATTTTTTTAATGGTCTGAAGCACTTCCTTTAGTACCAATTGTTCGCCTCCGCACTGGCACCGATTCCTAATTTAACGGGATAAAAGACAGTTTTCATCAACCCCCGGAAGCACGTTCTGGTCTCAACAAAACCATCCACTTCTAAAGCCCTCGTTTGTCAGTGATCTGTCGGGCGTAAGCGATGTTAAGCCAATTTTGGATTCTATGTAACCGTGGGCGGATTCTGTTTGCTGCAAGAGAGATAAAGATGCTATTAAGGATAAGTATCTGATTGTTGGAGTAGCTGGAACAATGGAATGATGGATGCCAAACTAAGGACAAGGCCCAAGCGAGTCGCTGTGGCCCTACTTGAGCACAAGCGGACTTGACACAAACTTCCTTTTTTGTATCATTTGGAGTTCATTGAGTTGTAGATTTATTCTGTATTGTGTGTTGTTTGGAATTCATGTTGAATCGACTGTAGTTTCCGCAGTGCTCCTCTATTATTTTGAGTTTTTAATTCTCCAATTCTTCTGTATTGTTTGGAGTTCATGGTGTTCTACCCATTAAAGGTCATGGATGTCTGCTCGATTTCTTCCTAATTATTTGGGGTTCACTGTTGGTTTCGAGTTCATACGATGCTCGATTCCTACTGTATTGTTTAGAGTTCATTAGATTCATTTGGAGTTCATGGGATGCTCGATTCCTTCTGTATTGTTTGGAGTTCACAGTATGTTCGATTCCTCGTGTATTGCTTGGATGTTCCATTCCTTCTGCATTGTTTGGAGTTCACGGGAGACTCGATTTCCCCTGTATTGTTTGGAGTTCATTAGATGCTCGATTCCTCTTGCATAGTTTGGAGTTCATGGAATGTTCGAATCATCCTAAGGGCATGGAATTGTTCATTTCCTCCGTATTGTTTTGAGCTCATGGGATGTTCGATTCCTCCTGTGTTGTTTGGAGTTCATCGGATGCTCCATTCCTTCTGTATTGTTTGGAGTTCGCGGGATGCTTAATTCCTTCTGTGTTGTTTGGAAGGCACAGGGTGCTCGGTACCTCCTTATGGATTGTTTGGAGTTCATGGTATGTTGGAATGCTCCTATATTGTTTTGAGTTCATGGGATGAAAATTAATTTCTCGTCTGTTCTTTGGAATTTATGCTGGGATGTCTCTTCGGTTTCATTATGTACTGTTTGGAATTAATTGAATATGGGTCTAGTAGAGAATGTGGAGCCGACCATGGTTTGTTGGTTCATACATGCCTTTTCCTCAACTATGTTAAGCGTTCAGGTCTTCGTGCATGTTCCTGCCTATATTTATATTCTAAACTGACAAAGAACCTTCATTGGCAGTCGCAGTTGCACGTTCATGCCGAACTAACAATGTGGTTTTAACAACTGTTCTTACAAAATGGCCAATAAAAAAGTGCTGTAAAGAGAACACAAAGGTTTTGGAGAGCGACAGCGCCACTCCGTGAGAATTTTGGGAGACGAGATTATGAGAACTGCAGGGGAGGGAGGGAAAGGATTCCCCGCGGTCAGGTAAAAGTGGCGTACAGGTTTCGGAAGATATTTTCCCCTTCAGGTCCCATTTCACGTCATGCGAAGACACGTTAAAAGTTGCATCCACGAAATATCCCTCTTCCTGACTTGGAAAAGCCATTCTCAGCATGAAGTCAAGGATCTTCCCTCGCAGAGACACATCAAACGACAGATTTTTTTTCCAAGCTCTCACGCAGTGTTGTCCTCTGGAGGGAATTTTCCCCACAAACGGGAAATTTTGGAGCTGAAAATTACAGGAAAAGGGAAAAAAGGGAGAAAGATCCAAAAATGTGCAAGAAACGGGGATATTAGACGTCATGCATTAATGCACTGCACAATGCTTATTTTAGATTCACGCTTGCTTCAGTTATTCTTGTTTTAGTGAAGTATAAGCGGCTGAAATATCGTATTTCGTTTCAATCTGAACTCTGCTGATTAAATTAAATGAAAAGTATGAGAACTTTCAAGTTTAATTGGTACTAATTTACTATTCCACAAACAGATTTCTTCATATTTACACAAGAAACTATTTACGGTAATAAGTTCCTGTAGCATTGTCTAACATCTGGAAGGTGTTTTCTGTCATGTGGGAATCTATCATAGCGGAAATTCATTATTCTTGTTGAAAAGTAATTCTCCGACGCACAATAACCTTTGGCACGTACAACTCCGTAGATTATCGCGCGTCGTGCTTGTGTTTTGTCGATTGCAGGGTTTCCAACCACGCCATTGTTTTCCGAAAAATGACGTGTCGTGGATGCGTGGTGAGATTCATACCGGGTGTGGAAGATCCACTGGATTTTGTAATTGGGTACTTGAGAAACGGGTAGCCCCAAAAACCATTCACGCATAGCCCCACGAACCATTTCCGGCAAGGTTAGGTTAGGTTAGGCAAGCATAGTTAAAATTTTGTTCGTAAAATAATGCGAAGAAGTTTAAAAGAAAAAAAATCCACTTCACGAGTATTTTTTGAAATTACTTTCATCAAAAAGAAAACCTCAAGAATGTTCCGCGAAGCAGATACGTCAGTACGAATGTTAAAAGTGACATAACGAAGAAGTTACATATGTTTGTGGAATAGTAAATTTTTACCAAGTGCATAATGCAAGTGCAAGATTTATCTTTCCATGAACCTTTGTTTTATGTCCACAGATAGGCTAATCGGTTCTGGACCTACAGTTTTTTAAAGTGGAATCCGAACCACTATGTTCCTCCACCGGGTATCGAACCTGAGACCCCTTGATTACATGGAAACGATGTTACCACTACATCATCGGGGAGGCTATCCACCCCAAGTAAAATACCAATAATTTGTTTGTGTGACACGCCCGTATAAAAGTGTTCATAAGGGCTAATTTGTTTCTAAATTTTAACTTTTCACCCTCTAAAATTGTTCCCACACCTTCCAAGAAGGGCTCTCTCGCCATTGGTGCGATCGGTCTTGGGTTCGATTCGCGGTGGGAACCCCCAAAATTTCGGCATTGACCCAGCGTCGTCAGGGCAATTGGAGAGATTCGTGAAAAGAAGCCGTTGCGGTCTCAAGTCTCGAAAGAGAGTAAGCAGCGGCAATGGCTCTATGTGCTGAGCACGCGTTACCCAGGCAAGCCCTGGCACTTGGAGGGCAGTTCCGCCATGGAGTTCAGTTTACACCCTCCCAGATCAAAATCTCCGGATAAAACCCTCAATGCAACTTTTGTGTGTGTTTATTGAGGGAATTTTAAGTTCGAAAAGGTTTATTTGGAATACAAGAGAGAAATTTCCCTCTGGTACAGCAACATCACTGGCTCCCACCCCTGTTGAGGTCCTTGAGGGGTGGGAATTGTACTCTCGTTTCTTTCTTCCCTGCAACGGATGGTCTTAGAACTTGAGTTCATGCCGCCAATTGCTGTTTAGGTGCAGACACTTGTAATCTTTGTGCCTAATTTCCATAAATGCTCGCCTCGGGATCTTCTGAAAGTTCCTTCTCCATTTCTCAGTCTTCCCTCCGGAAGCGGTACGATGAACTCGAGGAACTGGACACGCGCCGAGAGGACAGTGGAATTCTTGCTCCACGAAGAGCATGGCAGGAAGATAGGGTGTGCCGGAAACTATGACACTTGTAACGTTCTCCCTTCAATGGTTGGATCGCTCTAATACAGGATCTGTCAGATTAATCTGCCATGTTGCTTCGAAACGGACGTAGGAACGGTTTAATTGTTTCGTAAAGAACGGTTACGTCAGACGGGTTCAACATTAAGGCATAGAAATATTTGACAGTAGTACCAGTGTTGCCAACCCCAGCGATAAGTTACATTTTATTTATTCCTAGTATGAAAATGAACTCTCATTGATTGATTTCGTTTATTTTACTTCGATTTTTTCAACATAAGGCATCGAAATATTTGACAGTAGCACCAGTGTTGCCAACCCCAGCGATAAGTTACTAAAATGTATATTCTGTTAAGAGTACACTTTATTTAGTCCTAGTATGAAAATGAACACTCATTGATTGGTTTGGTTTATTTTGCTTCGATTATCTGCCGATTTTGGCTATTAATGTGAGTGATGATATGATGAAATTGACTTTAAGTTGGTGTTTTAAGTCCACTTTATGCACAGTAAGGCTAATTGGGACTGGATATACAGTTTAAAGTGAATCCGAACTACCATGTGCCTCCACCCGAGACCCCTTGATTACAAGGCAACGACGCTACCACTGCACCATCGGTGAGGCTCTATGATGAAATTGACGAAGAGGCACTCACAAAGAGCCTAGGCTGGGATTGGAACCGGGGACCGATTGCGTCGTAGCACGCTGTTTGTTCTAAAGCGACGGAGGTCGGCGCGTCGGTGTAGCAATCTCGGCGCGTCAGTGTAGCAATCTCGGCGCTGTTAATTCGGAAACACTTTCATCAGCAGTATAACATCTGCTGCGCCTTATCTACTTTAGCGCCGAGGCAAACAGCATTTCAGTCAGCGAACTGCTATCTGTTATGATAAGTCAGGCGAATGTCGTCAAAAGAAATGATAAATCGTCCATTGTCCGCATCAGAAATGCATTAAAGTGCTTAGGAAGAGTTCTGAAGATAGATTTCAAGCTCTCGAGAGTTAAAGTTGATCTCATCTTCAGTCATTCTCCACTCACAACGAACCATCTTTAGCGAATTTTCTTGAAACAATTCTGCCTAGCTAGCTTCCGTGCTTAACTAATCGTCGAGATTAGCCAAAGCGATGGAAATGCTGCGTTATATAACAAAAATGCAAATAAAAACAATGAAATATCAAGTTATGTGTTTATTCTCCTTAAAATATAGTAAAATATCGTGTAACAGACTTGGATGCTAGATACATGTAGTAATAATTGATTTAAACTTGAAGCTAATCGAAATCAAGTTTTGACTGGTTTTGTGGTTTATTTTTCTCTGTGTAACAATTAGAACATTAGAAAAAGCGACACAATTCTTCTCTCGAACGCCTGGAACAATTTCAACCAAACTTTGTACACGTATCACTTGCAATCTCGAAAAAAACACTGTGAGGGTAAGACACCCATGGCAACCCTGGGGGTGGGGGTGGGGAGGGGTGGCATGTAAAAATAATCGAAAACGACCGACATTAGTGTGGAATCCATAGTTCTCGGGGTCGCTAACATGAATAGTGACTCTATCAATACCGTTCAACTCCAAGGAATCTCTGTTATCCCTAGGGGTGGGGGTGGGAAGGGGGTGTCATGTAAAAATAATCGAAAACGACCGACATTAGTGTGGAATCCATAGTTCTCGGGGTCGCTAACATGAATAGTGACACTCCCTATCCCGTTCACCTCCAAGGAACCTCTGACACCCCTAGGGGTAGGAGTGGGAAGGGGGTGTCATGTAAAAATAATCGAAAACAACCGATATTAGTGTGGAATCCATATTTTCTGGGTCATTAAGATGAATAGTGACACGACCAATGCCGTTCAACTCCAAGTCCATTTTACACTATAGTTAGAATTCATTATTTTCCTGTCTAATAGAAGATTGGGATAAATAAATACCAGCGCAAAGCCGGGCGATCAGCTAGTTACAAATAAATGTTGAGCACTTGCAACATCCAGTGGCGGCGATTAGGGGTAGCGTGGGAGCAATTGCCCCCACTTTTTGCTCCGCACTAGGTCCTCTTAATGATAAGCCTTGTCTACCAAGAGAAAGTAAACTGTCCTTGCCCCCCCCCCACCCCAGTTTAACACCCAATCGCCGCTACTGACACTGTCACAATCACATATGCAACATTCTTTACACCACAACACCTTTTTATTGTTATAAGTTGACAATTTTATTTCCCACAGTTTTTTATAATTCCAATTGACATTTTTCCAAAATGTTGTTTTTAGCTCTACGGAGCAAATCAGTGTACAGTACTGGTAGGTCGATATTCTCTCAGTTGCGGAACAAATGTCTAAATCAAAATGCGTTTTCTGCCATCTTCTAGATCAGTGTTTCTCGACCGCCAGGCCTTGCAGTTCATTATACCGCGATAGGTTCTGAAGTTTGAGACTTGCAGCCCGAGCTGGCAAGATGCGCGTTCCCCGTGCAGCCTCCAAATTTGAATTTTATCAGTTAGGTCTTTCTTGAGTCAGGTCCGGAAGAGTGAAGCTACTTGCAGCCGCAGCTGGCAACCACCAGGGAAGACAGTTTCGACTGCAATAACAGGAAATCATTTCGCGACAGTGGCGGTGAACGATCTAACTGGGGAAGGGGTGCGTTGCTTCCCGCTTCCAAATCTGGAGATCGTGCATCAATATTCATTAACAATTATATTGAAGTGTTAATGTTCTGATTAATTGGAATTTTTCGGTGTCGGAAGTGGAACACCAGTGAATATCATAGCTTACTAAATTAATTTAATGCTCTTGGCCAGAGAAGCTATACTCTGTCCCAGCTAGCTGTGGAGCAGGCAAACGAAATCAAGTCTCTGCGCAAGTAGACGCGAGACGGCTCCACCAATCAACACGTGAGAGGAACGGAATTGCGTAGAGTGGGGGAATGCGACTGTCTTCCCAGAAGCGTGTACTGCCTCGTTCTGGCCACTCCATTTCCCTCGCTTCTCTGACGCAATGCGCCGCCTTGCTCCACAGTTAGGTGGGACAGGGTATAGTATTGATTTTTTTCTCTTTCAAAGCTTTCTTCATTTTCGTTGACACTTGTCCCACTTCACCACAAGCACCTTGCAAGTTTTTAAGTTTTTCTCACAACTTCTCATAATTTTGCAGGAAATAAACAGTAGTGATCCACACTTCGAAGAAATTCAACATTAAGCAAATATTTACTCCAAGTTATTTTGGGCCAAAGTCTATTTTCTGATTTCATTCCATAACAAGAGGAGACTGGTTTTCACAAAAAAAAATTTCTGGAAATAAACTGGGACGTATAATTGTAAAAAATTCAACTTGAGTGAACATGGGAGCAAAAATGAATCCATTTCGAAAATGGCTGAATATGACCGAAAATCTATCCAAATATGCTCTATTCACGTAGAAATGGCCAAATATGCATAAATATGCCGTATAAAGAACCTTAATTAGTTTCTTTATAATATGATTTTCTATATATTTAGGGTATATTTAGAAATTCATATATATATATATATATATATATATATATATATATATATGTGTGTGTGTGTGTGTGTGTGTGTGTGTGCTGTCATGAAAATCCTAGCCGTTAAAATAACCAATCAAGGATAAAGGTGATAAGAATTGAAAACATACCGCTTTAGAAGTGAAAAGCAGTTCACATTAATACATAATTATCTTAATTGTCTTAATTGTTAATTTACAATAAACACTCTTCAACATTGATTACTATTTCGTACTAGTTTCCAAAGGGGCAAGGGGAAATAGCATTACAAATAAATTGCTTCAGAATTAATAAAAGTACTGTAATTCGTGATGAATTTTCGAACGTACAGTTAGTGGCCGAAAGGACAATTGTGCATATCTTTATAATGAACAAATTACTGACATCTGGTGTGCACTAATTAAACACAACTTGAGGTAATAAATAGTTAATAAGTTGCATGGCTAATGTCAACTTATTTGAACTAAATTTTATATTTTGTCAAAAACGTAAGAGATAATCGAACTAATATTCTCCATGATTATCTATGCCGTTTTTAAATAAGTATACCCTGTCCCATCTATCTCTGGAGTAAAGCTGTAGATTGAGGCAGAGATGGGAGGGGAATCGAGTGTTCGAACGCTGCTCGAATTGGTGGAGCCGTCTCGTGTCACTACTTGCGCAGAGACTTGATTTCGTTCGCCTACTCCAGAGATAGATGGGACAGAGTATAGTAAGCTATTTACGAGTAAAATCGTTGGGATCCGCTCACGAAGGTTGAGAACAACTGCTGTAGATCATCGGAGAGACCCATCTCTTCTTGATGAGTCTTGAGACAAAGCTTCCAAGGACGGGGAAAATGACTGCGTGGCTGGAGCATGCGATCATCACGCTACACACCCTCTGAAAACTCATCGCATGACCGAACTCATTTGCGACAGGGACCCTTTTGTCCTGGCGAGCAAACACTGACGGGTCCTTTCTGGCTTTCGGCTCGTTCAACAATGAACGCACTGTTGCTCGGCTTCGCAGTAAGTGTTTGCGCGGCACGATTTTGATATGAGAAGACAGGGCGTCGATTCTTTCAACGCCGGTTGTTGATATCGCCAATAATGACCGCGCTCCTTCCTCTTGACACCAACTGCAAGGATAATCGTATCGTTATGGGTTCCCTGATGGAATGCAGGCGGTGTCATTTGCCCGGAGGAACTGAGGAAGTGATCTCGTGTGACACTTCCAGGACGCTAAGGTCATCTATATCCCACGCTCTGTTGCAATAAGTAAACCAAAATCTCTTGAAATGTGTGTACATTTGTGCCATGAAATTACGTAAATCTGACCAAATACCACAAAATTTAAACTGCCTTTTCGTAAGCGTTCTACAGAAAGACGTTATTTTTCTTTTTCCTCTTTTTACGAACCTGAACGAAAGCGGGCTAAAATGGAGTGGCGATATTTTTCATCTCCAAGACCCAAGAAGATGCGAGGTGAAAGAAGTGCTGTTAAGGTTATGTTGACTTTGTATTGGGATCATAAAGGAACAATTCTTGAACATTACATGCCGAGAGTTCAAAATGTACACAGTGTGACATACGCAAACCTTATGCGTGAAAATTTAAAACCAGCAATTTTGAAGAAGCGACGTGGTCTGGTGTCCAGTGGCGTCCTGTTACTGCATGGCAACGCGAGACCACACACTGCTAGTCACATTAGCTACCATCAATAACCTAAAGTTCGTCTGCTTACCCCACCCCCGTATTCGCCGGATTTGGCACCTGCAGATTATCACATTTTTGGCCCACTTAAAAACGCTCTTAGTGAATCAAGGTTCGAGGATGATGATGACGTCCATACAGCAGTGCATGACTGGTTACGCACACGCCCAAAAGAATTCTTTTCACGTGGAATTGGGAGGTTTGTGGAGCGCTGGCGCAGTTTCAGTGAACTTGAGGGGGACTACGTTTAATAATAATTATGTGTTGTATTCTATTCTAATAATAGATTCTGTACAAAAAAATATTTTCGGTTATTTATTGAATGGCCCTTGTATAATGTTGATCCTAGAAATAGATGAAAAAGGGAGAGAGAGAGAGAGAAAGAAAGAGAAAGGGAAAGCGAGAAAGAAAAGAGGAAAAGTAGATAACAGAAAATAGAGAGGCAAAGAGAAAAGGAAATGTAGAAAGAAGAAGGGAAGGAAAAGAAGGAAATGGAGAAGTAAGAGAAGAGGAAAGGAGAGAAGGAAGGAAAAAGAGAGAGTGTAGGAGACAGTAGAGTTGGGGAGTGAGAATAGGACAAGTAGAAAAGAGAATAGGAGAATAGGAAAGAGAAAGAAATGGGAAAATGTAGAAGAGAGAGAGAATATAAAGAAAATGAAAAGTACAGTAAAGATATATAAATTGGTAGATGGAGAGGGAGAAAATGGATAGTAGATAGAGAAAGGAAGAGAGGGGAGAGAGAGAAAAGTTAAAGTAGAAATGATAGGGGAAGGGAAGGAGGGGATAGAGAAAAAGAAATGAAATGAAAAGTAGAGAAGAGGGAGGAAGGAGAGAAATTAATAAAATGAGAGTAGAAAATAGAGAGAGGAGGAGGAGATAAATGAATTATAGAGAGAGAGTGAGAGATAGAGAGTAAAGGAAAAGTAGAGCAGGGAGAGGGAGAGAGGAAATATAAAGAAAAGGAAAAGTAGAGTAGTGAGAAAGAGGGAAGTATGGGACAGGAGCGTATATTCTAGGGTAGCTAGGCTATCTGCGAAGCCTGAAGTCCAGAGAATAAAATACAGGGGAAAAATTGATCAGAAATTGCAAATAATATTATTCATATCAGTGAGATGATGATGCTGATTCTGGAGTTAGCAACCTGATTTCTTATGAGTTGGCAACCTGATTTCCTATGAGTTGGCAACCTGATTTCCTATGAGTTGGCAACCTGATTCCTTATGACTTGGCAACTTGATTCCATACGAGTTGGCAACCTGATTCCTTACGAGTTGGCAACCTGATTTCCTATGAGTTGGCAACCTGATTTCCTATGAGTTGGCAACCTGATTTCTTATGCGTTGGGAACCTGATATCGTATGAGTTGGCAACCTGATTTCCTATGAGTTGGCAACCTGATTCCTTACGAGTTGGCAACATGATTTCCTATGCGTTTGGCAACCTGATTTCCTATGAGTTAGCAACCTGATTTCTTATGACTTTGGCAACCTGATTTCCTATGAGTTGGCAACCTTATTTCGTATGAGTTGCCAACCTGATTTCTTATGAGTTGGCAACCTGATTTCTTATGAGTTGGCAACCTGATTTCTTACGAGTTGGCAACCTGGTTTGTTATGAGTTATCAACCTGATTTCTTATGAGTTGGCAACCTGATTTCTTATGAGTTGGCAACCTGATTTCTTATGAGTTGGCAACCTGATTTCCTATGAGTTGGCAACCTGATTCCTTACGAGTTGGCAACCTGATTTGGTACGAGTTGACAACCTGATTTCGTATGAGTTGGCAACCTGATTCCTTACGAGTTGGCAACCTGATTTCCTATGAGTTGGCAACCTGATTTCCTATGAGTTGGCAACCTGATTCCTTAGGAGTTGGTAAATTTATTTCTATTCATAGCCTAGGACCACGTGACATTGCGAGATAGCCCAGATCTTGGACTTAGTATACGCCACTGGTATGGAATTAATGTTTGGGATGGTAAAACGAAACAAGCAATCTTTCTCTCGAACTTTCCCTTCCTTCACTTAATCCTAACCTATCCCTAAGGAATGGAGGAAGAGACAAACAAAATTCCTTTGCGTTACTGGAACAGATATGATATCATAAACATGATACTCTTTAGAGCCTCATCTGAATACCATCCCTTAATAATTTAGTAAAGGGATATTACATTACATAATTTAATAAACAGTACAGCACATTTTGCCCCCAAGACACATCAGGATTTTCCCGCGTTGCATTTACCCTGAGACTGTGCCAGTTTCTGCAGGATACAGGTGTGTCCTGAATCGGATAACATCTTTGCTGATCCAGCTTATAGGGGCAGTTGGCGGGTCTGGTATCTGGCCAGCGTTTAACTCAAGCACCAGATCTATTTCCGATTGCTTTTTGCTTTCCTTGGAAGCCAATGACGGAGGCTGGAACAGCAAGAGATGATCTGGCGTAACGGAGCGAGTCTCTCTGTGATCTCAGAGGGACATCAAAGCAGAGGCTAGCGGCCAGATGGCCAACAGGAGGAGATAAAGGAGAGTAGAAGAGAAGCAGATGAGATCCTGCACTCACGGTTCCGAAAGCATTGTGATAGCATAAAAAGTAGTTTATAGAGGAAAGTTCCTAGTCCAAAGACTATGCTGCTGTTCATGGTTGGAATCGAGTGTAATGCCTTGCCAATGATTGGAAAAGTTGGGTAAGGATGCTGTGAAAACGAGTTGTACTCAGGTAGGTTGATTTTTGTTACTTAGCGCGGCCTTTCCGCCACTTATTGGCTAATCGCGACGATGAGAGATGATATGATGGAGTTGAAGGGCTTTCTGAACATAAAATGGACTTGACAGAAAAACTCAAACCTTCTGGTGGAGGCAAGGGAAAGAGGGTGGCGCTGAGAGACAAGGGACCAGTTTGTGCTCATGTGATATAAAAGTGAGATGTGAACCACTGCACATTGTCGCTTTCGTAGATAAAACTGGATTTCTTTGATTACAAGTTGACCGTAATGCTACCAGTGACATCTGCCAAGAGGAAGGGGTTGTTGAAGAATTCCCCTTAGGGATCGCGTATTGGACAGTGTTCACTCTTTACAACGATCGAGCGTAGAGGAAGCAAACAACCAGGAACCCTTTACCACTCTCTTTTGACTATTTTACACCCCTAGGTCAATCGCGACGATGAGGATGAATTACCAACTGCATTAATGCCTTACCAGGGATCGAATCTACGCAGCCAGTTAATCATTCTGCTAGGCTATATTAGATCAAAATGGCTGTTTCTTGAGAAAGAGAAGTTTACACAGACGAGAAACTGGAACTAGAGGAAAAGCATCCCAGTTGGATACACTGACAGATATAAAAGAATACAACAGATTTGGTGGTTTATTAACGGTCCGTTCCAGGATTCGGCCAGGGAAGCTAGGGGAATTTATGAGCCAAGAGCTCGACCTAACATTACCTGGTCTTGTTTACCCGTTGCAGTTACCAATGATCAGATATTAATTTCTACCTCTTGTACATGAGGGAAACAACTATTGATTTTTAACATATTTAATTAATAAAGACATAAACCTAACATACTTACATACTTACACAAGAAAAAGGATACACTTGTTACACATGATTGGCACTTATCGCCACACACGATTGTACACTTATAACACAATACTGTCCCGGGTTCGAACTCTTATGCACACATTCTACCGTGTAAGTTACTCTATTCCAAGTCTCGTCACGCACTTTGGAGGATAATCTGTATTCAAGTCTCGTCACTCACTTTGGAGGATAATGTTCCTTTTCGAGCCTAGTCGCACACTGTTGGCGGGTACTCTGTATTTCCAGTCTCGTCACACACTGTTGTTTCTTCCAAACTATATCCCAAAACTGTAGGTTTTGGTGGATCACGTGTCCCCCTGGCCCAATCAGATCGTTCGGCGTTGTTTTTACCAACCCGTGAGAACAGCATCTCCTGGTCATTCTCTGGATCCTCCAGTTTCTGCCATATGTTCCCTAAATTAGTTCAGCGACGATGGGCAGTGTCCAGTCGAAGGGATACAGGGCTCATTTGTCACTTCTTGCATTCCTTCGTCCTGGTCCCTCCCTGGCTGGGAAGAGAAGAGCCCACACAGGAAGAAACTTGGTTCCGAACTTAATGAAAGGAAAGTATTCTCAACTTTGAGCAACATAGAATTGCTATAAGAATCAAGCTTCTCTCCGGGGTGTCGTCTTAGCAATCCCTGCCAGGGCTATACTAAACCAAAATGACTGTTCCTTAGGAGGAAACGTTTACAAAGACGAGGAACTGGAACTAGAGAGAAGGCATCCTAGTTGGATACACTGACACAGATTTAAAAAAGAATCTTTCCGGCTTCTCTTCGGATTGTTGTCCTACCAATTCCTGCCTAAACCAAAATGACTGTTCCTTAAGAGGAAACGTTTACGAAGACGAGGAACTGGAACTGGAGGGAAGGCATCCTAGTTGGATACACTGATACAGATTTAAAAGAATACAGCTTCTCTCCAGGGTGTCGCCCTACCAATCCAATGCACCGCAATCACACTGCGGGCTTTATGGAGCTTCTTGTTTTTAAGTGTGTGCGTGGTTTTCTTATAGGTAAACATGCTGGTTGCAGCGAATGTTGACCTAACCTATTTCTTGTATGCACGCCGTGTGTTGTTGGTGTTTATGAAGACAGCATGGTGCATTCGATTTAGTATTTACTCTGTGATCATGCCTCCAGTGGTGTTGGTTTGAGAGAATTTCCCTCACGATGTAGCGTTTGACTTTTCCTTCACTTCTTTCTATCGTTTTTCTTCATGTTTACATTCGTATGTTTACGGTCTATCCGTGTCCTCAGGTATTAACTTCATTGGTTCATTTCCTCCCTATCTTTCATTTTTTCTCTGTTCCGTTATATGTATTTCTACCTTCAGCTGTTTCTGTATCTCTTCCCTACAATTTTCTTTATCCATTTCTTACTTAACTCTTTCCTTCTGATTTTCTACCTTTGTTTCCTTCTTACTCTGTTTTTCTACCTCTTTCCTTTAATTTTGTTCTTCCTCTGTTTTTCTACCTCTTTCCTTTAATTTTGTTCTTCCTCTGTTTTTCTCTTTCTTTCTGATTTTCTGTATTCCTCTGTTTCTCTATCCCTTTTCTTCTGATTTTCTCTCTTCTTTTCTTCCTTCCTCTGTTTCTCTATCCATTTTCATCTGATTTTCTCTCTCCTTTTCATTCTTCCTCGGCTTGTATCGTTCTTTCTGATTGTCTCTCACCTATTCTTTCTTCCTCTGCTTCTCTATCCCTTTTCTTCTGATTATCTCTCTCCTTTTATTTCTTCCTCTGCCTTCTCTATCCCTTTTCTTCTGATTTTCTCTCTCCTTTTCTTCCTTCCTCTGTTTCTCTATTAATTTTCTTCTGATTTTCTCTCTCCGTTTCTTCCTTCCTCTGCTTCTCTATCCCTTTTCTTCTGATTTTCTCTCCTTTTCTTTTTCCTCTGCTTCTTTATCCCTTTTCTTCTGATTTTCTCTCTCATTTTCTTGTGATTTTCTCTCCTTTTCTTCCTTCCACTGCTTCTCTATCCCTTTTTCTGATTTTCTCTCACCCTGCTTCTCTATTCCTTTTCTTCTGATTTTCTCTCTACTTTTCTATATTTCTCTGCTTCTCTATCCCTTTCCTTCTGATTTTCACTCCTTTTTTCCTGTTTGTATCGTTCTTTCTAATTTTCTCTCTCCTTTTCTTTCTTCCTTTGCTTCTCTTTCCCTTTTCATCTGATTTTTTCTCTTTTTTATTATTCTATTTCCTTATAACTTTCTCTCCCCTTTTCTTTATATCTCTCATTCTATTTTCTTCTAATTTTCTCTCTTCCCTTTTTCCTGTTTCTCTATCTCTTCTCTTCTAATTTTCTACCTCCCTTTACTTCTTCTCTTTTTCTCTATCTTTTTCTCCCTTTTCTCTTGTCTTATTTCGTTGATTGCCATTCCCAGTCTGTCTCTTACGTTTTGTAGAATGTCTGGTATTCATAAAAGTCATAGAAATATTGTGACGTTTCTGCCTCTTGCAAGTGGTGAAGGATGCCTAATTTTTAAACGGGTTTCTTTAATTGAGAGTCTGTTTTCCTGGAACCTTCTAAACAACAAGAGCTCGTAACGTTTGTTTCAAGACTTCAGGGACGCACTGAGAAAACATCGCAGTCGTCTTTCGGTCCGCGGACCGGAAGTTAAGAACAGCTATTCTACATTCTATTCACCATTCCGTTTTCTTCTGTCTTGATTCTTCTTTGAGAGGTCTTTATCATGAACCTCTTCTTCTTCATCCTGTGTTCTTACTCCCTCTTTTCTTTTGTTTTCTTAGCACTTCATCACTCACCTTCCTCCTTTTTTGCAATTCACCATAATACCTCAAACTTTAGAAATGAAGAATAAGCAACAGATTAAATCTTTCCTAACATGTTATGGCTACTAAAAGCTTCAAACAATTTTACAAACTTATTCGAATGGTCTTAAAATTATAATTTCTCCATTTCAAATCCTTTTCGACGCAGGGTTTAATTTATGAATGGGTGTAGGAAAGGGGAGAGGCATTCCCCCCCCCCACCCTCCAGGGAAGGAAGATGTATCCCGGTGTGCGAGGACCACCAACTCATAACCCCAGAGGCTACGCCATCAAAGCCCCGGTCACGTGACACGCGAGGCCACCTGGGAGGCCTCCTTGGTACTAATTGGATGGCTTCGGGTTTGTTTCTACTCTTATTGTCTTGTCCGTCTTTATTCCTCCATTCCCATGCTTCGAGGCTGCAGAGATTGACTAGTTTGGGAAGTTGAAATTCTAACTTTCTGTCTGCAGAAAAGTTAAGAAAGGTAGTTGAGTAACTCTGTAACTCTTACTTTCTGAAGGAAATTGAGTTAACTCGTACTTTCTGTCTATATACAAGTTACGGAAGAAACTTGGGTAACCCTTACTTTCTGAAGGAAATTTAGTAACTTTTACTTTCTGTCTGCATACAAGTTAGGGAAGGAAACTGAATAACTCTCACTTTCTGTCTGCATACAAGTTAGGGAAGGAAACTGAATAACTCTCACTTTCTGTCTGCATACAAGTTAGGGAAGGAAACTGAATAACTCTCACTTTCTGTCTGCATACAAGTTAGGGAAGAAACTTGGGTAACTCTTACTTTCTGAAGGAAATTCAGTAACTCTTACTTTCTGTCTGCATACAAGTTAGGGAAGAAACTTGGGTAACTCTTACTTTCTGAAGGAAATTTAGTAACTCTTACTTTCTGTCTGCATACAAGTTAGGGAAGGAAACTGAATAACTCTCACTTTCTGTCTGCATACAAGTTAGGGAAGGAAACTGAATAACTCTCACTTTCTGTCTGCATACAAGTTAGGGAAGAAACTTGGGTAACTCTTACTTTCTGAAGGAAATTCAGTAACTCTTACTTTCTGTCTGCATACAAGTTAGGGAAGAAACTTGGGTAACTCTTACTTTCTGAAGGAAATTTAGTAACTCTTACTTTCTGTCTGCATACAAGTTAGGGAAGAAACTTGGGTAACTCTTACTTTCTGAAGGAAATTTAGTAACTCTTACTTTCTGTCTGCATACAAGTTAGGGAAGAAACTTGGGTAACTCTTACTTTCTGAAGGAAATTTAGTAACTCTTACTTTCTGTCTGCATACAAGTTAGGGAAGAAACTTGGGTAACTCTTACTTTCTGAAGGAAATTTAGTAACTCTTACTTTCTGTCTGCATACAAGTTAGGGAAGGAAACTGAATAACTTTTACTTTGTCTGCATGAAAAATAGGGAAGGGAATTGTTCATACAAGTTAGGGAAGAAAACTGCATAACTCTCATCTTCTGTCTGCATACAAGTTAGGGAAGAAATTTAGGAAACTCTTACTTTCTGAAGGAAATTTAGTAACTGTTACTTTCTGTCTGCATGGAAGTTAGGGAAGGGAATTGGGTAACTTTACTGTCTGTCTGCATACTTGTATACAAGTTAGGGAAGAAAACTGCATAACTCTCATTTCCTGTCTGCATACAAGTTAGGGAAGAAATTTAGGAAACTCTTACTTTCCGAAGGAAATTGATTAACTACTACTTTCTGTCTGCACATAAGCTAGGGTGCGGGCCTTTTCCTGGACATGCAATACATGCAAAATATTATGCATATCCTAGGCTCCTAGCGTCAGTTTTATTTATTCTAAACTGTGAGTATCAGTACTAACACCAGAAAGATCTTTAAAGGGATAAAATTAATTGTCTCAATCTCTAGATAATGCAAGTTTAGTGCTCTGCGTGATTTTTTGTGTTTCTCGTGCAGTTTGGGCTTAATCTTTGATAAACGCCGCGACTATAGTAGATATTCCGCTTTTTAATTTTAGTGTGTTCGATAATATTCCGCAAGGGCAGTACTTTATTTTTATTTATGTCAGTACTGTTTTTCTAAAGAATTTTGCTGCATAACAGTTTCTTCTTTTCAATCAAAGATTGGACCCTTGCCGAAATACTCCTGTCTGCGTACTTGCTGGGGGACACAAACTTTCAATATTGACACAGGATTATTGAAGCACTTGTTGCCATGGAGATGTTTCGGTTGTATTATCACTTCCATCAGAGCTGTTGTCATGTATAACCACGCTCTGTTTCATTAAGTAAGCCCTAAAGTGAACTAATTTTATCCAATACCTGAAAATGAAACCTAAGTGTGATTCTATAAAGAGATAAGACAGAGAAAAAGCAAGAAGAAAGAAATATAATCGTAGAGAGAGGAGAGCGAGAAGGAAACAATAGAAAAAGTAGGGATGAGAGAAAAGAAAGAGAGGGAGGAAAGCGAAAATAGATAAGAGAGAGGTGGAGAGGGAAGAGTGGGGAAGAGAAGAAAAGAAAAAAATAGAAAAGAGAGAGAAAAGAGGGGAAAAAGAAGAAAAGAGAGAGGAAAGAGAAGAAAAGAAAAATAGAAATGAGGGAAAATAGAAGAAAAGAAAAATAGAAAAGAGGGGAAAGAGAAGAAAAGAAAAAAATAGAAAAGAGAGAGAAAAGAGGGGAAAGAGAAGAAAAGAAAAAAACTAGAAAAGAGAGAGAAAAAAGGGGGGAGAGAAGAAAAGAAAAAAATAGAAAAGAGAGAGGAAAGAGGGGAAAGAGAAGAAAAGAAAAAAATAGAAAAGAGAGAAACAGAGGGGAAAGAGAAGAAAAGAAAAATAGAAAAGTGAGAAAAGAGGAGAAGAGAAGAAAGAAAAAAATAGAGAAGAGAGAAAAAGAGGGGAAAGAGAAGAAAAGAAAAAATAGAAGAGAGAGAAAAAGAGGGTAAAGAGAAATGAAATGTAGAAGTCAGAGGGAGAGAAGAAATATAAAGAAGGGGAAAAGTAGAGTCATATAACAATGGGGTGAGAATAAAAGTAGAGAGGGGAGAGAAAGAAAATATAAAGTAGGGAAGAGAGAAGGGAAAGAAAGAAAAGGAGATTAGGGGAGAGGTGAGGAGGAGGAGAGGGAAGAGTGTGGGAGACAGGAAATGAAACATAGAAATGATAGAGGGACAAGGAAGAAGAAGAAGGGAAGAGTAGAAAGATAAAGGAAATATAGATTACCACTTTCCTCAGAGCATCTTGGAAGAAGGGAGGAAAGCACACTGTAGAAGATTGCCTGGAGGGAAATGCCTCAAACTCTCACTGGCTTCGTCTGCATTGAGAGCTTCGCATCCACAACCAGACGTTTCCTGCTCTTCTTGGCTTCTTTTTATCATCTTCTGACCATCTGCTTTCCAATATCAACACAAACCTTCACCTCGGATGTGGAGGCCCTTGCTCTGCAAAGGGGCAATGCCAAACATTAGGAGAGAAGACTGTTTAGCAAATATATATTAAAAATACTCTTCTAGAACTCAACAGAACTGAAGTTTGCTTTTTGGTTTGGTGATGGCTGTCTTAATGGAACTCTGCTCTAAAGGTTTGACATCTGTTGCAGTTCTCCAAGAGTAACAAAAGCCCTGGCGCCATAGTTACGACATAAGAATACTCTCTGACCATTGCGTTCCTTAGATATCGCCGCACATCCATAATAGTAAGGCAATTTAGACAAATAAGCCATAAGAAATGCCAAAGAGATTAAGGGAGGCTTCACACCCTAAATCTGGCACACAGATTGTTATTCAACATACGAAAAATTCTATATTGAATTAATTAAATGTATATAAAATTTTCCACAAATTAGGGGTGTCTCTAGAGGGCAGGAAAGAGAGCCAGCCCACTCTTCTGCTCATCTAAATAAGAGGAAGAACCACACATATATGGAGAATAAAAAGAGGGAGGTGAAACGAATGCGAGACGGAAATAAAGAAAGATTGCTTGGTTGATTTAGTGTTTTAAGTCCACTTTATGCACAGTAAGGCTAATCGGGACTGGACCTACAGTTTAAAGTGGGAACCACTATATGCTACCACCGGGTATCGAACCCGGGAAATAAAGAAAGAGAAAGAGGAAGCACGTGATAGAAGGAGGTAGAAGATAAAAGATGAACAGAGTGAAGAAATCAAAGAATAGAGAAATTAAATAACACAGAAAGAAATATAGATAGAATGAAAGCGATAAAAAAACAAAAGAAGAAAGAGAAAAATACAGATACGAATGCAAAAGAAGAGACAGGAGAAGGAGATAGAGAAACAGAGTAAGAAAGAAAGGGGAGAGAAAATTAGAAGGGATGACAGAATCAGGAAGAAAGAAAAGCGAGAGAAAATTAGAAGAAAATAAATGGAGAAACAGAGTAAGAAAGAAATGGGAGATAGAAAAATAGAAGGAAAGAGAGAAATAGAGTAAAGAAGAAGTGAAGAGAGAAAACTAGAAGGAATGAGAGAAACAGGACGATAGAGAAGGGAGAGAAAATGAGAAGAAAATAAATGGAGAAAGACAGAAAGGGGGAGAGAAAATTAGAAGGCATGAGAGAATGAGGAAGATAGAAAGCGAGAGAAAATTAGAAGAAAATAAATGGAGAAACAGAGTAAGAAAGAAATGGGAGATAGAAAAATAGAAGGAAAGAGAGGAAGAGAGTAAAGAAGAAGTGAAGAGAGAAAACTAGAAGGAATGAGAGAAACAGGACGATAGAGAAGGGAGAGAAAATTAGAAGAAAATAAATGGAGAAAGAAAGGGGGAGAGAAAATTAGAAGGGATGAGAGAATCAGGAAGAAAGAAAGCGAGAGAAAATTAGAAGAAAATAAATGGAGAAACAGAGTAAGAAAGAAATGGGAGATAGAAAAATAGAAAGAAAGAGAGGAAGAGAGTAAAGAAGAAGTGAAGAGAGAAAACTAGAAGGAATGAGAGAAACAGGACGATAGAGAAGGGAGAGAAAATTAGAAGAAAATAAATGGAGAAAGAAAGAAAGGGGGAGAGAAAATTAGAAGGGATGAGAGAATCAGGAAGAAAGAAAGCGAGAGAAAATTAGAAGAAAATAAATGGAGAAGCAGAGTAAGAAAGAAATTGGAGAGAGAAAAATAGAAGGAAAGAGAGTAAAGAAGAAGTGAAGAGAGAAAACTAGAAGGAATGAGAGAAACAGGACGATAGAGAAGGGAGAGAAAATTAGAAGAAAATAAATTGAGAAAGAGAGAAAGGGGGAGAGAAAATTAGAAGGGATGTGAGAATCAGGAAGAAAGAAAGCGAGAGAAAATTAGAAGAAAATAAATGGAGAAACAGAGTAAGAAAGAAATGGGAGATAGAAAAATAGAGGAAAAAGAGAAAGAGAGTAAAGAAGAAGTGAAGAGAGAAAACTAGAAGGAATGAGAGAAACAGGACGATAGAGAAGGGAGAGAAAATGAGAAGAAAATAAATGGAGAAAGAAAGAAAGGGGGAGAGAAAATTAGAAGGGATGAGAGAATCAGGAAGAAAGAAAGCGAGAGAAAATTAGAAGAAAATAAATGGAGAAACAGAGTAAGAAAGAAATGGAAGATAGAAAAATAGAAAGAAAGAGAGGAAGAGAGTAAAGAAGAAGTGAAGAGAGAAAACTAGAAGGAATGAGAGAAACAGGACGATAGAGAAGGGAGAGAAAATGAGAAGAAAATAAATGGAGAAAGAAAGAAAGGGGGAGAGAAAATTAGAAGGGATGAGAGAATCAGGAAGAAAGAAAGCGAGAGAAAATTAGAAGAAAATAAATGGAGAAACAGAGTAAGAAAGAAATGGGAGATAGAAAAATAGAAGGAAAGAGAGAAAGAGAGTAAAGAAGAAGTGAAGAGAGAAAACTAGAAGGAATGAGAGAAACAGGACGATAGAGAAGGGAGAGAAAATTAGAAGAAAATAAATGGAGAAAGAAAGAAAGGGGGAGAGAAAATTAGAAGGGATGTGAGAATCAGGAAGAAAGAAATCTAGAGAAAATTAGAAGAAAATAAATGGAGAAACAGAGTAAGAAAGAAATGGGAGATAGAAAAATAGAAGGAAAGAGAGAAAGAGAGTAAAGAAGAAGTGAAGAGAGAAAACTAGAAGGAATGAGAGAAACAGGACGATAGAGAAGGGAGAGAAAATGAGAAGAAAATAAATGGAGAAAGAAAGAAAGAGGGAGAGAAAATTAGAAGGGATGAGAGAATCAGGAAGAAAGAAAGCGAGAGAAAATTAGAAGAAAATAAATGGAGAAACAGAGTAAGAAAGAAATGGGAGATAGAAAAAATAGAAGGGAAGAGAGAAATAGAGTAAAGAAGAAGTGAAGAGAGAATACTAGAAGGAATGAGAGAAACAGGACGATAGAGAAGGGAGAGAAAATTAGAAGGAAATAAATTGAGAAAGAAAGAAAGGGGGAGAGAAAATTAGAAGGGATGAAATAATCAGGAAGAAAGAAAGCGAGAGAAAATTAGAAGAAAATAAATGGAGAAACAGAGTAAGAAAGAAATGGGAGATAGAAAAATAGAAGGAAAGAGAGAAAGAGAGTAAAGAAAAAGTGAAGATAGAAAACTAGAAGGAATGAGAGAAACAGGACGATAGAGAAGGGAGAGAAAATTAGAAGAAAATAAGTGGAGAAAGAAAGAAAGGGGGAGAGAAAATTAGAAGGGATGAGAGAATCAGGAAGAAAGAAATCTAGAGAAAATTAGAAGAAAATAAATGGAGAAACAGAGTAAGAAAGAAATGGGAGATAGAAAAATATCAGGAAAGAGAGAAAGACAGTAAAGAAGAAGTGAAGAGAGAAAACTAGAAGGAATGAGAGAAACAGGACGATAGAGAAGGGAGAGAAAATTAGAAGAAAATAAATGGAGAAAGAAAGAAAGGGGGAGAGAAAATTAGAAGGGATGAGAGAATCAGGAAGAATGAAATCTAGAGAAAATTAGAAGAAAATAAATGGAGAAACAGACTAAGAAAGAAATGCGAGATTGAATATTAGAAGGAAAGAGAGAAAGAGAGTAAAGAAAATGTGAAGAGAGAAAATTATATGGAAATAGACAGAGAAAGAAAGAAATAAGCCGAGAGAGAAAATTAGAAGGGAAGAGATAAACAGGCAGAAAATGAGAAAGAAGGAGATATGGAAACAGAGTAAGAAAGAAACCGTACTGTATAGGAAAACTCTAATTATCATCATCAATTCTATATTTACGTAACACAGTTCAGTTTTTGCGATAACGTAAATGGCCTCTTTAATGACGAAGCATGTTAGAACGTTCATTAATAGTCATTCCAGTGTACAGCTTCAAGGTTGAAAACTGAAGCATGTTACATTGAAACTACACATTTCCAACAACTTCCCCCTCTTTCCCATTTTTTGCTATCTGCACAAATACCGGAGTTTTACTACGATGACGGACTTTTGAATCACCCTGTATGTATGTTTAGAACTAAGTGAAATAAATTAACCTATTTTTGTAGATCGTGCGAAATAATTCACACAAAATATTCGCAATTTGTGCCTTGCTGGGTACGGGAAGAAAATTTCTGTCCGCCAACTCAGGTGCAACCCCCCACCCCCTTCCTTTATCTGCTATTTTTAGAAGTTGAGAAGATAGGAGGAGAGTCATCTGGTTGCACACCCTTCCCCAACTTGCTTTCGAAGACTGCGAGATGCTATGTTTATTCATGGAAGGGTGCAAAAGAGTTATACGAGGGCCGTTTGAAAAGTGAGTGTTTTAGCCTGTTTGCTTAGGTGGGTTATTGCTTTAAATGCTGGACTACCGATGTTCTCGGTTCGAGTTCCGGCCTGGACATGGGTGCTCTTTGCGTGACTCTTCATAATTTCATCATCTTTGCGATTAGCCAAAAGTGGCAGAAAAGCGAAGAATAATAAACCAAAGTTTTAGTTATCTCTTGGTGTCTGAAGAACATATTTTGAAACATTCTTTTACTACTAGTTTGGGAAACAGAAAATTACAGCAGTAGGCTACCAGAATATACATCTGCTAAGTGTGAAACGCCCCCCTTCCATATACTCTATTTAAAGGTCTTGACGTGCAGATTCCAAATCTGCATTCGCTTTCACTCTAGCCCAATTAGGGGCAGAGCGTCTCTTTGAATTTTTTTGGGGTTTTATGAAATTTTCATTTTTTTATTTGGGGGGGGGGGCAAAAATTAAAATCGCCATATCTCCGTTCCTAATTGAGCTAGGAAGATGGTTGATAGCTCATTGGACTCGGAATGAAGTCCTCTTTCCGATTCTACAATACAAAAAGGGGGTTTCCATTTAAAATTTCACATTTGCCCCAGGGGGCGGGAAATCAAGTGTGATATCATTGAATTGCTTTCTTTCACTTATTAAACACGTATTTTTTGTTTTCCGATTCGATGTGTATTTCTCAAGATATGTGACTTTTGGACCATATATATAAGCACCAGTGGCGGTGATTAAGTAGGCGGGGGGGACAGTTGCCCTCCCCACACTTTTCGCCACATTTGCCCCCGCACTATGCTAAACCTGATCTACAGAGGGAAATATACTGTCTTTGCCTCCCTCTCCCCACACAGTTTTGGCAGCTTGCCCCCCTGGTTTTGGAACCCAATCGCCGCTACTGATAAGCACATGTACATACACACACACACACACACACACACTAACGTAAATATATTTACATGCATAGAAACATTTGAAGAGCAGGCTGAAACTGCTTGACAGGAAAAGCGAAATTCAATTCTGACTTTGTTAAGAAAGAAAAGATTTGGCACCCTCGGCTTCAGCCCTCTTAGCCCAACCCTCGCTACGGCCCTGGTTGGGGTCAGTAAATAAGCGAAGGCCTGGTATGAACTGGTAAAATCATCAATCAACGGAACTCCAAGAAACGCATCAATTTTCGCAGTGCGCTCTAGTGAGGAATGATCCCTTGATTGCCTGCCAGTCGTAGAAGTTAAAACGTGGGCAGAGAACAACGGTGCCAAACGTGTCGTTCACCTGAGTCCGAGACAGACAAGGCACTGTACGCGAAATCACAGGCGCAGACGGATTATGCAATCTTTCTCCCTGAGGGGGGCCGGGGGAGAGGGCTCCCACATGCAAATCATCCTTCAAGATCATCTTGTGGGCTCCGCTTCCTCAGGTCGTTGTTTGCCAGTCTCTGCGTCGGCATTTTGCGAATGGCAATTCATCAAAACAGTCGTCCGAGACTTTTAATTTGTGTGTCAGCACGCGTCAGTCGCATCAGTACAGTAATATGCACAAGTATTTCACAAATTGTCCGTGGCTCTTTTCTTTTATTATTCCGTACATCCAATGTGTCTTTAAGAAATATATTTTGTATGCTGGAATAGTGTGTGGCAGCAGCTTATTCTTGAAGCTTATTGTGATGGACAATTTGTATGATGTTCCGCAACACTCCACCCTTACCGAGCCGCTTCTGGCAGGAAAACCCCAAATAAGCAACAAAATAGGTTCGTTAGTCCTGGGTTCCCATCCCGTTCCTCACCAGAGCGCTCAGAACCAAAGAATCAATCACAGGGAAGAACTTACTGACTTAATGTTGCAGGGTGATTGCTGAAAACTCGCAGAAATGTGCATTATACATTTATTTACAATTTGTAAAAGTTTGGCCCCTCAGTCCCTTGTTTTAATCCGGCCCTCTGGATTACTTCCTGCTTTAATCCTTAAAATCTCTCCTTTCACCTCACCCTGAGTGCCAAGCGAGCAGATTATATTTGCGCCGGAATTACGAAAGGGGGGTTTCACATAGAATTTATATTTTTTAGTCCCTGGTTCGTTACACATGTACAGCAAATGAATAAACAACTGGTTTAAAATGGACAGTACAGTAGTTCTTGGGATCATAACATTCTAGTAGGATATATTGGTTTATTATACGTTGTTATATATATACATATTTACATAGCGTTTCCATGTATGTCTTGTATAGACCAAATTAACAAATCTCTAAATCAACATAATTGCGCACCTATGGCTTACACCATCCGCACTTCGTTTACCGCAGAGTTAGCATAACTATCTCTGCGGGCCTACCCTCAGCTTAAATGATATTCCATTCATAACAAATGCGTTTCCTTACGCCTTCACTCTTTCTTTTAGGCATCAATTGTTCAATACGGAAATATCCACATATTTAAAGCTTTTTCTAAAAGGGGACTTGGGGCGGCAACAGGGGTTGGCTTACACCAAATGCTACATTATTATATTAAGTCTAGCCACCAAAAGTGGACTAAACTTGAGGAGACGTTCTTCTTCGTCGATCAATGGAGAAACACTGTATTTTGCTAAAGCCCACTGGCCTTTTTCATAGTCGCGGTAAACGTCCATGGACGTGGACCCCGTAGCGTTGGAAAAATCCACTGCCAACGGTCTTTTGTAAGACAGCTAGCTCCCCCAACCGGGGAGATAAAAAACAGGGAATCTTAATATCCAGTAAAGCACAATCCAACAAGCACATACACTTACATGCAATAATAACATAAAAGTACACTCATGGAAACATATTACTTAACCCTACACCTTGTAGCTGGCCAGCAATTAATTAATACAATATCCAAAAACCAGTAATGGTCAACGCGACCATTACAAATTCAACAAAACAAGGCTCGGATTCTTCCAATAATTCTCTAATTTAGATTATTTACAATCCTCTAACTTGAGCCCCACGGCAGAACTGCCAAGTGGAAGCTGAGCATCGGCAGAACTGCCACGGGATGCTCTTTCTCATGGGAGGCCACTGGAGACCGAAAATCACTCTCCCTTCTGCTCTCCGGTTCATAAACACACTCTCCTGTCCTCTGTCAGAGGCCATATTTATACTTCCTCCCTCGTCGCATGGGGGAGGGCTGAAAGTTCAAATCTTATTGGCTCATTTAAACTACACAGAACCATGGAAGAAACCCAAGCATACAGAACCATACACAAACACAAAAAGAAACAAAAAACAAATAATGTTTGTAACAATGATAATATGTATGCAGTGATGTGCGTCTACGTGTAAACAACGATAGTCTACATGTAGAATGTAGACAATTTTATACATGTATTACGTAATCTATGTAAACAACATGGCGAAAGGTGATAACTTAGCAAAGGGCGCCGTGGAATTAAAAGAAAATTATACTGCGTATCAGTTGATGATGTGTAAGGAGAACTTTTCATACTCTTTCTTCCAAATTCGAACAATTTCTCACCTAGGAAGAAACTTAATATAGGAAATATTCTAGTGTTTTATGGGAAAAAGACCACTCTTGCCTCACGACTGCCATCTGTTGTTGTTTTTGCACACTATTTATCTTCTTCCATAGTTGATAATAAAAGAGAAAAGCAATTTTGTTGTAAAAATGGGTTTCTTTTCATTTCGTTAGGAACCAATATAGTTGAAAATGTCACTTTCCTTTCATGAAACCCTTGAAAATTAATTTTAATGCTCTTTAGATTGTCTACGTAGTTTATGTAAACTAAAACCCAATACAATCTACGCGTAGATTACGTGTAGATAACGCATGTAGACGTAAACTTATAGTCTACGGCACATTACTGTATGTATGCCTCCTCCCACTATACAACGACCAACAGAAGTGGATGCGAATTTCAAGGTAAACTGGGTCACAGATTGATTCATTCTGTTCTGTATATGTACTGTAGTTATTTTACTTGTTTTCCTGAAAAATATTTTCATTTCTTTGGTAATAATAATGATGAACTAATGAATGGTTCATTAGCTCTTTGGCTATTTGTATCGTAACCTACTACAGAGACATCTCTTGCCTCAGTCACAAAACGCTGGATGAGTCTCGCCAAGGCACCAGAAAAATATAGTGGGAGGCTGCTACGACGCTACGAAGCAAGGGATCCGGGTTCGAATCTAGGCCTTGGCAGGGTGTTCTTTAAATGTCCCTTCACCATTTTCATCACATCATCAACCATCCTCATCTTATCGAGTAGCCAAAGGTGGCGGAAAAGCGAAGTAAATTAAACCAATTCAATCAACTCTTTAAAATAAATAAGCGTGTCTGCTTGGCTGCTACGAGCATATGCCGTCACGTAACCCACATATTCATCAATCGTGACACTTCCTTTCATGCATCTACAGTTCAGATATTGCAATGGCATGTTGATAGACAACGGAAATGTAAAAAATTGTAAGGGGAGACTACACCCTGCTACTGAAAAGAAGGCAAGATATTTGGTTATTTTTCTATAGTCACCCTATATAAACACAGCTGAAGTACTTCTTTGGCGGTACTGTAGAAATTTACCGTCAAACCAATTGCAAGAAAGTTCTTCTAACGTTTAGAAACACGCCGCGAAAGAAATACTCATCGCTAATATGATAGGCATGTCGAGAGATATGCCTAATGTGGTGGAACAGGCCGTATACTCGTATACTCGTGCGAATATATCAGATCGCCTGTCTCCTGGACCAGGATGCAAGCATACATCTGTGTCCAGGAGATGGCGCCAAACAGTATTCTGAATGTATAAACGAGATACTTTGAACCGTGGCATGTTCTTGCTGATCTTAACAGTCGATTTTGAGCAAGCTTTTGCTATCATTCGTAATAATTCTCTATGTTTTGGGTGACGTAACTGTGTATAGACTGAGCAGAAGATTAAAGTTTATTCTTGCTGTAAGATCTCAAAAATTGTATTAGATTTATTAGTTTGTCCTTGTAAATGTAATTTCTATAATTTGGTTTTTCGTCCTGCAGCACGAGGTGAAATCCTGTTCTGGATGTCGAGTATCAGATCGAGACAAAAACTAACTGCTAAAATAGTGTTAGTCATAGAAGTGGCGTGATTTTCAAATGAGCGATCAGGGGGAGGGGAGGGTTACGTATGGTCCTTTTATACTGATCACAGGCTGACCTACATATCTCCATCTGTCCCCCAATTATCTTCTGGGGCGTGTCTGTCGATGGGTGTCAACAAAGTTGCGAATTAAAAGCTGTGGGGGTAACATCGCTCTCCCGTTAGAACGTTGCCAAGCGTACATCTATTTTTGCCGGTTTTTTCCTTGTCTACAATCTCCCCCCCTTCCCCCGTGATGTGGTTCTCTGTTGAAGCTCGTCGCTCACACACACACTCTCTCTCTCTCTCTCTCACGTTCGCTTTACAGTACGTTTGGCAACATGCTGTGCATGCGACGCTCATTTGTTTCGTCCTACCAGCAACTTTCGGTGCCTCGTGACACGAAAATGCCCGATGTCAGCCGAAGAGAATTCAACTGATCGTTGCTTCGCAGCCGCCAGCTGGAATTGCGAGCAGCATAGTAGCCAGTCCTTATTCTGCCATAGTTTCCTGCCTTTGGCGTTCATTTTTAAAGGAATACTGGGTCAAGGAGGAGTTATGACCCCCACGAACCCCCCCTCCCTTGGGCTGGTCACATCATGCTAATTGCTTTGTTATGCAGCGCAAGGTATCCGAGACCGATCTCCCATACGGAATCACTCATTATGATTCCTGATTACCCACGCACACCTGAAGGAATCGAACACGGAACCTAATTAATTAGTCTTACGGCAGGGACAGAAGGTAGGCAAATCCTGTGACGGAGAAAGAAACCGACCGGAAGGAGTGGGGAGGTCTGTTTGACCGCCCGTGCCAAAGACGAATCTTTGGGTGGGCTTCGACGACCGGCGTATCCTCCGGTCTTTAAATTAGAGCATCGGTTCGATTGTTGTCACGTGAAAAGGGGTAGCACCGTTGCCACCCAGAAGTACAAAAGGACCGCGGCCACACAGGGTTCTGTTATCTGATTCAGGGGTGAGCACAGGTTGCGAGTGTGTCCCGGTGGATGTGCAACCTCCTCCATGTCCCCGGGGCACCTGTGGGCATTCATTAGTTCCTCCAAATGGGCAATAATCCACAGCGGCCTTAATGTGGCGAAAGGGTCATCAGAAGGAGGAGATTTTTTCTTCCCTCTTTTACTTCCCGGAGAGATACTCCTCTTCCGTTTTTTTTTTTGTGTGTTTGAGGGCATAAACTTCAAGATTATTAGCCTCTCAGTGTTCCTGACCTTGAGAATCTTGCAGGAATTTGCTAATATTTTGCATGATCTGCAAGCACTGATCTTTTGCTACTGAGAGGGCGCTTTCGACCTTTCTATCACTTATAACGCCATCAAGCCTTGTTTCCATGATATGAAAAACTCAATATGCTGACCAAGGCAGTAATTTATTTTATTATAAAACATAAATTAAATGTAACGTTTCAACCTTCTAGCAAGGTCTTCTTCAGACTCTGCACCAAGTACAAATGTAACAAGGTACAAAACAGGACGATATATATACCCAAACATTACTCCCCTCCAGACTATTAGAAAGTTGTTCTGGAACATTCTAGCAGGTGGCTTTCCCTTGTCAACTGTACTTTCACCTGAAAGTGAATGTGGTTGGACTCTTTATCTCACGCTCTTTTTCCTTCATTCCTCTTCCTTCTTCTCTCCTCTTTCTCTCTTGTCCTTTCCACTCTTTCTAACACCTTCTTCCATTCTTTGTTTATCATCAGTCCCCCATTCCAGTTCATTGTGTCTTCTTCACCTTTCTTCTCTATTTCCTTGGCCTCTTTCCATTTTCTCACTAGCATTCTCTTCTCCCTTCCTATCTGCTTAGCCTCATCCCACTCTATGTCATGTCCTGTTTCTCCCATGTGTTTAAATATCGCATTTCTCTCTCTTTTAAGTCGTACATCATCCCTATGTTGTTTCAACCTGTCTTTCAGCCTCTTTTTCGTTTCTCCTATGTACATACTTTGACATTCTTTACATTTCACTCCGTAGATATTCCCTTCCTCTTCTCTGTTTTTCCTTTTTCTTGTTAGCATTCTTCGCTTTTCTTAAGGTGCTTCTCCCTGGATTCCTGTGAGTTTTAATGCCCGCTTTCCTAAGCACTTTGCATAGCTATCTGTGGTCTTCCCCATACTCCTTATTCCAAACCTCCTCTCTTTTTCTTTCTCTTCCAATTCTCCCCTGCCACTTTTCTTCCTTCTTCTGTTTATGTCCAGTCTATCATCCTTCTCATAGCCATTCTTTTCCAGCTGTTTCCATAGGATATTTATTTTGCCTTCTTTTTCACATTCTTTCGTGCATATTTTCTTGATTCTGTCCTCCATATTCTTTATAAAATGTTCTCTCTTTCACGTAGCGCACTACGGGGTGGATGAGAAGTAACTAAGCATTGCAAATTTGCTGTAGTTGTTGTAATATTTAACAGGGTGACTACTCACCTGGAATTAGTTAAATTCTGATAATATGCCTGAATTTTTCTCGGTAGACGTGAAAAATTGCAACTTTCATTAATCCAAATCCCATTGAATTTATACCATTTATAAATGCCCTGATACAAGTTCTTCACAGTTCAGCTTTTATTTTTATTGAGGAAGGGAAAGATAGCTGCGTGGAAAATAAAACAGAATTCTCTCAATCCGTTTACTTTGTTAGTGTCCTTTGCAGAACAATCTGTCTCACAGACGGAAGATTATTCCAAGATACAGGGTCTGTATTTTAAGTAATGAGAATAAATCCAGAAAACAAAATTTATTACAGATATCGCTACAAACCTTTAGTAGTCTTCAAAGTATGCCCCTTGAGCGTCAACACACTTCTGCAGGTGAGTTTTCCACGCGTCGGACGCTCCCTGAAAGTCAGCAACTGGAACAGCCTTCAGAGCACGCGTGCAAGCCGCTTTGACCTCATCCAGGGTTCCGTGGTGGTGTCCTTTGAGGGCTGTTTTCACTCTGGGAAAGAGGAAAAATCTGCAGGGGCAAGGTCGAGACTGTAGGGAGGCTGAGGAATCGTTGTGATGCGAGATTTCGTCAGGAACTCTCTAACCACGAAGCACGTGTGACATGGCGCATTGTCATGATGGAGCTTCCAATCGGCGGCAATTTCTGGCCGCACTCGGTTGACCCGTCTCTTCAACCTTTTTAACACCCCCACGTAGAAGGAGCCATTGACTGTCTGTCCTGCAGGCACAAATTCCGCGTGGACCACACCTTTGTTGTCGAAAAAACACAATCAGAAATGCTTTGATTCTGGACTTGGACATGTGAGCCTTTTTTGGTCGAGGCGACTGCGGAGTGTGCCATGCGGTGCTCTGCCGTTTTGTTTCGGGATCTTACTCGAAGATCCAACTTTCATCTTCGGTAATGACATTGTCAAAAAACTGCGGGTTGTCTTCAATGCGTTCGAAAAGATCTTGCGACACGACCGGGCGGTTGTGCAATTGCTCGTTCGTCAAAACTTTCGGGACGAGCTTGGCGCAAATTTTTCTCATCCCAAGAACCTCGGTGATGATTTTGTGAACAACCATTTTATCGAGTCCTAGCGTATCCGCGATCAACCGCACACCTCGCACACGTTGTTCGTTGTCTCTGGTTCTTGAGGTTGACGGGCGCCCTGCGCGGGGTTCGTCCTCCACGCTCTCCCGGTCTTCTTTGAACATTTTGTGCCACTTGCGCTTGTGATAAACTGTCACTGCCGTACGCTTGCCGAATCATTTCCAGCGTTGCTGCACCAGATTTTCCAAGGTGCACACAAAATTTGATCGTGTACCGCTGTTCCATGCTTTGCTGCATTTTGCTCTTGCACACACTACTTTGCAGACGTCCACGCCACGTGTGATCATGCCTCAACGGACGCCAGCAGGCAAATGCCGCTTGGAGCGCTTTCAAGGTCACACCCCCCACTACCGACTCCAATCGGTCCCAGCGCGCTCTGACGTCTAGTCGCGGCAGAAAAAAATATTCTCATTACTTAAAATACAGACCCTGTATGTTGAAGTTGATTAGGTAAATTTTAGTTTGAAATTCTTATACAACTAAGAATTTTCGCAGATTAGTAAACCCCGTAACATTTGTGGCGTGTTTGCTGATGTATTTAGAGTCTGAGTATGGGAAATGGCAAAGTACAACTTTGTAAACTCTGCTCCTTGAATTAATTATTTTAAATATATACAGGGTGTCCCAGAATTAGGTGGCATAACTTCAGGAGTGTGTTCCTTACATGTAAACAATGAAAAAAGTTTATGTGAACATAGGTCCGGAAATGTTTGGTTTCCGAGTTATAGGGTGTCATAACATGTGCTCACTGGAATTTGTCTATCTTCCACAGGTGGTTTCCTGTAACACAACCAGCTATTTGATGAGTGGTACATGCTGAGTGGGCCTTGTTGAGACCATGTGCACCAATCAGGAACGAGCAGATATGCGCTTCATGTATGGTTTGGCAGATGGCAATGCTGTAGAGGCCCGTCGAATGTACCACAAAAGGTACCCACACCGAAGATGCCCAGATAAAAAAAAGAAACATTTGTGTTATCCATCGCTGCCTGTGTGAATTTGGCAATTTTGCACCTCGTGTTGTTGAAAGAGGACAACCTCGATCTACGACTCCTGTGCAAGAAGAGGAGGTTCTGGATATTGTGACTGCAACTCCTGAAATCAGCACACGAAGATTAGCAATCCTAGTGGATATTCCTCATTCCACTATCTGGAGAGTATTGCGAGAACAACAGTTGTATCCCTACCATCTGCAACGTGCACAGGCATTATCACCAGCAGATTACCCTGCGTGTGTCGTGTTCTGCCAATGGTTTTTGCAGCAACTTTCCTGGGCATCTTCGGTGTGGGTACCTTTTGTGGTACAAACTACGTGCCTCTACAGCATTGCCATCTGCCAAACCATACATGAAGTGCATATCTGCTCGTTCCTGATTGGTGTGCATGGTCTCAACAAGGCCCACTCAGCATGTACCACTCATCAAATAGCTGGTTGTGTTACAGGAAACCACCTGTGGAAGATAGACAAATTCCAGTGAGCACATGTTATGACACGCTATAACTCGGAAACCAAACATTTCCGGACCTATGTTCATATAAACTTTTTTCATTGTTTACATGTAAGCAACACGCTCCTGATGTTATGCCACCTATTTCTGGGACGCCCTGTATATACCGTTTAAAATAATTGAATTAGAAGTTTTGACACATTGGAATCAAACAGACCCTTTATATTGTATTTGTGTATGTATGTGGGTGGTGAGAGGCGGTAATACATAAGGTTGAAATAGAAAACATCTGATTGTACCATTGAATTTTGGAATGTTCGCCTTGAAAACCGGGAATTATACTTGAATTTTATCATGGTCCTAGAGTGGCCATCCTGTTAAGCAATATCAATGAAATTTTCTGGATATATACATTATGGAAAAGGATTGCATATGTACCAGCTCAGAATTCAATGTAGGCATCGACGACATCCATTCGCTTCCTCCAACGAACGGGGATTTAATCCATGGTCTTCTGCAGAAATTCCTTCGGTTTTGATTCAACTGTTGTTTTAAATCCACTTTATCCACAAGAAAGGCTAATCGGGACTGGACCTACAGTTTAAAGTTGGATCCAAACCACTGTGCCATGTGCTTCCACCAGGTCGAACCCGGGACCCCTTGATTACAAGGCGACGACATTACCATTACACCATCGGGGAGGCCCAGGAATTTCTTCGGGACGTTTGTGATTACATCCACAAGCGAAATTTTTTTGATAATTCGCCATTGTGTTCACATTTTGCATGTAGGGTCACACTTTGCAATTGTTTCATTGATAGTTAAACCCTCTCAGTTAGTGAATATTTGATTTTTTTTATTTTTATTTTAAAACTGTGGGTGCGTCAGCACTAAGGCTATTTTGCACTCGTCACATGATACGGGGTCCAGCCTCTTATCGTTACAAATAACAACTCTAGCGTTTCATAAATAGAATCCTAAAATATTCTGAGTTCCGTTAAAAGCTGAGGCTGTAAACGGGCACTCAGCACACATAAGGACAAGAAACAGGACAACACACACAAAAGTATATACTGGCTATAGTGCCAGTCGCCAGAGCCTCGCTCGCCTGCAAAATACAGTCCAGGGTGTACTACGTGGAAGTGAGGTTGACTTTTGGGCGCCTCAGAAGAAGGCCGCCCGTTACACCCCAGTTAGTGAATATTAAGTAAAATCAAGTGTTTATCTACCTTGTGAGTGTCACGATTTCCATATATACCTGCCTCTCATGTAAGTCCATATTAAATTAAATATTTCAATGAAAATAACTAAATATGTATTTACTTATGTTACATTTTTTGGTGCATGTAGATCCGTTTGGGGATTTACGAAATGCTTCAGGATGTTTTGATTTCTTGCCGCCATCTATTGAGAGATCTTGCGGCTTCCCTCATCACTCAACTTCATGAAGTCCAGTCTTATCAGAAATGATTCAAGATCATCGGCAATTGTCGATTTAACTCATGGGAAAGCATATCGGAGAGTTGCTCCAAACCATTGTTTACGATAGTCATAAATCTAGGACGAACGGATCCACGAATCAGATTACTCCTCTCGCTGGTTGGTCCATTGTTAGCATCTGAATGCATTCAAATAGTGTATAAGTATCCGTTAACAATTGAAAAGGAGGTGCAGACAAGAATTTCATCATGACGGGGCTGTAAAGAGTTTTATGAATCCAATTATGCTAACTCATGGATTCCATTCAACAGTTTGAGGGTTGACCATCTCGGTGGATTGATAATAACAGTGCAAGGTCATGGATAAGTACTGTTTAGCAGAGTTTGTATAGTAATGAGTGCTGCAGGATATAAGCTAATAATACGTACAGGGACCTTAGTGGCAATCCTTTTCCTCTTCCCGTTGTGACGGATCTGTTTGATGTTGACCTCCGTTGGTTCTTTCCCAGAAATTCAAGTTGAGTTAAGTGAAGAAAATGGCTCTCAACTAGGGACGTTGTTGGTGAGGGCGTGATTGATTGATTGATTTGGCAGATTTGTAATCAAGGGATCCCGGGTTCGATACTCACTGTGTAATACCTCGGACATTACAGTATAGTTCCATGTTATTTAGTTGGAATGTTGTGCTTGTTACTTTTTTTAATTTGTCAAATCGACTAACCTGAATATGTCAACCTGGCAACATGTTAGAAACTGTGAGATTTATCAACAAGCAAAAGAGAACATAACAAGATAACTGTTATATGAAAATATCTAGAACAATACCGGTGTGTGAATTTAAGTCTGTAAATTGTTGTTAAGTGCGTTCACAAAGAATAAACTTTTTTATTAAAAGGTGACACATAAAGTTTTGATTATACCCGATGGAGGCACATAGTGGTTCGGATCCAACTTTAAACTGTAGGTCCAGTCCCGATTAGCCTTACTGTGCATAAAGTGGACTTAAAACACTAAATCAATCAATAAATAAAGTTTCGATTATCGCGGCTGTATGTTTACCAGAGTCCTTCGCTCACGACGTGAGGAGAGAAGGGTACGTTCATAAACAGACTGAATGGTACATAACAACTGCAACCACATTGCACAGTGATTCGGATCCCACTTTAACCTGTATCTCCAGTTCCGATTTGCGTAGAGTGGACTTAAAAGACGGATGGATTAATTTTGTTTATTTTACTTCTCTTTTCTGCCACTTTGGCTAAAGGCGAATATGAGGATGATATGATGAAATTGATGAAGAGACACTCTCAAAGAACATCCATGCCCGATCTGGGATCGAACGCGGAACCTCTGGCGCAGTAGAGCGCTGTAGTAACCACTTCACCTCTGAGGCTAGCTTAGTGGAGGGTGTACATGGTTCTTGCTTCAGTGCAGGTGTCAACGTTATCATTTTATGTGTTGGTTCAAGTGAGTAAGATTTTATCTTCGTTATGAAAATGAATCTTATTCTTGATACATTAATGACGTAATGAAGTTAATACTTTCGACATACCCTATATTGTAATAAGTAGGACGGAGTTTTGTGGTATTTTCCCAAGAATAACATTACAACCAATAAATATCATATTTCAGAGAAATAACACAATGATAAGACATATTGTGTTCTCTTGCATAATGTTCTTCCAAACGAAAGATTAGCTTTGTTGAAAAGGCTGCCATCTGTCCGTAGTAAGTACAACTAATGTCATTACCATAACGAGTGGCTATCGACAACTATAGCAGCTTGAGACTTATGCTAACAGCACTAAACCTGAATTGCCTAAGCTATCCTCGTAGGCATACAATAGCGGAAATAGGCATGTAAATAGGTTATGTATATTTAGCTATTATATGTATACGTGGATAGGTTAGGCAGACCAGGTTTGGTGCTTTTAGCATCTATCCCCCTAGCTGTCGCTACCCGCTAGTATTGCCATATTCCAGGGGTTCCCAAACTTATTCGTTTCACGGCGCCCTTAGTGTTAAGATTTTTCCACGGCGCCCCAGTCAGAATGTAGGCCTATCTATCTAAGACTTGCAACGCTCAGTTAGTGTGGTAAGGTTGCTTGCCTTAAGTTAAAAAATAAACACACATTTAAAATTCAGAAACATTTTGTATGTAAAATAAAGTACTAAATTTCGCGGCGCCCCTGTTATTCAGCCCCAGGGCGCCGAGGCGCACACTTTTGGAACTACTGCCATATTCTATGCTAAAAATAATAGCAGTTTTAGAGTTTTGCACGTAATTGGTCTTTCAGTGCGCATGCATCTCTTGTAGTGCTTGTCTGTCTTAGAGTATTTAGAGTCTATGAATACACTCTCTATTAATGAGTTGAGTTGGCTTAGCTAATGATCTTACGGCAGGTGAGAGAAACAGCCAAGACACACAAGACCTCAAGGAAGATGAAGAGGTAATATTTCACCATGAAGAGGAGCCCGAACGCTGAAGGGAAACTGTATTGTGCTCGTTGACTCCTATTTACATACTTCGCATTTATCTTGTAAAGAGGCTTGGAGAAGATGTCCTCCTCTGGGTTTGCCCTAGGACTCCCTCTCACCTGAAGGGTTTTCACGAACGTGACAAGGGTTGTGGAGTCGAGAGTTGTCTTTAGGCTAAAGGAGATGAATGATAAATAACTGTCTCGCCAAAGCTGGAGGGTAACATTGAATTATATTCTCATAAATCATCCACGTGTGAGGTCCTTTTATTGTTTTCTCTTTTGTTTATCTTCCTCCATAGTTTTTTCGTCTGCTTGAGAAAGTTCGGGTGAGTAAATATCTTCCATATTTCCATCTGGAAGATCCTGATGCAGCTGACGTGGTAGAAACTCGGTTCAGGTTCATGGTAAAGCTGGCCAGATCGTATATGCAACCTGGGCGCGAGTCTACACTACAGTGCTCCTCCCACTTGCCTTGTGCGCATGCGCAGGAGACCCTTAAGCTTGCCACTGCTCATATTTCTGCGCAGTAGGCTGTAGTAGTAAGAGAAAACTAGTAATATGGAATCCTTGGTTAGTTCTGGGAGTAAATCCGGAGATGTTAGGCAATTGAGCGAAATATACTATCGTAAGGTCAATAGTTTCAACTTGCGAACCTGGAATTTCACATCCCTTAGAAATGTAGAATACAATCCTGGAATATGCATGTCGTAGAACCCTTAATCGAGCTAAAATTATGATTCTTATTCCTAGTAAAGTATTTGTTTCTGCAAATTTAACATTAATGAACATTTTTCTGCCTGTTTTCTTTTAAAAGAAACAGTGCAGTTGCAGAAACTTAGCTTGCAACAGAATAAGACATATTGAACAGAAGTTACAGAAAGTTGGCAATAGATGGCTCTTGTTATGAAACCTAAATTTCCTATCTTTGGTTATTGGATATGATAATTTGGCTACAGATATCTTCAGGTATATCTTTAGGTAAATATAAGAAGAATTTAATTTGAAAAGTAAAAATAAAATTGTACTTATAAGAAGCTAATGGAGATTAACAACTTGCAAAGTCTTCCTAAATATATTATGGAATTTGAATTTGAATTAGAATTTCTAGTTCGATACACTTGCGACAGTGGCAAGTGACATTTGCCTGACAAACGACTAACCAGCCATGACAAAAGACAAATACGATTCGCGATTCACAACTATATGAAGGCAAAGTCTCATGACTGGAACTTCAAGCAACAGCAACCGCCATGACCCAGGATGCGAGGATGCAGTCCGTAGTTTACAACCACTTAGACTCAATCCTGATGCACTTAATCTTGATTCACATCTACACTCAAGTAACGTTCAGATCACCGTTCGCTCACGGTGCGGTCAAATATTGTTGAATGATTTTTAAATAGAAGCATTCACACATAGCGTATCCTCGACTACAGATCTGAGAATAGGTCCGAAGGTAAACACTTGGGTGTTCTTTTAAGCTGCACTCTGTACGCAGCCGCTCCAAAATCAAATGGCGTTAGTCCTACTGCATGATTGTCACTAATTACCCTCTCATCCGCCGAGACATATCAAACTAGCTTCTTGTTCCTTTCCCCCCGTCAGTTCCGAAGAAAGGGCGTAATCGTGCGAGCCTTATACAGATGAGGCTCTTGAAACGCTGACGTGAGGCCCTGTTCGAGTTGATCGCATCGCGTGTCGGACTGACAGCAGCTATTAAAACCACTTCTTGTCGTTTGGTTGACTCCCGATGTCAAGGGTTGTTGGTAGCCTGTTCTGTGAGCGACCAGTTTCCTGAGTTCTTCTTCCTCCAAACGTATCCCATACCTTCCTTCGTGTTTAAAACAGCTCTGGAGGATTTTTGCCGTTGCGTTAAACTCCATACTTGTTCAGGTTCTGTGGAATTAACGTTAAAAACCTGGTTGGAGGTGAAAACTGATATTTCTCAAGAGTTTGTCTTCTTTCAAAGATTGTAACTTATTTTCTTAAATTCTTTTACTTGCGATTTTTTCTTCCTATTCTTGTTCCCTTGAACATTCTTAGGCAAACGTTGCCGACAATACATTAAGGGTCATGTGTAGATCGTTTCAGCATAAGTTTCATATTTCCTATACATTGTACGTTTAATGAAAATTGTTTAAAAATCTTGTTTTACGAAAAAACACTTTTAATTCATTCTAATGTTAATAATAATTGTTATTTACAGTTTTACTTCTCAGGTCCAACTTAGGCAACTAAGTTCAAATTAGGCAACCGGTTTCCTAATTTGGACCACTTATACAATTTCTTATTTTATACATGTTAGTACTTATATATTTTAAAATTTATTACTATCCGATTAAAGTGCATGTAATGTTCTATACTTTTTTTAAAAGAAATATTTCGAATTAGTCATTAATAGAGAAATGAATTAAGAAAAACCAAAACTGGTCCAATTTCGGCAACTTCCCCTATACATGCCTTTACTCAACGAATTTTTCCTTTTACTTTTGTTTTCCTGACTATTTGATTGGTCTATATTTCCCTGTCAGTCGCCGTAGAGGAGCCAGGGCGCCCTATAGAGCCTGGTTCGAATCCCGGCCTGGGTAAGGGTGTCCCTTCATCACTTTAATCCTATGATTACTCATCCTCGTCGTTGCGAATAGCCAAAAGCAACGCTAAAATAACAAAAATCAAAATCTTATTCTCTCTCTTGACAGTTTTTCACGTGTACTTATGTTTGTTAAAATTGTCCCCTTTCTTGTTATTAATTTTCATGTTTTATTGGTGTATTAAGCTTTTCAAGGTGCTGGTTGATTCTTTGTATTGTAGTTTTTTTTCCTTGTTTCCAGGTTGTTATTCCCTTTGCACCATCCTTTCGTTTCATTCCATTTACATGTTTCTGTCGTCTTTTCCTTTCCATTTGTTCCTATTAACCAATTTACACACGGTTTTGCAAGATAACTTTCTAAGAATTTGTACATGAGTTTTCACTCTAGAGATAAATGTAATTCATAACTACATATATATCCTATGTACAGCGAAAACAGTTGAACATCATGGTACGTAAGCACAGAAAAGAAAAATGCAAATGATTTAATTTCAATCTTAACTAATTCTAGTTGCATGTTTCAATCTATTTTTCTATTTTACTGGTTTTGAGGCACCTAATACGATACCATGATGATTGTTCATTTCTCTTACGCGGTTCTGTTTGTTATTGCAGGCTAACGAGGCTGTGAGGCTTGTGCTGTGTCATCCATATATGTTTGTAATTGTCGCTTCATCCATTTCATCATATCACCATTCGTTCCCATCGTCGCGGTTAGTCAAAAGTGGCAGAAATGCGACATTAGCTAAACTGAATCAATGAATGTTTGTTCATATCCCACTTGCATACTTTTACTTCACTCTCAGTTTCATGCACTGGCGTACACTGAAGATGCTGATGGGGCTACAGCCCCCTTCTGAAATTTCGAGAAAATCGACATTTTACAAATAAAATCATTGAAGAACTCGAAAAAACTAAGGTGGTGAATGCAGATTCCACTCAAAATGACCCCGGATTGCAATTTTTGGGAGTGGAGAGTACTAAATGTGTGAAATCTCTTATTGTGCTTACCGCCCCCTGGAAAGTAGCTAGTACTATCCATCTTTACAATTGCAGCCCCTCCCGAAAAATAAATCCTGCGTACGCCAGTGGAGATGCTGAATCTATTTGAGAGCATCGATTTTTAAACTTAATTCTCTCACGTGTTGCCTAGTGGAAACCGTTATCAAGCAAAGTCCTTTTAGAAGCCGGTTGATCCAGTGAGAGAAATGGATGATATTCAGCGAACAACTTCCCCACAATTCATTGCGCGAGAGCACGCCCGCAGCCATGATTCCGGCAAACGTTTCGCAGCACAGATGTAGCGTGTTGAAAACACGATTGATAAGCATTCCCCCCTGCCTCCCTCCGAATTGATATCGTTTATTGCAAGTTACAAAATAGCAGAACGTTTGTTAGTTTTATTGTTAATAACGGAAATAAAGTCCTGTTAGCACACACACATACACAAGAGGAAACTTCATTTGAAAATATACAGGGTGGCTCAATAAGTCACTTAACACCCTCAGTACAAGGCCACTGCGGCATGGAATTTGAAATTGACGATGACCAATCATTGCCTGGCCAAGGGGGAACCACATTGACGCCACCCACACGGTCGGCGGCCATCTTGATGTCCGCCATCTTGAATTCAACTTCAGAATTTTAAATGGGAAGGGGGTCGTGCGACATATCAAAATTGGCTAGAATTTCACGAGAAATGCAATGGTGAAGGTTTTTTCGACGTATCTTTAACCAGTAAAAAGTTAGTGTCACTGTGAAGGACTTTTAATTCAATGGAAGCGACACACTGGTAATTGTTCGCGACAACCATTCATAATGAGCAGCTCTTCATGGATGTATCCGATTAAAATAATGTGCAATGGCATGCGAACGTCTCTCCCTAGACGTCACTTTGATCTCGATGCATTACCGATGCGCTAAACAAATTTTAAGGCATTTTTCTAACACCTCGAAAAGGAGCAAATTGGTACAAGAATTCAGGCATAACTTTTTACTGGTTAAAGATACGTAAAAAAAACCTTCACCATTGCATTTCTCGTGAAATTCTAGCCCATTTTGATATGTCGCACGACCCCCCTTCCCATTTAAAATTCTGAAGTTGAATTCAAGATGGCGTACATCAAGATGGCCGCCGACCGTGTGGGTGTCGTCAATGTGGTTCCCCCTTGGCCTGATAACGATTGGTCATCACCATTTCCATGTTGCGCGCTGCAGTGGCCTTGTACCGGTGGTGTTAAGTGACTTATTGAGCCACCCTGTACAATACTAGTAATACAATTAAAAATGTTAAACATCAGCTCATTTTCATGCACGCAGCATTTGCTTCGCTTCACGCTTGCTATGGCTTGCGGGACTGAGTGCCCTAGCACGTGCGGTTTGGCCAGATTTCCCATCATGCTCTCCACCGCTGACGTCACATTGAATATCGTCCATACGGATAAAACGATTCCTAACTTCGTCATCATGCTTATTCGATTTCCTTCATTTTTGATCGTTGCATCCGCCTTTCTACCTGACGTCTGACTTGACCCTACATCGGGAATGGGTTTGAGAGTGGGGGACGGTCCGTTTTAGGGACAGTTGTTCCTTGTGGAAGCCGCCAAGAACTCAATCGAGATGCTTGATATACGACCTTGGGCGGTTGTTTGCTTATGGATGTGTCTGGAGTAGCGTGCATTTTAATATCATCGCATTGAATGATGACTGTGGAAATTGACGGCTGAAAGGGTAAAGGGAGGAATAATGGACGAGGGCTGCTTGGGTGATGGTGTTAGTGGAACAAGATTGGTTGCCAGGTCTACGTTTTAATAATGTGGGTTTGCGAAGAGGACCTCGCGATAGCGAAGTGGTTATAGTATTGTACTTGGGCTGGAGTTTAAATAGTGGCAACTATTTATTTACAAATTATACAAAAGAGATACCTCTGTGAAATGTTTCCAGGTCTTTGATGTAGTCACCAGCATTGTGTACAACCGTTGTCAGCGATGTGGAAGTCGTAGAGTTTCTGTAGCAGTGCCTGTTCTGTTGATGGTTCGAATGGAGCGGAGTATTGCTTGAAGAATCTCTGGAACAATTCGGAAGCTTCCCTGAAGAATCTCTGGAACGGTTCGGAAGCTTCCCTGAAGAAGCTCTGGAACAGTTCGGAAGCTTCCCTGAAAAAGCTCTGGAACACTTCGGAAGCTTCCCTGAAGAAGCTCTGGAACAGTTCGGAAGCTTCCCTGAAGAAGCTCTGGAACAGTTCTGAAGCTTCCCTGAAGAATCTATGGAACAGTTCGGAAGCTTCCCTGAAGAATCTCTGGAACAGTTCGGAAGCTTCCCTGAAGAATCTCTGGAACAGTACGGAAGCTTCCCTGAAGAAGCTATGGAAAAGTTCGGAAGCTTCCCTGAAGAATCTATGGAACAGTTCGGAAGCTTACCTGAAGAATCTCTGGAACAGTTCTGAAGCTTACCTGAAGAATCTCTGGAACAGTTCTGAAGCTTCCCTGAAGAAGTTCTGGAACAGTTCTGAAGCTTTCCTGAGGAGACTCTGGAACGGTTCGGAAGCTTCCCTGAAGAATCTCTGGAACAGTTCGGAAGCTTTCCTGAGGAATCTGTGGAACAGTTCAGAAGCTTCCCTGAAGAATCTCTGGAACAGTTCGGAAGCTTTCCTGAGGAATCTCTGGAACAGTTCTGAAGCTTCCCTGAAGAAGTTCTGGAACAGTTCTGAAGCTTTCCTGAGGAGACTCTGGAACGCTTCGGAAGCTTCCCTGAAGAATCTCTGGAACAGTTCGGAAGCTTTCCTGAGGAATCTGTGGAACAGTTCAGAAGCTTCCCTGAAGAATCTCTGGAACAGTTCGGAAGCTTTCCTGAGGAATCTCTGGAACAGTTCGGAAGCTTCCCTGAAGAATCTATGGAACAGTTCGGAAGCTTACCTGAAGAATCTCTGGAAGAGTTCGGAAGCTTCCCTGAAGAATCTCTGGAACAGTTAGGAAGCTTTCCTGAAGAAACTATGGAACGGTTCGGAAGCTTCCCTGAAGAATCTCTGGAACAGTTCGGAAGCTTTCCTGAAGAGACTCTGGAACAGTTCGGAAGTTTCCCTGAAGAATCTCTGGAACAGTTCGGAAGTTTCCCTGAAGAATCTCTGGTACAGTTCGGAAGCTTCTGGAACGGTTCGGAAGCTTTCCTGAAGAATCTCTGGAACAGTTCGGAAGCTTCTTTGAAGAATCTCTGGAACAGTTCGGAAGCTTTCCTGAGGAATCTGTGGAACAGTTCGGAAGCTTCCCTGAAGAATATATGCAATAGTTCGGAAGCTTTCCTGAAGAATCTACGGAACGGTTCGGAAGCTTCATCTTTGAGAACAAATAAAAGTCACAGAGGCTGGTAGAGCACACGAAATAAAATTATTGTTGTCATTTTTGACCACCAATATTTACTTAAAGTTGGCGCCTCTGAAAAGTGAGGGTTGGCCACCCCTACTCTGGCTTCTCACCCCCCTTCCTTTTCTTGTCTGTGTTTGCAAGGCTGTTAGAAATCAGTTTGTAAACAACAAACATTGTGGTGGCAGGGTGGCGGTTGATGATGGTTACGGCACGAACGGTTGTGGATGGTTGAGATGATACCACCTACCATTGTAGTCCGAGGCCAAGTCATGATGGCAGTGGTACCAGAAAGATAGAGGGAACAGCGAGGAAACATATGCACCTGGCAAAACTGGGCGGTCCTGCATTTCCCATGCGTGTCGAAGGCAATCTCCTCTACACCCCCTTGTCCGGTCTCTAAGGTGTTTTTAATATCCTTCTCCTCCAGCTCTACCTTGACCGATTTCAATCGAAGCCGGAGGTCAAAATAATTTTCCACGTGACGCCTTATCGCTTCCACAGGCGAAGGGGTTGCCTTACCCATAAATCTCGGAATCCGGCTCTAACCGCAACAAATGGTTGCTTGGTTTCCAATCTGCGGGGCTCATCGACACCGGAGGATGTCTCGCGGACAAGATCTGGAGGTTCGGGATGCAGGGAAAACCAACGCCACCTCGCACCTTTTCTTCCACCTTTGTCTGTACCGATTGCGTGTTGTTTTTCTTGTCTGGGAGGTTGGGTTATGGATGTGCGAAAGACATTGGGGTTGGTCAGTCGAGGGATGCTGGTGTTGTTTTTCTGTTGTGGGTTCGAGGCCAGGGATGGAGGCGAGTATTAATTTCTCTTCGCATTCTTCACAGAAATTTATCGAGTGAACTCTCTCTCTCTCTTCGTTTTACTTTCTCTTCCTCTTCCCTTTTTCTCCTTTCATTCTTCCTTCCTTTCCTCTTTTGTACCTCTTTTACGCTTCCTCTGTTTCTTTCATTTCCTTCTCTTCTCTTTCTTTATTTCTTCCCCTTCCTCTTTTACGCATCCTCTCTCTTTCCTTCTTTCTCTCAATTCCTTCTCTTCTCTTTCTCTTTCTTTATTTCTTCCCCTTCCTCTCTTTCTTTCATTTTCTTCTCTTCTCTTTCTTCCTCCTTCTTTATTTCTTCCCCTTCCTCTCTTTCTTTCTTTCAATTCCTTCTCTTCTCTTTCTTCCTCTTTCTTTATTTCTTCCCCTTCCTCTATTTCTTTCATTTTCTTCCCTTCTCTTTCTTCCTCTTTATTTTTTTCCCTTCCTCTCTTTCTTTCTTGCATTTTCTTATCTTCTCTTTCTTCCTCTTTCTTTATTTCTTCCCCTTCCTCTCTCTTTCTTTCTTTCATTTCCTTCTCTTCTCTTTCTCCCTCTTTCTTTATTTCTTCCCCTTCCTATCTTTCTTCCTTTCATTTTCTTCTCTTCCCTTTCTTCCTCTTTCTTTATTTCTTCCCCTTCCTCTCTCTTTCTTTCTTTCATTTCCTTCTCTTCTCTTTCTTCCTCTTTATTTTTTCCCTTCCTCTCTTTCTTTCTTTAATTTCCTTCTCTTCTTTTTCTTCCTCTTTCTTTATTTCATTCCCTTCCTCTCTCTTTCTTTCTTTATTCCCCTTCCTCTTTTACGCTTCCTCTCTTTCTTTTTAACTTCCTTCTTTTCTTTCTTCCTCTTTCTTTATTTCTTTCCCTTCCTCTTTTTCTCTCTCCCTCTCTTTTCATCTTTCTTCCTCCTCTCTCCATTTTCTCTTTCTATATCTCCCTTTTTCTCATTATCTCTCCCTTTGCTCTTTCTCTTTTTCCTTCCATTTTATCCTTCCCTCTCTTACTCTTTTCCCTTTCTCTCCTTTTTTCTATCTATCTCTCTCTCTCTCCGTTGTCTTGTGGTGACATACGAGGGGGGGCTGGAAAGTTCGTGAAATCACCCAGAAGGAATACAGCTGGAACAACCATTTTAATACATTTTTCAAGGTATTCCCCCCGAAGCTCAATACACGTTTCACAACAATGTTTCAACATTTGTAACCCTTTCAAATAGAAGGTTTTGTCCTGCCATGCAAAACAGCCCTCCACCTCCTCAACCAGTGCCTCTTCGGACGGAAAATGTGTGCCCTTGAGATTTTTTTTGAGGTTTGGAAAGAGGTGATAGTCGGATGGGGCGATATCAGGGGAATAGGGTGGGTGGGGTACACAGGTAAAGCCCAGATCCGCCAGCAATTGCATGGTTTGATGGGCCTTGTGCGAGGGCGCATTGTCCTGGAGAAATTGCACACCACGGCTCACTTTTCCCCGACGTTTTTCCTTCAGAGCCGCCTTCAATTCAATCAAATATTGGGAATAAACAGCAGCACTGATGTTTTCACCCTGTTTAAGATATTTTATGAGGATGACACAGTCCTTATCCCAAAAGACCGATGCCAGAACCTTCCCTGCTGACCTTTGACTTCGGAACTTTTTCGGTCGAGGAGACCCACTGTGGCGCATCTCCATGGGTTGCTTTTTAGTCTGTGGATCATAATGGTGAATACATGTTTCATCTTCAGTCACCAGACAGCGTAAAAAATCATAAGGGTGTTGAAATTTGCGCACGATCTCCCGTGACATCTGCACTCGTGTTCTCTTCTGGTCAGCATTCAGACATTTTGGGTTCCATTTCGCACTGAGCTTCCGCATGTCCAGATACTCTGATATTATGACACCCACACACTCACGCAATATCCCCAGATACGCAGCAATGGTTTTGGTGGATATGCGCTTATCCTCCATGAACATGTCGTGCACTTTGACGATGTTTTCCCTAGTCACTGCACTTGCAGGCCTGCCAGAGCGGGGTTCATCTTCAGTATCACCATGTCCAGTCCTAAAACGCCTCACCTATTTGGCTACTGTTGTATATCCTGGGGCATGTTCCCCCAAAGTCTCATGCAAAGTTTTATGGATATCCATGGGGGATTTGTCTTGCAACACGAAAAACTTGATGACACTGCGAAGCTCATTCTTCTCAAATTTCCTTAGGTCCTCCGCCATCTCTTCTTACTGAACGTGAAACAAAAAAAATAACAATGACAAAAGGATCATATGCAGGATAAGAGGTTTACAATATATGCTCTTTCTAATGGCTACAACAATTTGTTTCAATTTTTATTTCTTCTGGGTGATTTCATGAACTTTCCAGCCCCCCCTCGTATGAGATGAATATTATTTTACCCATGATCCTCAGATCCTCCTACCAAGTTTCACGGCATTCCGATGCTTCGAACGGCCTACAGAGGGCTCTGAGATGGGGGAATTTATTTATGACCACCCGGTACAAGTGCCATCTGCAAGATACTCCCACGCTCTGAAGATTAGTGCCGCAGGAAGTGCGAATAAACCAGGAACTGTTCGCGTAGAGGCTGAGATTGCACATCTCAAGTGGTTAGGGTCATCATCTGTCGGCGGCTTTGCTTTGTGCACGGGTTTGCGGGAGTCACATCAAAGCGCCATCCCGCCATTAGCGGTGTTTAGCGTCCGTGCAGTGTATACGTGAGACGCATGTCGTCTTGGTCGCTGTGTTGTATCGCCTACTTCCCTGGCTCAACTCGTGCCAATGATGGGGGAATTTGCAGTGGCCTAATTGTCAATGCGCTCATTGGTTCTTTCACGGGAGAGTAATTGGTTGTGTTCAAACCCTTTATACATTCGTAGTCTCGCAAGACAGTTCACCTAGAATATATTTAATCTGTACAGTCACCGGCATAAAATTTGGACACCTAGATCACGAAATACTTTGTTTTTCAGGGCGTTATGTGTGTTGCCTAACCCTACAGGATAAGTGGATTTTAATAGCAAATTTTCAATGTCTACTTCTACCACTGGTGTAGTTTATGCAACAAACATGGCGCTTTGCAGAGAAGCGAGTATTTAAGGATATAGGTGTCTCATTATTATTGACAGTGACTGTACATCAATAGCCAGAAGTTTGTTCTGGGTTTGGTACCCGATGGAGGCACAAAATGGCTCCAATCTCACTTAAAACAGCAGGTCCAGTCCCGATTAGCCTACATGTGCATAAAATGGACTTAAAACTCAATGTCATCCACTCCTTTCACTGAGTGAATCAGTGCGTAATATATTTCTACAGCATGTTTGAAAACATTTCTATTCAAGTGATAATATTGCATTGCTTTGAGTAGTATTTTATATTTCTTCCTAGTGGCGTCGCTAAAAAATTTTTAGAAAAGGGGGGGGGAGAGGGGGCAGGTGGAAGGACACAAAAAATCTCACAAGTTGAAACTTTAGTGTGGAATATTGTATAGAATACTAATCATGTCATTATGTTGAAATAGTCAAAATAGTTTTTCCAAACTTTGGAGGGGCATGGCCCACCTTAACCCCTCCTTTAGCGTCGCCACTGTTTTTTCACTCTTTCTGTGAAAAGGAATTTCTAATCTAAGTGTGTATATACGCTATAATTAACACTATTAAATTCGTTTACCTTGTACAAAACGGATCAAATCTTTGAAAATTATCACAAACAGAGATTCACTCAATGATATGAACATCAGTGTTACTGTAGCATTGCTTAATAAAAAACTCAATATGCTGGCCAAGGCAGAAATTTATTTTTTTATAAGCCATAAACTAAACGTAACGTTTCAACCTTCCAGCAAGGTCTTCTTCAGACTCTGCACCAAGTACAAATGTAACAACGTACAAAACAGGACGATATATAGGCCTACACATAAAAATACTCCCTCTCCAGACTATTAGGAAGTAGTTCTGGAACATTCTAGCAGGTGGCTTTCCCTTGTCAACTGTACTTTCATCTGAAAGTGAATGTGGTTGGACTCTTTATCTCACGCTCTTTTTCCGTCATTCTTCTTCCTTCTTCTCTCCTCTTTCTCTCTTGTCCTTTCCGCTCTCTCTAACACCTTCTTCCTTTTTTTGTTTATCTTCAGTCCCCCATTCCAGTTCATTGTGTCTTCTTCACCTTTCTTCTCTATTTCCTTGGCCTCCTTCCATTTTCTCACTAGTATTCTCTTCTCCCTTCCTACCTGCTTAGCCTCATCCCACTCTGTCATGTCCTGTTTCTCTCGTGTGTTTAAATATCGCATTTCTCTCTCTCTTAAGTCGTACATCATCTCTATGTTGTTTCAACCTGTCTTTCAGCCTCTTTTTCGTTTCTCCTATTTACACACCCTGACATTCTTTACATTTCACTTCGTAGATAATCCCTTCCTCTTCCTCTTCTCTGTTTTCCTTTTTCTTGTTTGCATTCTTCGTTATTCTTAAGATGCTTCTCCGTCGATTCCTGTAAGTTTTAATGCCCGCTCTCCTAAGCACTTTGCATATCTTTTCTGTGGTCTTCCCCATACTCCTTATTCCAAACCTCCTCTCTTTTTCTTTCTCTTCCAATTCTCCCCTGCCACTTTTCTTCCTTCTTCTGTTTATGTCCAGTCTATCATCCTTCTCATAGCCATTCTTTTCCAGCTCTTTCCATAGGTTATTTATTTTGCCTTCTTTTTCACATTCTTTCGTGCTTATTTTCTTGATTCTGTCCTCCATATTCTTTATAAATTTATTTTTGTCACCTTACTTGCATCATATCTTTTGCTTAGTAAAATAGCTGGCCAGCCGTGTGATCATTGTATGTTGAGATGATGCTACAGATTGGAAGATCAGCCTGTCCTCTTCTATAGATATCGCTTTCGTTGAAGCAGCCCTATCTAATGCGGTAATAATATGTTTACATGTCGTTGAGGCTCTCAAGAGAATGTGGTCCTCTTACGGTGTTGTTTACGATCCTGGTCAGACTCCTTCCCCCCCCTCTCTGTCGCTCATACAATGAACAGGGCATCCTTTGCTCTTTGTTTATTTCTCTCTGTATCACGCTCTTCCTCTTTTTCTCTCTTTCTGCAGAGCGAGGGCGTGTATAGAGAAAAGAAGACAGGGTGAGCAAGATGAAGAGATATGGGTGTTTCTCTCATTCTCATCCCTTCTCTTTGTTTCTCTCTCTCTCCCTTTTTCTCTTTTACCAAGGGAGGTAGGTACTTCTCTTTCTCACCCTGTTCCTTATTTCTATCTCTCTCTGTCATCCACTTCTTTTCTTTCCCTCTTTCTACCGAGTATACTGAGTATATATGGACGTCCGGAAGGGGGGCATCACTATTATTGGGAAAAATATGCCTCCTTTGCCCCCTGGAAAGAAATTACCTTGCTTGCCCCTACCTGGAAAAATCCTGCAGACGTCCATGGAAGTATAGAGAGAAAGGAGAGAGGGGGATGGAACAGAAATAGACCAAAATGACGAGACATTTGGAGGTGGAAGTGAGAACGTTTATTTTTCTTCTTCTCTAGTGACTTCCTCCTCTCTCTCTCTCTCTCTCTCTCACACACACACACACACACATAGCACAAGAAGAGCATTAAGAGAGAGAGGGAGAAAGAGCGAGAGAGCAGATCCTAAATAGAGAGGTGAGAAATAACGAGAGACAAGATAGAAAGAGAGAGAGAGAGAGAGGGGGAGGGAGAGGGAGGGAGAGAGAGAGCAGAACCTAAATAGAGAGGTGAGAATTAACGAGAGACAAGATAGAAAGAAAGAGAGAGAGAGGGAGGGAGAGAGAGAGAGGGAGGGAGAGAGAGAGAGAGGTAGAAAGAGAGAGAGAGAGAGAGAGAGAGAGAGAAGAATATAAATAGAATGGTGAGAAATAACGTGAGACGAGATAGAAAGAGAGAGAGAGATAGGGAGGGTGAGAGAGAGGGGGGAGAGGGAGGGAGAGAGAGAGCAGAACCTAAATAGAGAGGTGAGAAATAACGAGATACAAGATAGAAAAAGAGAGAGAGAGAGAGAGAATGAGAGTTAAAAAATAAGAGAGAAATGGGGTAGATACTTCTCTCTCTCTCTCTCTCTCTCTCTCTTTCTATCTTGTCTCTCGTTACTTCTCACCACTCTATTTATATTCTGCTCTCTCTCTCTCCCCTCTCTCTCTCTCTCCACCTCTCCTGTCTCTCCCTCCCCCACTATCTCTCCCTCCCTCTCTCACCCTTTTTCTTAATGCTCTTCTTTTGATATGTGCACACAGAGAGATAGAGAGAAAGGGGGGGAAGGAGAGAGAGGGAGAGAAAGAATGAGAGTTGTAAAATAAGAGAAATGGGATAGATACTTCTCTCTCTCTCTCTCTCTCTCTCTTTCTATCTTGTCTCTCGTTATTTCTCACCTCTCTATTTAGGTTCTGCTCTCTCTCTCTCTCTCTCTCCCTCCCCCTCTCTCTTCCCCACTATCTCTCCCTCCCTCTCTCCCCCTTTTTCTTAATGCTCTTCTTTTGATATGTGCACAGAGAGAGAGAGAGGGGGGAAGGAGAGAGAGGGAGAGAAAGAATGACAGTTGTAAAATAAGAGAAATGGGATAGATACTTCTCTCTCTCTCTCTCTCTCTCTCTCTCTCTCTCTCTCTCTCTCTCTCTCTGTGTCTCGTCTCTCCATCTCCCCACCTCCCTCCTTCGCCCTTTAAATCTGCGGTACGTGTTCGGAGATCTGTTAGATGGCACTTGGCAGTATTTGGGGTCTCGAAGAGACGGAGCCAATCTTTGATGCAAGAAGAGAGCGCCGGCTTCTTCCACAACCACGGCAGAAAAAGATGCGTGCGCATAAACAACGCTTAAGCGGTTTCAACGCACGTTCGCACTCGGTGAGTTACGATCGCACCTACTAATGAGCCTGACAGGGTGCGTAAGATAGCCGGTGCGTACACGCCTTCAGTTCCTCTAACCTATTCACGAGAAGAGATGCCAATGGAAATAGGCTCGGTGATTTCAATAAAATTCTCCTCTCTACAACCAGCACCCGGCAACGTGTATGCCATAAAGTGACTGTATCCTGTGATATAAGACTTCGAATTTGTCCTACGTACGTTCTTTTTTTCTAATTTTGAATTAAGTCGCTACACTGTTGCGGTGGTTTATTACTACAATTATTATTGCCGACAAAACACTATCGCAGTAGCGTGGGTACCAATAAGGTTGGGCTTGTTCATAAATTGAGATTGCATTGTGATTATATTGTGATGTTCACAAGCTGCTCGTGTTAGGAAACTCATAACTTTTACTTATATAGCAATTATTTATAATCTGTACGTCGTGAGATGATATGAACAGGTCTTGTCTCGCTAGAGAAGCCAACGCTGGAAACGTGTTTTTTTTTTTATTGGGAACTATTGTGCGGAAGGAAGATTCTAATTTAGTTGTGATTCATTCAATGTGTTCAGATTTATGTAAATTTGTTCCAGGATGCCTCAATATCGTGTGGATATAGTTGAAAATGTTGCCCAAAATTCCTTAATAGTAATGAAGTGTTCGAGGGTGCTTAAAGTGCAGCCCCAGTGTGATTACTCGATTTAGGGAGAATTCTGTACTTATCTCTCTTTTTTCTGCATTCAGCTCTCTTTCACTCCTCTCTATTTCTCTCAGTGGCGTGCCCAAGATTTTCGAAAGGGAGGTGTTAAGTACCCTTTTCTGGTAGTCAGCTATTATTTTGCCATCTTTTCCTACCGTTGATGTTCTTTTTTTTTTTAGGAATGCTGGGCCAAGGGGGGTTAATAACCCCACCAACCCCCTTGGGCACGCCACTGATTTCTCTTGTCCTCTTTCCTTCCTTATTTCCCCGGTGGAGACGCATAGTGGTTCGGATCCAACTTTAAACTGTAGGTCCAGTCCGGATTCGCCTTACTGTGCATAAAGTGGACTTAAAACACCAAATCAATCCAATCCTTCCTTATTTTTTTCATTCTTTCCATATCGCCCTCTTTTCTACCATATATCCACTTTCCTTTTCTCTTACTATTATTCCTTCTCTGTTACATTTTTCTCTTTCTTTTCTCTCCTTCTTTTGACATCTTTTATTACTCTTATTTTTCCATTCTTCATTTCACACTCTTTTCCTTACCTTCCATTCTTTCTGCTGTCCACCTGTTACTTCTCTTTTCATTTGTTTTTCCTTTTCTCTTTTCTCTCTCACTTTTTATCTTTTCTATCGTTTTCGTTGTCTTTCCATATTCTTTTTTGGCATGTTTGTATTCATTTTCTATCTATTTTCTTTGCAGCTTCTTATTTTTCTCTTTCCTTCTTAATTTCTCATGTCTTTTTCTTTATATCTGCCCTTTCTTAATTTCTTCTGTATTTCTTTTAATAATCTTCCTTTCGTACTCTTTTCCTTCCTTTCTTTTTATCGATCCCTTTTCTATATTTCCTATCGCTGACCTTTCCTCTCCATTCTTTTATTGGGTCCAATTTTCTTTCTTTTTCCTCATAGCTATCTTTATCCTTTCTCTTTCCTTCTTTCGTTTCTGCTGCCTTTTTCTTTCTGTCTTTCTTTATTTGTTCTTCCTTTTACTATCTTTTCATATTATTTTCCTTTTACCTCTTTCTTCTCTCGTTCTACCTTCTACCTGTTACTTCTATCTCTTCTTTTTTTCTCTCCCTGTTTCTATATTTTCTTTCGCTATGGTTGGCTCTCCATTTCCTTATTTCCATTGTTTCTGTGTCCATTTTTCTTTCTTTTTCTCTCAGTTTCTTTATCCTTTCTCTCTCCCTATTACATTTCTCTTCCCTATCTTGCGATATCTTTCACTTCGGCCACTTCCCCCTCTGTGCATCAAGCAGAAAGATGCTACTCGTAATATACTTCCAGTTTTCTAAATTAGTAGGACCTTACTAAGCCATAAATTGAACAGATTTGGTACACGAAGCAGACACGGTGAGGCGCAATAATCGTCAGCCGAAGCGCCGCTGCTCCAAAAGAGACCAATTACGAGATAATACGCCTGATAAGATCTTTGTTTACAACTCCATTACGCCCTCTGACCAGTGACTTAATAAGTTTAAAAAAAAATGAATAACGCACGCCACAATCAAACTTATATTCACGTTCTGAAAGGCGGGATAGGGAAAAAGAACTGATTTAGTAGCATCTGGCTACAGCGAGCAAGAAGATAATGATCTCTTTAAGAGGTTTCCATCTGATATACTGGTCCATTTGTGTTTCAACAAATAACCTGCACATATCGCTTTGTACCGCATGAATATTTAAGGACCGGATGCTCGCTCATATACGCTAAAGGTCGCGTGCCATATTTGGAAACATTCTGTGAGGTGGTCTCGACAGGAGTGGCTTAAAATATGTGAAGTGCGCGGTAAATGAATGCTACTGTTACTTGACTGGTCACGGTATAAGATTTCTTTTTCCCTGCTGCTAAATTCACATTAGTTATTCACCGGATTGCTATGAGGGTATGTCCATAGTGGGCAATTGCATTGGTATAGCGCTGGTCGTGATGCTCTTGGTGGGTGGTCCCTTGTTCGATTCCCGCTGTGAATTAAATGCATGATATCGATTGATGCACCAGAATGCATTGATTGATGCACTAAAGTGTGTTTTATGGTTTCTTCGAAGAATCAGATTCACATTTGATGCATTTGGGTGCGTATGTCGTGAAAGAAACACCAAAGTGAATCATTTGATGCCAGTGAGGATTTCTTTCAGTCGAGATGCACTTCAATGCATCAGTTGATGTTTCTTGATGCACCGTCCTGCATCTTTTTGGATGATGCATTGTGGTGCATGTAAACGCATCAAGGTGCATCAAGGAACATCAATTGATGCATTGAAGTGCATCTCGACTGAAATAAATCCTCACTTGAATCAAATTATGCACTTCGATGTTTCTTTCGCGACATACAAAAACGCACCCAAATTCATCAAATGTGAATCTGATTCTTTGAAGAAAACATAAAACACTTGAATGCATCAATCGATGCATTCTGGTGCATCAATCGATATGATGCATTTAGTTTTCTGTGTGTAGGTCCAGTTTCGATTAGTCTCTCTGTGCATATAAGGCCTCCCCGATGGCGTAGTGGTAACGTCGTCGCTTTGTAATCAAGGGGTCCAAGATTCGATACCCGGTGGAGGCACGTAGTAATTCGGATCCCACTGTAAACTATAGGCCCAGTCACGATTGGCCATTCTGTGCAGAAAGTGGACAAAAAATCAAACTCAACGAACTCTCTGTGCCCATGAAACAAGGATGATTGGTAGAGAAATGTGGCGGAGTGGTTAGCACAGCGTCGAATGCCGACCTGAGCACTTGTGTTCTTTGTGAGTGCCCCTTCGTCAGTTTCACTATTTCGTCACTCATCTTCATATCCGCGATTCGGCAAAAGTGGCAGAAAAGCGAAGTAAAATAAACGAAATCAATCGACCAGCAACGAAAAGCGAGGTGATTTTATTATTATTATTATTATTGAATTCGGTTATTTTACGTCGCATCTCTGCCACTTTATGGCTAATCGCGACTATAGGGGTGAATGGTGAGAACAGTTCCGGATCTACAAATCTTGGACCCCCCCCCCCGCAAAATATTAGCAAAGACTCCCTTTACCTACCTACCTACCTCTACACACACACACACACACGCATAACGTATGTGTATGGGTGTGTAATTATTGACCTCATGTTGACAAAGTCACATATAAGGGCCTAGAGAGTGATTCAAAAGTCCCTTAAAAACTAAAGGAGTTAGGCTGGGTACAATTGGTCATGATAGAGACAGGTTAGGTTTAGGGGGAACCACGTTGGTATGTTCCATGCGGAAGTCCGTCATAATGAATTCAACTCAATTTTTTTTAAAAGGAAATGGTGATGTATATATGACACTGTTCTCTCACACCTGGAAAATGATAAATTTGTTACAATCATGCACACTTTTGCCTGCATTTCTCGTGAAATTTTAGCCTGACTTGATTCCGGCTTTGTCCTCGCATAAAGCGGCTCTAGGGCACACCCAGCCTCAAATCAAATGGCACCCGGAGGAGGGATAAAGAAGCCCGCAGCGTGGTGCTGATCACATCACCTCTAAGATGGTCGACAGAATATATGTGGGGCCTTACCCTAAATGTGCCTCCATGGCAAGGTGCCATGAAAAGGTAAAGTGTTCCCCTGTGCATAGCACCACGCCATGAAGGCGTATAGGGGGTGTGGGGGTAACGCCCCACACTTTCTTGATCCGGTCGTGAGTGGGGGTGATGTGATCAGCATCACGCCCCTGACCGCCCTTACCCCCCAGGGTTTCCCCCAGGTACCCATGTTATTCGACGCTGGGTGGGCGCCGGGGCCGCTTCCACCGTTAGAAAAGTTCCCGGATTTGAACCGGCCGGGGATCGAACCCGGGACCTTGAGCATGGCAGTCAGACGCCATGAACAAGATACTTTACCTTTACCTGTATACCGCGTGAGGCACCTAAAAGTACCACCTGAAATAGCGAAGAAACCAGAAACAGTAGCGATGTGAGGTTTGCGGGAAACAATAATATCAAATGGGGCTCGTAAATCGGAGGTATGGGGTGGATCGAAAAATTTCGACAAATGGGGCATCTGGAGCAAAGTCAAATTTTTTTAAATGGAACGATATACAATGACATGCATAATATAAAAGAGCACACGCAGAGAAACACAACGCCGTTGGTCTCATGCATCTACTGCACATAGGAACGAAGATATGGCCATGTGAAAATATGTAAACAAACTAACAAGTGGCACACTTGACCGTCAGTACCACGACATGTAAGACTTCTCAGGTGCCTGACAGAACTGCCTTTACGCAGAGCAAGTTTTGATAGCAGGTCCACGAGATCGTGTTAGTTCATAGCAAGCAGTCGTAGTGGTAAGAGCGAAGATTATGGTGTTCACAAACATAGAAAAAGCGGACATGATCCTGATTTATGGGGAATGCCGAAAGAATGCCTCAGAAGCCTACCGTGTGTACGCAGAGAGATATCCGGACAGACGACAGCCATCTCGACGTCTGTTTGGTAAGTTATTTATTAAATTAAGAGACACCGGAAGTGTAACACCACGAGCACGTGTGCGGAACAAGCCAACTACAGGTGAGGCAGGTGCAACAAATGTTCTCGCCGCTGTTGCTGTGAATCCGCACGTTAGCTCCCGTGAAACTGCCAGGGATGCTGGGATGAGTCAGCGAAGTGTATTGCGCATTCTGCCCACACACAAGTTTCACCCATATCATATCTCCCTCCATCAGGAACTTCACGGGAATGATTTTGTGGACCGTGTTCGGTTTTGCACATGGTTGTTACGACACGACACACCCGATTTGTCACATATCCTCTTCACTGACGAGGCAACTTTTACCAATCATGGAAATGTCAACCTAAGGAACATGCACTATTGGTCGGTGACAAATCCACATTGGCTTCGCCAAGTGGAACGCCAGCGCCCATGGAGTGTGAACGTGTGGTGTGGTATAGTGGGTGAACATCTCATTGGCCCTTTTTTTATACAAGGGACACTGAATGCTGACCGATACATACAGTTTTTACAACATGAACTGCCTGTACTATTGGAGGACATACCACTTCAGACAAGGAGGGACATGTGGTACCAACATGACGGGTGCCCAGCTCACAGTGCAAGACGCGCTACAGCATGTGTGGAAAATACATTTCCAAATCGTTGGATTGGACGTGGAGGGCCTGTCAAATGGCCGGCTCGTTCACCAGATTTGACACCGTTAGACTTTTTCCTGTGGGGAAAGCGGAAGGACTTTGTCTACCGGGATGTGCCAACAACTCCAGAGGATATGCAACACCGCATTACTGCATCCCTACGAGATGCTACATTCTGTGCAACGATCTTTGCGTGGGCGCCTCGTTGCCTGTATCGCAGCTGACGGCCACCACTTTGAACACACACTTTGACAGGTTGTCGCTTCTTACGCAGTGGTTCTTCGACATACTGTCATGGTCATTTTCATTATGCTGTAACACTGTCAAATACATGGTGCTGACGATGTCTACTGTATTTTTTCTTCCTTTAACACGTTCTGTCTTCATCTTGTCCAATGGCTTCCGACATCTCATACTTGTACATGCCGTGGTACTGACGGTCAAGTGGGCCACTTGTTAGTTTGTTTACATATTTTCACATGGCCATATCTTCGTTCCTATGTGCAGTAGATGCATGAGACCAACGGCGTTGTGTTTCTCTGCGTGTGCTCTTTTATATTATGCATGTTATTGTATATCGTTCCATTTAAAAATATATGACTTTGCTCCAGATGCCCCATTTGTCGATATTTTTCGACCCACCCCATATCTCCGATTTACGAGCCCCATTTGATATTATTGTTTCCCGCAAACCTCACATCGCTACTGTTTCTGGTTTCTTCGCTATTTCAGGTGGTACTTTTAGGTGCCTCACGCGTATATTGTATTCGTTTCTGTACCCATAGGTAAGTACGTTATTTTTTACATACGCATATACGAACCCTCTAGTATGTCAATGGCTGAGGGCCCCCTAAAGGCTTACTTGTCTCCGCCCCCCCACCCGCACTCCGGGGTTTTGCGGGTTGTAGATCCAGCACTGGGTGAGATGATATCGTAAAGTAGTGTTAATACTGCGTTGATCGAACCAGAGATCCTGCCTGAGTTGTCTATTGGGTGGTGTAGTTGTTCATCATTCATCTTGCAGATGGTTATCACTCGCTTGGCCTAAAGTATGATGTGCGAGAAGTCTCACTCGAGAAGAGTGGCAAGAATTGACATGTACAATAAATGAGTTTTATACTCTCCATGACTGAACCGAGATGGATGTACTTAGGATAAGAACTTTACCTGCCTCTCGTTGATGTAAGACTTTCCATAGATCGTTCTCTCAACCGGTCAGTTGTCACCGTTACATATCTGACTCCCTGTCACAATCCCGTTCACTCGCTAACTGTTCAATAATCGTCCATCACTTCCTTTACTCTCTCTCGAACCTAGAACCTCAAACTCACCAAACTGTCTCCCGCTCTCTCTCGATTCCAACTCCACCGTCTCTCAAGTCAATAACCTACTTATTCAGCATTCCTTTCTCTGCTTTATGATATGCTAAGACTTGACACTTCTCCCCAATGCCTTGGGTACGATACGATATGGATGAATGGACGACACGACACAGTTCTTGCAGAGGATTATCCTGACTGTAGGTCCAGATGCCAGGGCTTCGTTAGCCTGCAGAATGCAGTGTACTAAGTGGAAGAGAAGTTGACACTTTAGTTTTTCAGAAAAGGGCACGCTGCGATTCCTGTGCACTACATGTGAAAAGGTGTGGGATATTCCACAGCAATGACCGCCTTTCTATTTAATAAAATGAAGTTGACTGCAAGATAGCTGGTACAACATCCTGTAAGAAATGTATTACGGCGTTGGAATTGTATTTCTCCATTCATATTTGTTTTAAACGCGTTTCCGCACTTATTGATCATGGGCGTAACTTGGGCCAAACATGAAGGGGGCAGATTCAAAGAGTTTTCTTTCCCTTAAAAATAGCTATTTCATTTGAGAAATAATGAACATTACTCTTTATTTCTTTGTTTCTCAAGTCCCAGTAAAGTTTTAACCCTGTTTTTTGGGAGGTAGGGGGAAAGTACCCCCCTTGCTCCCGCCAAGTTACGCCTGTTATTGATCACGTTGTATATTTGACTAGAGAAGGCCAGTGGATAATTTGCAGTAAGTAGACAAGGACACTCGATTATTCACTTTCTGTAAATTTGTAAGAAAACGTGTCTTGTGGTCATAAGAAAGCTTGGATATTGTTATATTAGGCAATACACAAGTTCGTCCAGCAGAGAGACATATGCCATGTGTTGTTGCATTCCAAGGCTGTGCCTATCACCTAGTGCCCAATATATAAAGATATTCCAAACTTATTGTGAGGAGTATACAATACATTTGTCTGTGATCATACCTAGTGGGCACATTCAGAACAAGTCTAAAATGTGATGTAACAGAAACAGCTCCACCTACACGCCGCTTTTTGTACCTCTGCGCATGCGCGACAGACCACGGACCATCTTTCTGCGCAAGAGGCTTGGCTTGGCGATCATTGTAGGCTCGCTGGCTCTGTTTCGAGAACAAACACGGTCTGGGTGTTCCATGGCCATTCTTGAAACCTGAATGCTTGGTACAGGGATGAATTGCAAATCAAAACACTGCAGGAGAGGTGAGATAGCGAACAGATGCAGACATTTTGGAAGTTTGCCAGACGTCAGGCCACGGGTGAGAGGGAAGCGAGCAAAAACTCCGTATTCTCTTGAGGAAGAGACGAAAAAGGGGAGAAAAACGGTCACGTGTCTAAAGGATTTAACACTTCCTTTTCCGCTCGCGAGGCTCCCTTTTTATGCCGTCGACGCATGACAGATTTAAAAGACTGGCTGTAATGTGCTTCACAGTCAGAATAGACGCATTTTAAAGCTGTTCTTCGTTTGTTTATCCGAGGTTCGTTGCCTCGGTGATTAAGTGGCTGCATAGTCAATTAACTTTGGGTCGTTAGGCCGGCGCCTTGAGGATTCACTAATGAACTTGCGAGCCTTTGGTCCTGACGTCACGACTTCGAGGCTCGAACCACCCAGCGCGGACGGATGCTGGGAGGGTCTTTTAATTCAGTCTTCGTCCGGAAGAGATCTTATGGATCAAGTGATTGATTGATTTAGTTTGCTTTAGTTAGAATGTCTGCCACTTTGGCTAATCGCGAAGATGAGGATGAGTAATGATATGATGAAATTGATGAAGGGACACACAAGGTACATACACACCCATGCCGGGATTCGAACCAGGGCCACTGTAACGGAGGTGATATCGGAGAAGATATCGAGCTTTTTTGAGAGCTAACATGACTTGTCTTCGGGCCTCCCCGATGGCGTAGTGGTAACGTCGTCGCCTTGTAGCCAAGCTGTCCGGGATTCGATACCCGCAGCGGCACATATAGGTTCGGATCCCACTTTAAACTGTATGTCCAGTGCCCAAGAACCTATCTGTGCAGAAAAATGGACATAAAGCATTTCAATCAGACATAATGTAGCGGTGAACACTACGCTTCCGTGCAGTTTAATGTATGTCTACTTTATGCACAGATTGGTTAATCGGGACTTGGCGTACAATTTAAAGTGAGATCCGTACCACTATCTTCCTCCATAGGGGATACAGCCCAGGAATTCTTGACGTCAACAGTACCACTTCGCTATGGAAAGAGGCGGCTATCCCGTTGTGAATGCGCAAAATATATACAACTATCAATAAGATAGTAATAAATACTGGTGTATGGCAACCCTGGAAAAGTGTTTTCAAATGGCTTGTGGGAGAGGCGCTTTTATTTCACATTTAAGGGTGTAAAGAACCGAAATATTCGATGGTATTGCAAGATCACATCACGATTGTTAAATAATGACTGTAATCTTATCTGTTACGTGTTGTAATGCTCCTATGTCGGTTGAACAAAGAGGGAGATGCTTCAGAAATCACTTAATTTTTATTAGTTTCTGTTCACGTTAGGTGCAAGATATTGCTCATGAGGGTTTTATAATACTCTTGGCATTTTCCCTTTGTTTTTTTATTGTTATACAGGGTGTTTCTAAAGGTCGTTTACAACGCTTGGGAGGTGATTCCTCACACGAAAACAAGCAAAAAGTCTAAGTTCCATTTTTACGACTGAGGCTTCGTTTCCGAGATAGGAGCCTCGCAAAAGGTGACAAAGTGAACGTCACACCTAACTGGGACGAATACTATCACAGATAGAGAGGCGGTTCCAAGGGAATCATAAAGGAATCGTATGTGCTCAGTCCGGAAGTCACTATGAAAAGTTCACTGCACGCATGCGCAATGGAGTCCTCAAAGGAATTGGGGATTTCCAGCAACAACAATGCATGGAAAAGGTATGTAACGCAGCAAGAAGGACCGTGACAATGAGAAATGCGTTCAAGACAACACATCCCGACCTCAAACATCAAAACATGACCACCGAACACAAAATCCGAAAAGTTGAGCACGGTTGCATACCCCAGTTACACGCGAGGATTGAACGAATCATGTCATGTGGCATACGAGAGACAGGAGGAGGAAAAGAAAAACACAATATCAGATGATTGCGACAACGTGTATTTTTACACGCGACAACTGCGTAATATCCCCCCCCACACACACACACACAACAAACAACAAATGCTACAATATCTTACGCACAGACAGTCCGTGTCACTGTACACCAACTGAAGATGTCACTTTCACCACACAAAGGGGGTGGGGAGCAATACCAAAAGTGTTCTCACTGGTATTTGCCGAGGGCAATAATCACAGACGGTTTTCAAAATGTCTGCCGTTTACTTCTACGCAGAGATGACAGCGACGAATCAAGGATTGTCGAGTACGAGCAAACAAGCCAGGTGTATCTGCTACCGTCGCGGCGGCGACGTTGATGCGAGCAACGAGGTCCTCAGCTGATGTGACAGGTGTGTCGTATACGAGGGTTTTCATTTCTCCCCAGAAGAAAAAATCGAGAGGGTTGAGATCTGGCGACCTCGGTGGCCAAGGCACAGGCTCATCCCTACCAATGAACCTATTGCGAAACACGTCATGCAGGAAATGTCGTACATTACGATCGAAATGAGCTGGTGCACCATCGTGTTGGTACCACATTTCTTGCCGCAGTGCCAAAGGTACGGTCTCCAACAGTTCAGGCAAAACGTCACTAAGAAATGCATGATACGTGCAACCATTCAGGCGAACAGGGAGAATTTATGGTCCAATTAAATGATCATGTACTATCCCGCACCACACATTCACTGAAAACCTGTGCTGGTGATGGGCCACAAAAAGTGCATGTGGGTTGTCAAAGTCCCATACATGACTGTTTCTACTATTGAAGACATCCATCCTGGTGAAAATGGCTTCATCTGTCCACAATACGTTTGCCCCGAAGTGAGGGTTTGTGTCCAGCTGATGCAACAACCATTGGCAAAACTCCATACGAGGGCGAAAGTCACGAGGTAACAGTTCTTGTACTTTCTGCAGTTTAAAAGGGTGCATTCCTTCATCTGACAACACTCGCCAAACATTCACATGAGACGTGTTTCGTGCCCGAGCGAGCACTCGCGTACTGGTGCCAGGATGTTCTGCGACCGCTGTTAACACATCTTCTGCAAACTGATGTGTGCGTACACTTCGGGGTCTTCCAACTTCTTGTCGCGGTGGTAACACTGACCCTGTTTCACGCAGTCGACTGTCCACTACCTGAAAGAAGGTGTGAGACGGTAAACGTCTATGTGGAAAGCGTTCTCCATAAAGACGCCTTGCCTCACGGCTATTACCACGTGCCTCCCCATACATGAGATGCATGTCTGCTAGCTGCTGGGTCGTATACGCAGCCATCTGTGTAATAGGGAGCTGGAACTGCAAAGTATTGTTTTTGTTTAACACTGGCACACTGCACAAATTGGCCGTATCACCGTACGAACACCACAGACCAATTGTTGCGATACTTGACTTGCCCACTCCACCACGTCAACTTCTTTCAATGCAACATACTAGTACTCTTCAATGCGTATGACAACCTAGAGCGAACTGCTGATCATATCCCAGCACCTGCAACACGATTGGGACGACTGCCGGAGAGAACCAACCCTTCGAGCTCCTCTCGCGGGAACAGCAGTCATGAAGGTCAAACGTAGACTACGAGAGCCAGACTTGCCTGTGCAGCGCTTCCAAAACTGGTCTCTTTTACGTCACAATGATCGCGTGCGAACACTTTTGGTATTGCTCCCCACCCCCTTTGTGTGGTGAAAGTGACATCTTCAGTTGGTGTACAGTGACACGGACTGTCTGTGCGTAAGATATTGTAGCATTTGTTGTTTGTTGTGTGTGTGTGGGGGGGGGGGGATATTACGTAGTTGTCGCGTGTAAAAATACACGTTGTCGCAATCATCTGATATTGTGTTTTTATTTCCCTCCTCCTGTCTCTCGTATGCCACATGACATGATTCGTTCAATCCTCGCGTGTAACTGGGGTATGCAACCGTGCTCAACTTTTCGGATTTTGTGTTCGGTGGTCATGTTTTGATGTTTGAGGTCGGGATGTGTTGTCTTGAACGCATTTCTCATTGTCACGGTCCTTCTTGCTGCGTTACATACCTTTTCCATGCATTGTTGTTGCTGGAAATCCCCAATTCCTTTGAGGACTCCATTGCGCATGCGTGCAGTGAACTTTTCATAGTGACTTCCGGACTGAGCACATACGATTCCTTTATGATTCCCTTGGAACCGCCTCTCTATCTGTGATAGTATTCGTCCCAGTTAGGTGTGACGTTCACTTTGTCACCTTTTGCGAGGCTCCTATCTCGGAAACGAAGCCTCAGTCGTAAAAATGGAACTTAGACTTTTTGCTTGTTTTCGTGTGAGGAATCACCTCCCAAGCGTTGTAAACGACCTTTAGAAACACCCTGTATACTTGTGCTTATTGGAGATTGCATTTGAAGAACTGGATCACGCTTAACGTATAGTGGAAATACAGGGTATTTATAAAGTTCCGGTACCATTACAAAAAAGAATAGCTCGGAAACTACATGCAATAGAACAATGGAGGAATTCCAGGCAACCATATTTTTTCAACAAGGTGGGGCACCCCCTCATCGGTCCAAGGATGTTCGAGGTTTTCTGGATAGGCATTTCCCTGGCAGGTGGATAGGCCGTGATGGACCTATTCCCTGGCGGCCACCACGCTCTCCTGATATCACGTCCTTGGATTTTTCTACTGGGGGTATGTCAAAGATTGTGTTTACCGCACTCCTGTTCCAGATGTTGCTACTCTTCGAAGAATAATAACGGAGAGTATCCTAACTGTTACTGGGGATATGCTGGGGCGTGTATGGGCAGAAGTGGGTTACCGCCTTGATGTTCTGAGATCAACTAGAGTGGCGCACATTGAGGTGTATGGCATATAAACGTGGACAGTTGTAGCTCATCTTGCAATCAACAACATTGTTGTATTGCATGTAGTTTCTGAGAAATTTCTTTTTGTAATGGTACCGGGACTTTATGAACAACCTGTACTGTAGCTACTTAGGATTTGAATTCAGTATATGCGGGTTTTGGGGGCTGTATTTCTATATATCAGGTAGCGTGGGCCTTGAGTGGTTGAGTAAAGATTTCAGCACCCAAACAACCTCAAGGTTTGACTGCTTGTAATTGTATTAGGTTATTTTACGTAGCTTTTCTGTCACCTTTGGATATTCGCGGCGATGAGGATAAGAGTTAATATGATGAAATTAATGAAAGAACACTCACAAAGAACACCCATGCCCGGACCGGGATTCGAACCCGGGGCTCATGCTGTCGTAAGCGACTGGCTAACCACTCTGTCACGGAGGCCAGCTTGATATGGTGCGTATTTCGAGTTCTGTGCGTATCTCTAACCCCTTCTCAAAAGGCTCTTCTATCCTGTACAGTCACGGACACTTTTGGGTTGTAACAATCTCATTAACTTTCAATGGAAACGCTACAACCCAGAAGTGTCCATGACTGTAAGTGAGCTGATCTCCGTGGTGAAGTGTTAACACAACGCGCTACAACGACAGGAGTGCCGGGTTCAAATCTCAGGATGTTCTCTGTGAGTGTCACTTCTTCACCAGATCATCATTCATCCTCATCGTCGTGATTAGCCAATAGTGGCAGAAAAGCGACACTAGAATCAAATCTTATCCTGAATGTGCCGTCAGTCTTGAAGCCTACTTCAATATTGGGACATAGTTCAAAATATAACAGTTGGGAGGGAAGTACAGCAATAATAAGTGACAATATTTTTAATGAAATATGCCTAACCGTTCCAAAGAAGCTCATCCTACTATAGTGGCGTGCCCAAATGGGGCTGGTGGGGTCATAAACCCCTCCTTTGCCCAGTATTAAAAGAAATAGAACGTCAGAGGCAAGTAAAGATTGCTAACTGAGTGCTGACTACTACAAAAAGTATACGTAACCCCCTTTTCGAAAAGCCTGGGCACGCCACTGTCCCGCTACCACTAAAAAACAGCTTCCTCCTCTACAGCTGTCTTGGCAGGAGCGGACCACTCCACTCAAATCTCGCGCGTATAAAGAAAGTGTATTCTCTCTACACAGTACATTCCTTCATGGACACACATTGCCCGCAGAACAGTCTGAAATAAAGTATGTTCCAAATGGGGCACTTACGTAATAAAAAAGAGGCAGGACAATTCTTACGTCATAGTGTCGTGATCAGACCGTTACGCCCTCTGCTATCCATTGTCGAAACTCTCAGCCTGGCCACAGAGGATGAAAGGGACTGGTAACACATAAACAAACCTGTACCTCGACGTTCCCTGTGTACGGAAGAACTTGCTAGGGGAGTATGATTCATAATGTAAACCTCTCATTGTTCGCTGTCCGGATAAGCTACTCCCTGTATTTCTCGCCTTCTATGTATACATCTGACCTTTTCTCTCCGTATCAACCTGTCTGTATGAGTTTGTCTCTTCTTTCGTTTCATGAGTCACACGCTCGTTCTTTTTTCTCTTCATCTGTCCTTCTCTTTCTACTTTTCTCTATCATCGTTCTCTTGCTCTCTTCCAGCATCTCTGTCTGCCTCCCTCTTTACCTGTCCGTGTTCCCTTCTCTTTCTGTATTTTGTTTTCTCTCATTCTCTCTTTCCCCTTTCTATCTCTCCCTTTCACTGTCTCTAACCCTCTCCCTTTTCCTTCACTTTCATCTCCTGCTCCTCCCTTTCTCTGTATCTTCTCATCCTTTCTCTCTTATCTTGACATCTTACAACATCTTACCTTTCTTCCTACACTTCTCTTAATGCCTGCCTGTGTCTATAAGAGTTTCTTTCTATTTTCTTTTGCTTCTGGTTCCCCTTCAGTTGCCTCTCACACGATCATTCCCTTTCATTCTTCCTCTCTACTTTTCTGTTCCCATCTTTTCTCTGTCCTTCTCACTCTTTCAGTGTCTATCTGTCTCTCTGCTTCCCTCTTCCTTTCTCTCTGTCTGTATTTCCCGTTTCTTCCTGTCTTTCCTCATTCTCTATCTCTCTTTCCTCTCCCCTTTTCCTTCACTTCCTTCTCCTGTTTCTTTCTTTGTCTGTGTATTACTTCTTCTCATCCTTTCTCTATCCCCACTGCACTGGCTTACGCAGGGGAGAGCTGATGTGGCTACAGCCCCTCCCGAAATTCTAAGAACATTAAAGGTTTGAAATGAAAATAGTAAAACAAAAGTAAATCCATCTTAGAATGTTCCCCCAATTATCGTTTTTGTCTTTGGACAAATTTACGGTTAAAAACGGTAATTGCGAAATATTTCAATATGTATCCGCGTCGCTCGAGAAAGCAGATATGTAATAACCATCTTTATAATCTAGCCCTCCGAAAAAGAAATGCTCTATACGCTAGTGTTCTCTGTGCTTGTGTGTGCTTTTCTTTGTATTTTTGTTTCTTATTATCTTTCTCTATCCTCTTGTTTTGTCTCCCCTCTCTTGCCTTCTGTCTCTTCCCCTGTCTTTCTTATCTCCTTTATTTGTCTTTGTGGTCTCTTGTCTATCTTCCTGTTTTTCTCTTCATCTCTCGTGTCTTCATTCCTCTTTTTCTATCTTGCTGTCTCTGTTTCTTTCACCTTTCCTCTTGTCCCCTCCCTCTCTCTCTTCTCTCCATTTTTCTTTCTCTTCTCTCCATCTCCCCTTCCTTTCTCTCTTTCTACCTCGCTGTATCTATATATCTTTTTCACCTTTCCTTTCGTCCCCTCCCTCCTCTTTGTCCCTATTTCTCTTCCTCTGTGTATATATCTTTCTTTACTTCATTTTTCTTTCTCTTCATGTCTCTTTCTACTTCGCTGTCTCTATCTCTCTTTCGCCTTTCCTTTTATCCACTCTCGTTCTCTCTAGTATTTCGTTTTCTGCTTTCTTTCTTTATCTTCTCTTCATCTCTCCTTTCTTTCTTTCTACCTTGCTCTCTCTCTCTTTCGCCATTTCTTTTGTCCCGCTCTCTCTCTCTATCCCTTTGTCTATGTCTTTCTTTCCTTCTCTGTTTCTACCTCGTTGTCTCCATATCTTTCTCACTCTTCCGCCTTTTCTGCCACTGGGTCTCTCTCGGGATCTCTCTCTTTGAAGTGGATGATGACTCTAATATCTAATCGCACCCATATTGCACCGGCATCACCAACGCCATCGGAATGCATAACGAGCCTCGAAACCACATCATAGTCTAAAAATGGACGAATCCGTGGCCCGTTCTGAAAAGGGAAGGTGGAGAAACATGAATATACCTTGGTGGACTCTCTGCGTATAAGGCAGAAATAACGAGTCACGATTGTGTTTTATTTTTATTTGCTTGTATCGTCGCCGTGTTTGTTCCGGCCAGCCGATTCTCGGTTTGTGAATGGAGGTAGCTCGTTTACGGTGTTTATTTAAGTGGCGGTAAGGACAGTGTTGCCAACTTGAAGGTAGTAAAGCTACATCAAGTAAAAAAATCCTTTTCGAGCAGGCATCTCCAGGAAGTACTAAAGAGAGTATAAAGAGTCGTACTGGAGTACTCAGAATAAATGGCCACTACACAGAAATGAAACTAAATATACGTCAACGGCTTTAATGACATTAAATGCCAGTTTCTTATGTTGTAAGTTACTAAATATGAATATCACTTGCATTAAGTACAATAGCTATTTTACAGAATAGTGCAATTCTAACTCTAGCTGCCATCTATCGGCCAAAATGCCGAACCTGTGTTTGACACGTGGGAGACCTGGATTCAGATCCCTTAGTCGGTGCCGGGTGGTCAAAATTAAAGTTCCCCTTCTCAGAGACCTCTGGATCTCGTTTGAAGCATCGGATTGCAGTATAATTTGTTATAGAAGCTATGGAGATATTGGGGAAGTGAATGCTGACGAAAAAAAAGTATTTCTAATTTTCACCAGCAGGTGGAAATGTGGCGCTTAAAATTAAAACAAATTCCTACTCGGAACCCTCTGGAGCCCGTTCGAAGCAAGGAATTGCGGTGAAACTTGGCATAGATGCCATGGAGACCATTGTGAAGCGTGTGCTGATAAAATTAGTTCAAATTTTCACCACCAGGTGAAAATCTGGCGCTGAAATGATCAGAAATCGGACATGGAAATCTTTATTTTATGTACGGATGCGTTCAAAGTGAATGACCCTATGGAAGCGTAAGATAGCATGATCAATGTACATGTATTTAAGCGCCACGTTTCCACCTGGTGGTAAAAATTTGAACTTTTTTGTCGCCATTTGCATTCGAATGGTGTCCATAGCCTCGACAGTATCCCTGCAAAGAACGGCTGTAAAACTTACCAAGCCTTTGCCATCTTGTAAAAATGTAAATATACACAATAACTATTACACTGCACTGTTATGTTTAAGCACTGACATTCCTCTCCTGTAATTTTCAATCTATAAAAAAATTACATTATACATCTCCTTAGATTCAAGTGGAACCTTTTTGTTAGTTACAATTCTGTAGTCATAGTTGGCAACACTACGTTGTGACACATTCTCCTTGTCTTGAACACGCATGATTGACGCCAGTGCGTTGGAGGGTCGACGACCACAAACACAAATAAATTTCCTAAATTTTCCTCTGTGTGAGGACGCTCTCTATGGATTTGAGATGGTGTGTGATGGTAGCGCGGTGGGTAAATACAGGTGCGTTAATTAAGGTCGATGGACAGGCATTGGTTGACAATAGATGACGCAGAGAAACCTGGAAAATAATTAAAGGCATAACAACGTAGTGTTTTTTTATGTGATTAGATTTTTCTGCAGCAAGTCGCACAAATAGCAAGAAAATAAACATTGACTTAAGATATTCTATAATTTATTGCATTATTGTTCCCAAGACGATTTTGAGTCAGTATTTATTTTCAATTCCATTATAAATTTGGACATGGGAACAGATTTTTGCTCATGAAGTTGTTATTTATTTATGTTTTCTTGGGTGAGGAAGCTGATAAAATGCTGCAAAAGTGATGTAAATATTATTCGTATAGTTTGCAGTCCATTTATGTTATAATTGTTTCTTAGAAATGTCGGCATTATAGAAGAGAAGGCTACAAAGCCTTAACTTCGCCATGATAAACAAGACGCAATAAATAAATAAATAAGAGATCACAATCGGTTCTCACTAGCCTATCTTAACGGCAACTGATTTTAGAGTAAATAAACGCTATTGGAAATTTGTTAAGAGTTTCTTGACATTATACGTAGCGCATCTATTTATCTAGTTCATTCGCGATGTCGATGATGTAGAATACAGGAGGTCCGTAGTCCCTTTATCTTGTTTGCTTTTCTTCTATATTTTCCTGTATTTACTTCTTTATTTCATCTTTCGCATATATATTTATTTCTCTCTCCTTCTCTCTCTTGTTTCTTTCTTTATCATTCTCTCGCAGATCTATTTATTTTCTCTCTCTCTCTCTCTCTCCCTCTCTCTCTCTCGCTTCTATGTTCATTTTTCTGTTCCTTTTCGTACTTCTTTCTCTGTCTATTTTCCACGTCTTTGTTTCTCTTTCCTGTTATTGTTTGTGTGCCTCGCTTCTGTATTTCACTTATTTTCTTCCTCCATTATTATCGCTCTCTCCCTCTCTCTGGCTGGCTGGGCCTCTCCGATGGCGCAGTGCTAGCGTCGTCGGCTTGTAATCAAGGTGTCCCGGGTTCGATACCCGGTGGACGCATATAGCGGTTCGGATCCCACTTTAAACTGTGTGTCAAGTCCCGATGAGCTTTACTGTGCATAAAGTTGACTTAAAACTCCAAATCAATCAATCTGTGTTTGATTCTCTCCCTTTCTTTCACTATCTGTTTTCTTTCAACTCTTTTCTCCATCTCCCTTAAAACAATTCTTTCCTGTCTAAACATGACTTTCCGATATTAACCCCCCATCCAGAAAGTTTCCATCTCCCTATTTTTGTATTTAATTTATTTGTATCCTTTTATCCCTCTGTGTGTGAATCTTGATCTACTCTAAATGATTCTGGGGTCATTCCACATCAAATCAACGCAAAAAAGCTAAGATTTTGACACCCACCAACTCCGATTTCGATGAAATTTGGTATACACCTTTCCTTTATGGTTGAAAGAACCACCCTATTTTTTTTTCACTCTATCTTAAACGGTTTTCATTTTACAGCAATTTGAAATGTCATCAAATCAGTGTTGTCTGTCACTCTGGAGACCCTCGACACAAGATACCCTTGCTACATTTTATTTATTTCCTCCTTAACCAATCATCAGATCTCTTTGAAATTTTGCACAAAGTTCAATGAAATATTGACGATTTCAGAAAACAATACATCAGCACTCAAAAAATTTTACAAATGCCTATAAAAAGACTAAAAATTTATTTGTAGCCTAATTTTTGTGGTGGGGAAAGTAGGTTAGGAAAATCTGAATTTTCATCATGTGGGTATGATGGAACCAAAAACTTTTGATGTTGAAAATCATTTGAAAGACATGCTCTTTCTCTACAAGAAATAAATGTTTTGGTTTTTTTATTCTTTCTAACTAAAATTTTACGTTTTTTGGAAATTGCCTAAAATTTCAGGGGGTTTCTTTCAACCATAAAGGAAAGGTGTATACCAAATTTCATCGAAATCGGAGTTAGTGGGTGTCCTGACCCTCTGATAATTTCTCCCTTACGCTATTTTAGTGGGCTATGATTATTTCACGCTGGGCTAGAGCCCCCCGTCATCCAGCGGCAACGCCAATGCATTTCAGTGTGGTTTAAAATAATGCTCATATCAACCACCACCCTGTCAACCTTGCACTTTACACATGCTGCTTCCCTATGTTGCAGAACGGGTTCCAATTCATCCGAATCACCCGCCATTTTTTTTTTATTATTTTGTAAACGCGAAGGAAAAGCGTCTAGAAATTGCCACCCCTGAAACACTCCGCTGAAACAAATTGGTATCTTTCGCTTCTGGGAAGGCGGCCATTTATAACAGGGCGTGAAATCATGGCGACCTAACCTACAGGGAGAGCTATTTAAAAAAGAAATGATTACACATCCTGACACGCTGTAAGTTATACTTGCTTTACCCTGTTTTGAAGAAAAAAAAATGCAGGCAGCATTCTTTTCCGGTGAGCCAGAGAAGGGGGGAGGGGGTTAGAAGCATATGCGACAACTTAATCAACTAGGTTTACACACGAACTCTTCCAGACCTTTTAGAATTATTATCTTTTGCACAACAGTTGCATTAAAAATGGCGTCTGAATTCAGTGTTGCTAGATGTAGATGTTTTACCCCAAATTCTCTCCCAATACTCTGTGGGGCTTTCTAGTCAAGAATGTTTAAAATAACAGCATAGTGGTTTGAATCCTGTTGAAGGTGATTGTTCAATGCCGTTGTCTTGTAATCAAGGGGTCCCTGGTTTGATACCCAGTGGCTCGTATCCAACTTTAAACCGTTGGTCCAGTCCCGATTAACCTCTCTGTGCATAAAGTTGACTTAAAATTAAAGATACTTTAATTCTGGTGTCAGGAATCTCACCCATTTTGGGGACACCCCACACAAGGGTGAATTTCCACACTTGGGGACACTTATACTCGAGCCAAGCCAGGAACTGGTGTGCAATCACAGCGCAGAACGGTGATTTTGCAAAATCCTGTTTCCCTATTGGCTGCTTTGGGGAGACGGAGTTTCAACGTTGTCACATCTTGCCTAACCACTAGGCCTCATTGGTTGTTTGACCGCGAGTTCCTTCGTAGGGAAACGCGGCAACAGAGGGTCACTGCCATAAAGGCGGATATCGGGCCGGATATAAGGGACCCTCCCCCACAAAGGTGAATTTCCACACTTAAGCCTCGTTTCCATTACCACAAAATTGTCGCGCAGCATGCGACGCGGCATGTGCCAAGCATTTGTTGAAATGGAAACTGTCTGCAACATGCCGCGGCGCAAGTGCCGGGGACAAAACAGCCTGCAGCAAGTTCCTGGGGCACAGGCATGCGCACTAGAGTAGAAACAGACGACGCGATTACAACCACGTGCTCGCTTTTCGGACTGAAGCGGCGTCACGACACAACGTCCTGTTATTTGAGTGTAGTTGTAGTTGGTTGTCTAGTTGTACGTGAGTGTTTGTTTTGTGGACAATATGGAGTGGTCGAAAGATAAAGTAGTAAAACTTATAGAGCAATATGAACAGGAGTTAGTGTTATGGAATGTCATTTTCCATCTTTACACAAGTTAAATCACCATCAAATTATTACAATACAACAGAAGAAACACTGAACTAAAGCACTGCACACGCTACACTGCGGTTCTGCACTCCAGTGTTGTTGCGGGTGTATTTTGCAGAAGTAGTGCACTAAATGAAGCAAAACATGCGCTGGCGTACGTTGCGCGTCATGAGTCTGGAACTTGTCAGAATGGAGACTAGGCTTTAGGAACACCTACTTGCCCCCACACAAGGGTGAGTTTCCACTCTTTTATATCTTTTAATACAACAAGGCGTCGCAACCATTAGCGTCGATCCAACGTTACTTAACTCACATTGATCTGCTATAATTGATCTCCTGGGGCTGTTGGCGTGTGTGGATCTAACAGCGAAGTGATTTAAATGAGGATCTAAATCCGGATGGCTGATCTGTCGGCACCAGCTGCCGTCATAAAGAAGACGCGATGTAAATGAAAGCTTATGTGGCAATCCGCATCTGCTAGATGTTACATTTGCGCCCTCTTCCAGTGGCAACATTGGCACCTGGGATCATGATGAGTTGGAGAACTGGTTGCGGCGCGTGGGAGTACCTCCCAGTCGCTCGTTGGAATCTCCTGGTCTGATTGATGAGGCCGCAGAGCCTCTTAGATCATCGGTCTTATCCTGAAGGAGCTTGTCTTACGCTACGAAACCTGATCAAAGGTTTAAAGTAGCTTGTAGCGAGGATGTTGCAAGGAAGTGCTTCAATACTGCTAAGATCTTCAAGGGTTTCCACAGTTTCTGTCTTTAAGGCTTCATTGGAAGTTATTGTGAGAGTCTGTGCGGAGGTCTCTCATTGATTACCATCCAGATAATCCATTCTTTCTCTCCTTCTATCCCAGTATTTGGCATTCTTTCTCTCTTCATTCATCTCTGTGCTTCTCTTGTTTTTTTTTCATATTCTCAACGTCTCTTTGTTTAAGATGCTTCTCTCTCTGCTTGTTTCTCTCTCTCTCTTCCTGGGTGTGTCTGCTTGTTTATCCTTTCTGTCTCTTCCACTCTCTCTCTCTCTCTCTCTCCATCCTGCGTGTGTCTACCCCTCTTTATATACACAGGGTGGCTCAAAAAGTCACTTAACACCCTCGGTACAAGGCCACTGCATTATCAGGCCAAGGGGGGACCACATTGACGCCACCCGCACGGTCGGCGGCCATCTTGATGTTCGCCATCTTGAATTCAACTTCAGAATTTTAAATGGGAAGGGGGTGATATGATATATCAAATCAGGCTAGAATTTCACGAGAAATGCAATGGTGAAGGTTTTTTTCGACGTATCTTTAACCAGTAAAAAGTTATGACTGAATTCTTGTACCAATTTGCTCTTTTTCGAGGTGTTAGAAAAATGCCTTAAAATTAGTTTAGCGCATTGGTAATGCATCAAGATGAAAGTGATGTCTAGGGAGAGAAATTTGCATGCCATTGCACACGATTTTAATCGGATACATCCATGAAGAGCTGCGCATTATGAATAGTTGTCGCGAACAATTTACATCTCTAATCATGCATCTATCTTATAACGATAAAATCTTGCTAATTATCAGGTAAATCAATTAATCATCGTAATAAGCAATAATATGTATTGGATGGTGGCTGTACACCGAGAATTGGACGGCGGAGCGCGGAAGACTAGCCTGTTTCCCGAGAGTAGAGGCCGAGCCTCGGGTAAAGAAATATAAAAATACAACTTTAGTACCAATGGTCAGATTCAACTGAAATTAAAGACAGCCCAGCAGCAGATTATCATCGACGAAATCCCAAAAGCAGAATTTGATAGGAGATAAATTAAGCCCGATATTAAAGGTTAAACAGCGAGACTGGATAACAATAGCTACAGACTCCATGGCACTCTCTTCGGCAGCGAACGTGCAGATTACAATGGGCCCGGTCTTAGGGTAACCTCTCTTCGAGGTGCTTTTGGAGAAGGGTCAAAGAACTCCAAATACACGGGGGAAGATAGCAGGACAAGATACTACAACTTGAGGACGATTTAACAACGCTTGGACAGAGAGGGTACCGTAACGAACCTTTTGAAATAAATAGACGAGCGGAGAAGCGGAAGACACAGTTTTACTCAGATTTTCTTCGACGTGTTATCGTGCACAATCTCTCGCGAACCACCCGCTTAAAGTATCCGCTTTGTGTGTCGCACCGTTCCGTGTTGTGTTTATTTCGCACGTGGCTGTTTACTATCAAGATGGAGTAGAGACAGAGAAAGGCCCCGCTAGGGGGGGCGTCCGACCTAGTTGCCAATCCTTGAAGATGCGGAGATCCAATCTTATCGCCCGGAAGCCAGCTATTGATCACGCCGCCAAGCGACAAAGGTAAGCCGAGAATGGAACGTGCAAATGGATAAGCTTCGTTTGCCCCGTCGTGACATCCAATGAACTCGCTAATCACGTAAACATTACCAAGACATTGCTTATTACGGTGATTAAATTGTATCAACGATAATTTTAACTAGTAAAACCGTACAGCTTTCATTTATCCAAAGTATTTCACATTCAGATTGTACGACGCTATAAATTGTCAATATAATTATATAACAGTGATCCTAGTTAACATCAAAAGTAACAATATAAAGATTAACATTCAATTACAACAACATAAAAGGAGTAGTGTTTTGTCGTACAAGTTAAGCTCCTACCGGAACATGGTTTTCCCGGAAAGCAAAAGTAAATGTCAAATTAAGTACAGTTTAAATCAATGTAGCTAACTTTAAACATGCCGCCGAACTATTATTGTACTAATTACTCATGTCTATTGGATTGCCGAGATATGAATGCGTGAGTGAATGTATGAGTGAAAGGGGCAATGATGTAATGTTTATGCATGTGCTCTTTTATAGAAATTACAGTATATATATAGAACTAACCCTGTGGTGTGATTTGTTCTACCCTATGTAATCTCTTGGGCTCCGACTGATGGCACTTACCCTGGACAAAAGGTAAATAGGTTAATAATGATTGCCTTTTGTTTATTTGTTTAATTGTTTTTGTGGGTTTGACATTACCATTGTAATGTAGAACCAGATCGACGTCAGGCACGTTAAATAAGTAGACGTCGCGTTACAATCTTCCTGTATGTGTCTGATTATTTAGCCGGTTCTCCTGCCTCTCATCTGTTCCTATTTTTTATGCTTTCTGTTTCTCTTTCTTCTTTGCATTTTCTTCCTCTTGCTGTTGCTTGTTTACCCCTGTTTTTAGGTCTGCCCCCCCCTCTCTCTCTCTCTATCTCTCTATTTATCTAGTGTGCTTATGTCTACCCTTCTTTTTTTCACCCTCCCCCTTTCTCTCTCCCTGTATCTATCCATATATTTATCTATCTTCCTGCGTGTGTCTTTTTCTGTCTACCCCTCTATCTGCCCCACCTTCTCTCTCTCTCTCTCTCCCTTTATCTATTTATCTACCTCTATCTTTATGTGTGTCTGATTGGTTCTCTTCTCTCTGGCTCTCCTCTGTTCCTGTATCTTATGCATTCTTCCCTCTCTTCTTTGCATTTCTCTTCCTCTCGTTGTTCTCTTCTCTTTCTCTCACTTTTTCGTTTCTTTGATCTTACTTTCTCTTTGTCTGCTTGTCTTCTCTTTCTTTATCTGCTTCATATTTATCTTCTGTTTATCAGTTTCTCCCCTTTTTCTCGTCGTCTTACTCCCTTTTCTTTTCCGCCTCTGTTTCTCTGAGCATGGATAGATTGCGCATCGTTACTGCGTGGTGGACAGTGAGCACAGCACTCTTAGATTTGAATTCTTGCATTGATTTCAGAGATTTTCTGGGTGAATTGCCAATTGTCCGATCGCTATGTTCAAATTTAGGGATTCATTTTTCAGGACTATTTTTTTTACTATTTTCATAATGTTCTTCCGTTACATGATGGAAATCAAGTAGCTTTCACTATAAGTGTTTCGTGTAATTTAAAACCTCATCCGAATAATGAAGAGCAGTGGTCTTTGATTGGCTACTTTCTTGTCGGTTGCGGAAATAATGTCTAGAAGCAAATTATATCGTCGAGTCAATTTGCATTCTGCTCTCTGATTGGTTCTTTTGGTCCCTTGCGGAAATAATCGCCAGAAGTAAATTATCTTCGAGGCATTCTGCTTTCTGATTGGTTGTTTTCTTGTCAGTTGTGCAAATAAGGTCTAGAAGCAAGCAAGTTTCTACAACGTGGCATCCTCCTCAATGATTGGCTGTTTTCTGTTGGTTGTGAAAAATGTCTAAATGTAAAGAATCCTATGAGGAGCAACTTGACATCGTACTCTCCGATTGGCTGTTTTTTGTCTGTTGTGGAATGTGAAAATAATGTCTAGAAGTAAATTATTCTAAGGACAACGTGTTGTCGGTTGCGGAAATAATGTCTAAAAGAAATTGTCCTAAATGGAACGTGGGATCCTGATATACGATTGGCTATTTGTTGTTGGTTGCGGAAATAATGTCTAAATGTAAATAATCCTATCGGCAACATGGTATCCTGCTCTTATTTTTAACCGGATGCGGGAATAATGTCTAAAATCCAATTACACGTTCAAACACTCTCTATTGTTAAATGTTTATAATTTGTGGTAATAACTTAAGGTATAAGAAAACACTATATAATGAATACATGGAACACGCGCTCATGCTAGACCAAACATAATTAGAAAATCATTATTAAAATCTCAGGGTACCAAAATCATGTGGAACGAGCGGTTAAATCGTGACTCTATCTTATTGTTGAAACTCAACAATGCCGATAAGGGCGAAATAATAAGCGGTGGCCGTGTAATGAAGTGTTTTAAAGAATATTTCCAACACCTCGCACAACAAGGACCCCTTCCGGGATAAAACAAAGCAGGAAATTTATAGAAATAGCCAATCAGAGGAGGGGGGGGGATCGACCCCACACATGATCGTAGGAGAGGCGTAATTATAGATTTTTGGTCCAACACTTTCTTTAACCCCCTGTAACTCCCAGTGCCCCCTCCAGGGGGTGGACCAAGCTATTAATTCTGTGGATGTCCAGTGGAGCCGATTTGTATGGTAATTTGTAAGGGTGGAATCCCAGGGTCGCAAGACACCACCAACTAACTTTCCTCTGAGCGGCTTTCCATCTTCTTCCGTGTCCAAACGGACAGGAAGTGACTGAGGAATCGAAGGATGGGAACCGAATTGCTTGCGGCAGTGAGCGAGTGCAGGGGACGTGAGATAAAAATTCTGGCATCAACTTTTTTTTTCGATCCTTTCGTTCGGATTGGAACTCTGACAAGTTAAGGTATTTTATTCGTCATGTTCTACACACAGTACCGTGTAAATGAGCATTATGCATTTACATGGTGCTTAACAGTCTTGTATCAAGTACCCAGTGGAATAAAACAAGGTTCCTTTCGTATGTCCCACTAACAACAAACCGTCATGCAGTCCTTGGATCTTAAGGGTCTGACTGTAGCTCTCCGGAGTTGAGTTGAGTTCAGAGACTTTGTCTCTGAAAGGACTTTAACTCTCCGGAGTTGAGTTCAGTTCAGTGGCTTTGGCTCTGAAAGGACTATAACTCCTCGGAGTTAAGTTCAAAGGCTTTGGCTCTTAAAGGACTGTAACTCTCCGGAGTTGAGTTGAGTTCAGAGGCTTTGGCTCTGAAAGGACTGTAACTCTGCAGAGTTGAGTTGCGTTCAGATACTTTGGCTCTGAAATGACTGTAACTCTTCGGAGTTGAGTTCAGAGACTTTGGCTCTGAAAGGACCGTATCTTCTCAGAGGGTTTGGCTCTGAAGGGGTTGTAACTCCCCGGAGTTGAGTTCAGAGGCTTTGACTCGGAAGGGACTGTAACTCCTCGGAGTTGATTTCAAAGGCTTTGGCTCTGAAAGGACTGTAACTCCCCGAAGTTGAGTTCAGTTCAGAGTCTTTGTCTCTGAAAGGACTGTAACTCTCCCGAGTTAAGTTAACAGACTTTGGCTCTGAAAGGACTGTAACTCTCCCGAGTTGAGTTCAGAGGCTTTGGCTCTGAAAGGACTGTAACTCTCCCGAGTTGAGTTCAAAGGCTTTGGCTCTGAAAGGACTGCAACTCTCCGGAGTTGAGTTGAGTTCAGAGTCTTTGGCTCTGAAAGGACTGTAACTCTGCAGAATTGAGTTGCGTTCAGATACTTTGGCTCTGAAGGGACTGTAACTCTCCGGAGTTGAGTTCAGAGACTTTAGCTCTGAAAGGACCGTATCTTCTCAGAGGGTTTGGCTCTGAAGGGACTGTAACTCCCTGGAGTTGAGTTCAGATGCTTTGGCTCTGAAAGGACTGTAGAATTGTCGCTCTTTTAACCGCTTGAAAACATTTCTTATCGGTTCACTTGTTGTCGAAAATCTGAACTTTGATAATTGCAATGCAGAAAACTCAACATGGCGTCGTAATTCAAGATGGCGGCGTTCCATGCCGGTCACTTCCACACCCAGTAAACCTTTGTGTGGTGTGGATTCAGTGCTTAAAGAATCAGAAAAAAATAATAGAAGCTTGGGACATTTTTCAGTTGATTTTCTTGACCTCGAAGCTCATTCCACTCTTCACATCAGTTATACTTGACATATGATGAGTTAATCATGGGAGAGGCTACTTTTTTGCCTGGGTGTGCTTCTAGACAATTCATCACATATTCCTCCCCAATCTGTTGATCACGGCGAAAACCAAGTCATTTTTTAAAGAAGGTTCCTGCATATAATTAATGATGTTATTGTAGGAACGCTTTTAAAATTATAATATTATTTACAGCTCCATCTCTTAACAACCAGAGATACTTCAGCAACTGATAAAGATATAATGGTGAAATCTTGCTGATAAAGGATTCTAATGCAAGTTAGTTGCAACATAGGTCATCCTCGTGTTACGGCTAAGAACTAAGAAGCAAACACAAGTGACGTAAATGCCCAGTGGGGGATTCAGCCCCAACTTTTGGTAAATCGCGAAGATAATTAGCTGAAAGTAACGAATGGACATTCTGTTGAGTTTGAGTTTTAAGTTCACTTTATGAACATATAGGCTAATCGGGATTGGATCTACAGTTCAAAGTAGGAACCGAATCATGATGTCCCTCCACCGGCTATCGAACCTGGGACCCCTTGATTACGAGGCGACAACGTTACACGTTAGGGATATTCACAAGGAACACCCATGCCAAGACCGGGACTCGAATCCGTGACCCTCGGGCGCGAGATCGATTAGTTTGATCTATTGATTATCCTCACTGTTGCACCTAGAGCCGCGGTAGACCGTTTGACTGCCGGGAGACCCGGGTTCGATTCCCGGGGTGGTAATCTAAGTTTCGCAATTTTCCTGGCCTTGTCCCCGCATAAAACGTATCTGGGGCTCACCCAACCTCAAATCAATGGGTACCTGGGTGATGAAGGCGGCCGGAGCGCGGTGCTGATCACATCACCTCCATAATGGCCTTACACTCCAATCCCCGAAATGGCACGGTGCTATATGCACGGGAAACGTTTACATCTTACCTTTAACTTACCTGGTTGCACCTAATCTAATGTAATAGGAAAACACACATTTCAATGAAACTAGACATGAATAAGCAAGTAAATACGTTGTGTGATGATGCATTTTTTTGTCTCATTTTAACATTTTCTTTTCATGTTTGCCTGTGTTGTTTTAAATTCTCGGCGTTTGTTTTCCTTTTGCAGGGAGGGAAGAGAATTAAGGACCCTTTCCTGCAAGGAATGGTTTCTAATAGTAACATGATATGGCTATAGTTTAGACGCTAAAGGGGAATTGAAGACAGTTGAAGGCCTCAGACCTCCCACGATGAGAGGACTGACATCTATGTGTAGTGATTGGCAGACGCAAGTAGCAAACTCACTATAAAAGTAGCTAAATTAAGTGTTAGTGCTTGTGCAAAAAGCAAGAAGAGCTATTGTAGATTTGACGATTGTACTGTACAACTATAAAACGAAGCAACTGTGAGGTTTGTCATCTCGATCCACGCCTCCTTAGGAAAACTTAGGTAATTTGCAGTGCTTTGACCTGTCATGGGCCTTTCCGATGACGCAGTGGTAACGTTGTCGACTTGTAGTCGCGAGAAGGTCCCTGGTTCCATAGCCGGTGTAGGCCTAATCCCGATTAGCTTTTCTGTGCATGAAGTGGGCTTAAAAACAAACGGAAATTGCCCGTCATAATAATAATAGTGGATCTGTGGTGATCTAGCCAGAGATAACCTCCATGACGGAATTGTGAGTCCCGGGTTCGAATCCCGGTTAATACAAGGATGCTTATGTTTGTCTGTCCTGAACGAAAAAGTAGAGAATCGACATTAATTCCAGTGGTGTATACGGAGTCCAAGATCTGGGCTATCTCACAATGTCACGTGATCCTAGCTAGGCTATGAATAGAAATAAATTTACCAACTCCTAAGAAATCAGGTTGCCAACTCATGCGAAATCAGGTTGCCAACTCATGAGAAATCAGGTTGCCAACTCATAAGAAATCAGGTTGCCAACTCATAGGAAATCAGGATGCCAACTCATAAGAAATCAGGTTGCCAACTCATAAGAAATCAGGTTGCCAACTCATAAGAAATCAGGTTGCCAATTTCTGATCGATTTTTCTCCTGTATTTTATTCTCTAGACTTCAGGCTTCGCAGATAGCCTAGAATATATGCTCCTGATTATTTCATATGACGTATATGTTGGGGAAGCTGCCGCTTAGGTGTTTTCCTTTCAAAATAAAGAAAAGGTTGGTAGGGTGTCTGACTGCCACGCGGGAACCCGGGTTCGATTCCTGGTGTGGGTGATCTGTTTTTGCTGTTTTATCGCGGCTGTGGGGGTTCACCCAGCTTAAAATGAATGGATACCTGGGGGCAATCCTGGGGGTAAAGGTGGCCGGAAGGTGATGCTGATAACATCACCTACAAAAAGTAGCCGAGATCGAGAATGTGTGGGGCCCTATCCCCACATTCCTCAATATGTGCCCTTATAGCAAAGTGCAAGGGAAACTTCGTCATATCATAATAACAATGACATCGTTGTATGCCCGATAGTGTTGCGCTGCGAAGCTTGGATAGCCCAGGTTCGAATTCCAGATAAAGCATGTGTGTGTGTGCTCTTGTAGATTCTTTGGATGGGCTAGAGCCCACCGTGGGCGAGGCCCCCATCCGTTCTTTAATTTGAAATCTCAATGTGAATCGATACGAAATCTCAGCGATACGTCAGCAGATTATCATATTTAAATAATAATAATAAATTAATAATAGATGATATTTAATAATATAACTTGTCAATCTATTCTTGTAACACACTGCTCCGTAGGAAGAAAGGAAGAATTGCTAATATTATCCATGCCCTTCTTGATTTGAAAATAACACAAGCATGCTCCGTGGCAGTTGGAGCTGCTTTTTTGCTGACATTAAAATCGGGAGTTCAAGGTCAAGGGAAAGAAGAAAGTGCAAGACAAAGTGCTTATTATTCAAGAAAAGAATAAGTGCATAAAAATGCAATTTATCGTCAATTTTTGCGCAAGTGTTTCATATGACAATTACGACAATAATTATAACTTTTTTCCATTACCCTTTAGGCTTAGGGCCCCCCGCTTGTATATTACCTATCTGATTTGACGTATTCATTCAAATTATAACGTTAAATTGAAATTTAAAGCCAGATAAAAACAGAATGTTTCAATTTTATCGTCCATAAAAATTAACTATTTCCGCCTGTCTATTTTTCTCACTTCTATTAATTACATTTTTCATATCAACCCCATGGGACGGGAGGCCCCTTCAAGTGCAAGGCTCCAGGCGGTCGGCTACTTCTCCCAACCCTAGCTACACCACTGCGACACCCACATACGAGAGATAAAGATATACAGGGTGTCGCAAAACTCTTTCAACAACGCTTGGGTGCTGGTAGATATCATAAAAACAAGTAACTTTTCCCTATAAAGTTTACCTCGAAAGCGCTTAGTTTCTGCGCTATAAGCGCTTAAAATCTATCCTGTACGTGTGCAACCCAACACAGCAAACGCTTGCTCTGACATAACTACCAGGGGCGCGTGGCAGGGTTGCCACTAGCGTTCCTCGTTAAGAGAGACGACTTGAAAACAACAACTTGGGAGTCTTGCCTGAGCAAAATCCAAAACATTAATGATACTTGCGATGTTGTAAGAAGCATTGACAGTATTTATAAACTGACAAAGACAAATAATGGGCAGACTGAAATTCAAGATTACTCATTCTAAAATATCTCCATAATTGATTGATTGATTTGGTTTATTTTAATTCACTTTTCTGCAACCTTTGGCTAATCGCGAAGATGAAGATGATATGATGAAATAACAAATGACACCAATGTCTAGGCCAGGATTTAAACCCGAGATACCTGGCGCCGTAGCGAGCTGTGCTAACCACATCACCACGGAGTGTTTCGTGTATCATGCGATATCAACAATTGCAAGGGACACGTGAAATAGTGAAATCCACGAACGAACAAATGTAAACATGATGTGTTTGCTGCCTCGTTTCGAACACGCAGAGCCGCCCCCCGTGCCGGAGTGGTTAGCACATCGCGCTACGACGCCAAAGGTTCCGGGTTCGAATCCTGGCCTGGGCATGGATGTTTGTGAGTGTCCATTCATCAATTTCATCATATCATCACTCATCCCCATCTTTGCAAATGAGCCAAAAGTGGCACAAAAAGCGAAGTAAAATGAAGCAAATCAATCAATCAATGGATGAATCAATCAATAAATTAAATGAGCATTGCAATTATTTCCTTATGAGACGAAGACTGTCAATAACGCTAGCACAGATAGGAATAATTTTCTAATAAATAAATTGTAATAACATTACAGTCTGCGTGTTCGAGACGAGGCAGCAAACACATCATGTTTACATTTGTTCGTTCGTGGATTTCACTATTTCACGTGTCCCTTGCAATTGTTGATATCGCATGATACACGAAACACTCCGTGGTGATGTGGTTAGCACAGCTCGCTACGGCGCCAGGTATCTCGGGTTTAAATCCTGACCTAGACATTGGTGTCATTTGTTATTTCATCATATCATCCTCATCTTCGCGATTAGCCAAAGGTTGCAGAAAAGTGAATTAAAATAAACCAAATCAATCAATCAATTATGGAGATATTTTAGAATGAGTAATCTTGAATTTCAGTCTGCCCATTATTTGTCTTTGTCAGTTTATAAATACTGTCAATGCTTCTTACAACATCGCAAGTATCATTAATGTTTTGGATTTTGCTCAGGCAAGACTCCCAAGTTGTTGTTTTCAAGTCGTCTCTCTTAACGAGAAACGCTAGTGGCAACCCTGCCACGCGCCCCTGGTAGTTATGTCAGAGCAAGCGTTTGCTGTGTTGGGTTGCACACGTACAGGATAGATTTTAAGCGCTTATAGCGCAGAAACTAAGCGCTTTCGAGGTAAACTTTATAGGGAAAAGTTACTTGTTTTTATGATATCTACCAGCACCCAAGCGTTGTTGAAAGAGTTTTGCGACACCCTGTATAAGCAGGAAAACCGGTGCACTGACCTCTTGCTGAGAGTCCCCATTCGCAAGAAGTTTTGTAATAACCCGCTAAGAGGCGCTGAGAGGCACTATTCGCAATCTTGCTTCCACTTATTCTAACATACAGAACAAGAGATGGCACTGCTAAATATCTTTATCTGTGCACATATCCACTGACTCATTGTTACTCAAAATAGAGAACACTAACGGAAAGAGGAGAACAAGGAAAGTACAGCAATCAAAAATCGCCAAATAAAGTTATTATTATTATTATTGATAATATTATTGTGTCAGCGTCCTCTTACCGGGGAGCCATATCATTTGCATTAATGTCCAGATTGTGTATAAAATTTCGTATCTTGTCATTCTATTCTCCCTATTGACGATCTTGAATTCGATTTTGATGTTTGGAAGAGAATGAGTTTCATGTCAACACTGTACCACCTATATTTACACAGGAATAGTATGTTTAAGAATGTCTCCATAGATGGCAGAATAGTAATACAATTCTCTTAAGTTGATTAAACGTTGATTTCAAATTGTACATTTTTCTCCTGTTTCTAGAAAATATATAGTTTCTTAAAGAAGATTAAAAATGTTTTTTTGTGTGTGTAATTATATGTTGCTTTAAAGGGAAAAAAATATAAAGAAGAAGAGAAGACTTAGTAGATAATTATTATAATCATCATAATCATATAAGCTGCCATTAGATTGCACTGAAATTATTGTGATATGCAGTACTTGGAATATTTTTGTACCGAGGCTGGAAAATTTGATCTTGCCTCGCTTTAAATCGAATATATTATAATGTACATTTTTTTTATATATATAATGTAACGCCCATGTTGAAAGTTTTTAGATGAGTGTGCAGTACGTGGCATTTTCATCTGAAACTTATAATACTATTTCAACTAGGGTGAGGGGGGGGGTGAAATTCACAATAATGATAGATTTAACTGAAGAGATTTCTTCGATTTCATGAAATTCATGTCAAGTGCTGAGCTGAAGTATGTGTAGTATCAACTCAACTGACATGTTCAACTGAATCGAACTCTTCGTTCTTCGTGAATCTCCTGTCAGTTGACATGTTCAACTGAGTCGAACTCTTCGTTCTTCATAAATCTCCTGTCAGTTGACATGTTCAACTGAATAGAACTCTTCGTTCTTCGTGAATCTCCTGTCAGTTGACATGTTCAACTGAATCGAACTCTTCGTTCTTCGTGAATCTCCTGTCAATTGATATGTTCAACTGAATCGAACTTCACGTTCTTCATAAATCTCCTGTCAGTTGACATGTTCAACTGAATCGAACTCTTCGTTCTTCATGAATCTCCTGTCAATTGGTATGTTCAACTGAATCGAACTTCACGTTCTTCATAAATCTCCTGTCAGTTGACATGTTCAACTGAATAGAACTCTTCGTTCTTCGTGAATCTCCTGTCAGTTGACATGTTCAACTGAATCGAACTTCACGTTCTTCATAAATCTCCTGTCAGTTGACATGTTCAACTGAATCGAACTCTTCGTTCTTCATAAATCTCCTGTCAGTTGACATGTTCAACTGAATCGAACTCTTCGTTCTTCATAAATCTCCTGTGAATTTACATGTTCAACTGAATCGAACTCTTCGTTCTTCATAAATCTCCTGTCAGTTGACATGTTCAACTGAATCGAACTCTTCGTTCTTCATAAATCTCCTGTGAATTTACATGTTCAACTGAATCGAACTCTTCGTTCTTCATAAATCACCTGTCAGTTGACATGTTCAACTGAATTGAACTCTTCGTTCTTCATGAATCTCCTGTCAGTTGACGTGTTCAACTGAATTGAACTCTTCACTATGAACAATCGTCATCATTCTGACTATACAATCAAGTGGCGAGGACATGAAATCAAACTAGGGAGGAGGAACATAAACTACCAGAATAATGATATTGAAAAATAATTCAGTACCTACACGTTTATATATACGTGTAATGAAAGGAGTCGTGATAGAAGAGGAAATACTATTAATATGAGCAGTCACTACCAGAACAAAATAGCAAACAAATGAAGAGATGGAGCAGAAAAAAATACGAATGAAAATAACACTAAATATATAAAAGCGCTCACAAAGAAAATAAAAGCAAAACGTAATACAGACGCATATGAATTTGAATGGGGACCACGTTTTAAATATCTAGGGACAACAATTAATAATTTCAGTGATATATTTAATTAAATAAGTGCATGAATAAAAGCAGAAAATATAGCACACTATGGTAATAAAATATTAGTGACAAACTATAAATACATTGATTGAGCCAATAGTTACATATAGTTGGGAAACATGGACAGAAGAAACTGATGTAGCAAAGTTGATGGACCTAGAAAGATAAATATTGGGAACAAACATGGATTGACGCAATAGCAAAATGCAGTGCAGAGAGTTGAAACAAATAAGTAATTATGAAGATTAATGGTACAAAGAAATATAATAAGAGATACAAAATCTCAAAGAAACAGATGGTTAGGCCTTTTAGAACATGTGGAAAGTATACAGATAATAACCAAGTGATGAAGGAAAGAACAGTTTGACACAGTATCGTCAAGCAAACTGAAGCCCATAAAGGGATGTATTAAGAAGAAGAAGAAGCAGAAGAACCTATTCGTTATTCTCATTTACTTCGTGCTCTTCTTGATCCAGTTTTACAACCGAGACGAGTGCGACCAGAAATCGCAAGTCATGCTGGGTAAAAAAAGAATCTTAGGTAGATGTGAAGAGGTCCCTGGCTGAGATGGGTGGGAGTATGGGTGGGAAGAAGATATTACCGGTTGCTAAAATGATTTCTTCCTACGCCTCTTCCTATGTTCCCAGTACCGGAAGACTGTTTTCCCTGTGCTCCTTGTCTCTTCCTCTTAAAAGCGGGGAAGAGATTAAGATTTCTTCAACTGGTGTAGAACATCAATAATTCTCTGCTAACACTGGCGACATGAAAGCTGCATGTTTTTAGATAAATGTTCGTTAGATATTCGCCATCCACTGCAACAACAAAATTAATGTACACAAAACCACGCGAGAAATAGTTCCTTTAGTATACTTTAGTCGCGGTGTTGTTGCCCATGAATATATTGGTCGTATCTATACAGGTCATGATATAATATAGCAGTTACGTAGAATGTCATGGCTTTATCACATTAAGTAAAGTAGAAGTAAGAAGCGCGGACTGCAGAGAAGACGCTGCACACGATTGGTCCGCTTCGTACAACTCGAACACTTGGCTCTCTCTCGTCTTGCTGAAGTTGAGAGTGACGTTAGCCCCCTTAAGAACGGAAGACCATCCACAACTCATCTGGTGAATATACCCAGCTGAACTGGTAGATATTCCGAGAAACTCTTGTCGTGATTCGAATGAGATGTTATCTATAATTAAGTTAGATTAATACGTACTTTCGGTCTGCAAGCATTATGAGTTTTTGTTAACTTTTTAACATATCCACTTTGCTGCTTTTAACAGTGTTTAAGTAAAATCCTTGCTTGAATTAAAATCATTTCCTAGTAAGTTGACAAACTGAGTTAATGAGGGAAAAAATAGTAAACAGTTTGCCAACCCATATATTTCCAAGCGACCGTGTCGGAAAGCGAGCGATTTCCGAGAGCGTGGAACACAAATTTTGAGTCACCTTGACTTCATCATACAGATATAGCGACTGAGGAATGTACTCAGGAAAAGACCAACCCTTAATTGTCTCCCCTCACCCAGTAAACCCTTTATTTCTCCCACCAGAAAGATGCACCTGGTTAATTCATTTCTTCCACCCTCAGGGGCTTTATCACCGATTCTGCTGTTGTCCTACCAAACCGCTTCAAGATGAACAACCAACAGGATATATTGCCCTCTAGAGGGAACCACCCTTTGGAGTCTCACCCCCACTGTGTGACTTAGGGGAAGATTAATTGTAGGTGCCGCCCCATTCGTAATTGGATTAGGTTTTTGAGTGAGAAATCTGGCCTGGAGGATCATTTCTCCGACTTCTTGCATGGGTGAAATGTTAGTTTGCGTCCTCCTTGTCGAAGTGTGTTCGTTGCCATGCGTGGATTAGATTTATTGAGGTTCTGCGTTATGGGAATCAGCATTCAAGGTGTTTACTTGTAAATAAATCTGGTATCTAAATGGTACACGCCTTCTAATATTTCTTAGCTGCTACAATGCTGTCTTGATTGACAATGGTAACGAGACGAAACTTGGCAAAGTCGTGTCTCGTCTTTCGTTCTCGGTTCCGTCTCGTGTCTCGAAATAAACATATACAACGTTTGTACCCCCCCCCCCACCCGATGGCGTTGTGGTAACGTCATCGACTTCTAATCTAGGTGTCCCGGGTTCGATACCCAGTAGAAGCACCTTGAACAGTGTTTCGGATTCCACTTTAAACTGTACGTCCAGTCCCGATTAGCCTTTCTGTGCATAAATCGTCTTTTTAAAGTACACTTTATGCACAGAAGGGCAAGCGGGACTGGATCTACAGTTTAAAGTGGGATCAGAAAGCACTATGTGCCTCAACCTGGTATCTAACCCGAGACCAAATGATTACAAGGCGACCACGTTACCACTACACCATCGGGGAGGCTCTGAAACGTGCATTACACAAACTTTCACGACTTTACAGAATTCACAAAGGAAAAAAGGTTTTTTAAATATTATTATCATGTTTGACGTCTGGTTTGAGCAATGAGCAATTATATGATGAAATTGGTGAAGGGAGAGAGAGAGAGAGAGAGAGAGAGAGAGAGAGGGAGAAAGAAAGAAAAAGGCTCTCATTCTCTCTCTCTCTCTCTCTCTCTCTCCCACCTATCTTTTTCTTTCTCTTCCTCTTCTCCCTGAAAGAGGAAGAGAGAGAAAGAAAAGAAGAGAGAACGAGGGAGAGAAGGAGAGAGAAGATAGAGAGATAGAGTGAGAGAGAGATATAGAAAGAGAGAAGAAAGTAAAAAGAGAGAGAGGATGAAAGCAGAGAGAGAGAGAGGGGGTAGGGGGGCTCTCTCTCTCTCCCTCTCTCTGAAGAAAGAGAAGAAAAGAAGAGAGAGAATCCTTCCTACTTGCCCATTTCCTGCTTCTCATCCTCAGAAAGAGAGAGAGAGAGAGAGAGAGGAGAAAGAGAGAAAGGTGCAGAGAGAGAGAGAGAGAGAGGGAGGAGAGAGAAAGAGAGAGGGGGAGAGAAAGGGGGGCAGTTTCTGTCATCTCTCTTTCTTTCTTCTCTTTCTTTCTCTCTGTCTCTCTCTCTGAGCTCTCTTTCTCTCTCTCTCTCTATCTTGGAAAAGAGAAGGAAAGGAACAGAGAAAGGGAGAGAGAGAGAGAGTGTGAGAGAGAGAAAGAAACTTTTCTTTTCTCTTCGAGAGAGAGAGAGAGAGAGAGAGAGAGAGAGAGAGAGAGAGGGAAAAGAGAAAGAAAAAGGACATCCCTGAGAAAAATCCTGCAATACTGACGACTTAACGTTTGGCAGTTGCAAGAGCTTGCTGGGACAAAACTCAAATCACACTGTTTAGTACTGTAATGGTGCCCAGGAACCTTCAGGCAGCCTATCCATTGAAGGTGCGTTAAAGATACCAATCTTTGGACTCCTGGTCTTCCATCTTCTTGCCACTCAGGCTCCTTCAGAAGGAACACGTGTGGAACGGAAAGATTGGGCGGAGGCCCTAGGAAACATCAAGTGGCTCTTTCCGTCTGGCTTTGTTTCCCCCCTTTCGACGGCAATCAACGGACACCACAACTTAATTAACAGTCATTGAGGAGCCACTGGGCGATGGCGGTGCTAAGTGATGTGTCTAATTGGACGAAGGGTGGACACCGAAACAAATGGCACTCCTTCTTTCCGGATCGCTGCCATCTTGAGGAAAAACATTGCTGACCTGTCTGATTTGGGAGATTCATGGCTTGTTTCACACCTGACTTTCAGAATGATTATGAATGGAAAGGCACGTTTAAGTGAGTCGCTGAACACTAGATGGCAGTGTTTTAGTTTTTGTATTTCTTTTCTGTTTTTTGGTAACCTTCTTAGACTTTGATACTATAATCATTTCTGATATTTAGATATTATTAGTGTATTTCCAAAGAAGCTTCAATATTAATGCATTTTGTAGTTTTGTTTATTTTGTTTTAGTTTTCTCTTTGTTCTCGCAGATTCTCCTATTCTTTTACTTCCTGAAAATAATTACCGTATCACCTGTTGCCAGGTGATACGGTAATTATTTTCAGGAAGTAAAAGAATAGGAGAATCTGCGAGAACAAAGAGAAAACTAAAACACTCAGTTCGTAATAGAACTGCAACTACAGACAGAACCTCGAGCGACAGTTGCAGAGGTAACAGAAGCCAGATCATCATACTACGCCACTACCACAACTTTAAAAACAGATGGGAGTCAAGGAAACGGTGCTTCTACAAGAAAAACTTCAAGAAAATTCAACTGTCAACTGTCTGTTGCCAAAACAAAACAGACAAACGGTCCTGTAAAGGACCAAAAATCTACGTAGGACCTTTTAAGGACCAAACTACTGGTTCTCCACAGAACCACCAATCCAGACCGAGCTTCAAGCGACAGTTCCAGAAGTAACCAGGGACAAAACCACAGCCACACGCCACTACCAGAACCGTCTCCAACAAAACAGATGGAAGTCTAGGAAACGGAACTTCAATATGAAGAAAAACAAGAAAAATTTCATTCATTCATGTTGCTATTATATGTATACATTCAACTCTTTGAATCATCCTTTGTCTATAAGAAAATTACAGAGATTTTAAGAAATGTGAGGAATGATAGTACATAAATTAAGTTACAAAATTACTAATAGAGTGACAATAATATAGACACAAAGAAAGTTAATATGATAGTAATAGTGACATTATTTTATGGTAAAGAGAAAATATGTGAAGTAGTAGGTAACATGTAATAATTATAATGATAATAGTAAACGGAGAAAATAATAAAAATCACCAAGAGAAGTAAAAATTTTCCTAAGTGGCCCTTCACTAGTTTTGATCCCGTTGCTGTTCCAACAGATATTGCTTCGGGTTTCTTGTAAACATGTTATGAGTATTGACAGATTTCAACGAGGTTAGCATTCTCTGGACGCCATTACTGAACGATTTATTGTACTGTGCAGCGTATAAATACAACTCATGCAGAAGGCTTGCGCGCAAGATTCTTGCACATCTGCCATTGGAATGACCAATAGAATTTCCCAAAAACCACGTTCATTTGTTTGAATTGCCTTCGTTCTTACAGCGCACAGAGAGTAAACTTGTAGTTAAGTTCTTCCCGGAAACAACCTTATACTAACGCTGTCTTTTTATTTCTTCTTTCCCTACTTCTGACGAGTATTGACGCAGCCTTTCCACCTGTCAGCCAGCCGTTTTACTCAAACACCACCCTGCGCTTCGTCATTCCGAAAAGTCATCAGGATGTGAAGGGAGAAGCGATGTGTGCAGGTGGACAGGTGCACGTTGTCGTTGCCATGGTTTTTCAAGGAAGCGTTCCACCGGAGTAGAAAAATACTGCTTCCATTCACTCTCTTTAACAAATTGATTTAGTCGTTGGGGAAGTTAGAAGGGAGAGGAACAGGGAAGAAAAGGGAAGTGACGTGGGAAACTTTTCATTTTTTTCCTCGGTGTGAACGAAATGAAGACCTTAGCCTATCTTCCAATCGGGAGAGACTATTTTGTATCTTGGGTATTGTGTCGATATTCTTAGGTACGTTTTTCATACAGGAAATGTTTGTCAAGTGCGTGGTAACATTGGGAAAACATTTGAGAAACATTTGACATTCTCCTGGGAAACATTTGGCATGGACTTGAGAAACATTTTGAAATCACATAGGAAACATTTGCCATACATTTGAGAAACATTTGGCATTAGTGTGCGATACATTTACATTTGGCATACACTTGGGGAAACATTTGTCTTTCTCTTGGCAAAACTTTGACATGCCCCTAGGAAACAATTGGCACTCACAAGGAAAACATTTGGCAGGCAGTTGGTAAAATTTGGAATACGTTAAAAAATATATTTGACATTCTCCTGGGAAACATTTGGTATACACTTTGGAAACATTTTACAAGAACATGGGAAACATGTGGCGAAACATTTGAGAAACATTTGGCTTTCACTTAGCAAACTTTGGCGTGTCCTTAGGATACAATTGGTATTCACATGGAAAACATTTGGCAAGCAGTTGGTAAAATTTAGATTACGTTTGAGAAACATTTTATATTCTCCTGGGAAACATTTGACATACGCTTGGGAAATATTTGGCATACACTTTTGAAACAATTGGCTTACGTCGGGAAACATTTGGCATTAAGTCGTAATTATTTCGCATACTCTGCGTTGACAAGATACAGAGTGACTCAAACCAAATTATATCCAACGAAGTGTTACTATGTTAGACCAGTACATCTGCAACATACATGTTAAAATTTGGTCAAATGCAGTCACAAGAGTACCACACGCTCCACTGCGCAGAACAAATGTTCGAAGTGGCATCGTCCGCATAGAGGCGGCACACGTCGGGTTCTCTCAGAATGTTTTGGAATGTAGCATGAAGCTACATGTATGGTGTGCATTGTTGTGCATCTACGCGTAAACAACGATAGTCTACATTCTACACGTAGACTATTTTATACACGTAGATTACGTAATCTATGTAAACAACATGGCGAGAGGTGATAACTTAGAAAGGGGCGCCGTGGAAGTAAAACAAAATTATACTGGGTATCAGTTGCTGATGTGTGAGGAGAACTTTTCATACTCTTTCTTCCAAATTCGAACAATTTCTCACCTAGGAAAAAAACTAATATAGGAAATATTCTAGTGTTTTATGTGGAAAAGACCACTCTTGCCTCACGACTGCCATCTGTTGTTGTTTTTTGCATACTCTTTATCATCTTCCATTAGAAGAGAAGATAAATTTTGTTGTAAATAGGATTCTTTTCATTTCGTTAGGATCCAATATAGTTGAAAATGTCACTTTTCTTTCATGAAACCCTTAAAAATTCATTTTAATGCACTTTAGATTGTCTACGTAGTCTATGTAAACTACAACCCAATGTAATCTACGCGTAGATTACGTGTAGACAACGCATGTAGACGTAAACTTATAGTCTACGGTACATCACTGGTGGTGTGTGATATGGTGTTCCGATAGTTCCGCTCAGCGAAATATCCGCTCACACTTCCAAGAACCGTTAATGACCCTCCCCCACCCTAAAGAAATGAAATATTCATGTATTATATTTATTTAATATTTTATTCCCATCACACTTTTTCCAGGCTGTGGACTGGCTAAATAATTGAAATATCTTTCAACTATTTCAGCCTGTTTAAAATCTGCTTATAAAAACTTTGTTATTATTTTCTTGCTAGAGAGCTTTGTCATATCATCGTTTATCGAGTTTACTGCAGCTTTTTTAAGAATGATATCGCTCTGAAACACTATTTAATTTTGCCTGTTTCTTCGTACCTTTTTACTGTGTTCTCGATTCTTGCATCCAGCTTTTGGTATGCAGTTTTCCTTCTCTTTCCCTCAAAATTTAACTGTGATCTCATGTACGGTAAGCCTGTATTTTCCGCTTGTTCCACGTCTCTGAGATTTGGTCGTCGAAGTAGGTTGTTTAGGCGATTATGCCATCCTTAAACAGCATTCGTAGTTCGGTGACGTCTCTTGTAGCACGTCCAAACTTCGACAGGAATTTCTTCATTTTCCAGCCATCTCTCGACAAAATAATAAAAAAAACTTCGATAACTTTGTGTGGACGGGAGCCTCTGATAGGATCTCTAACTAACCATCTATTATGTCTTCAGGTTTCAGGAATGGTAACGATGGACACATTTGAATATGTTGACGAATTTCCTCGTTTTCTCGGTATTCTCGTGTTAAGCCAAGCTCTTGGAACTTTCGCCACAGGCATTTCTTCATATGGAAGTAGCAGCCATTCACTTCGACGGATGGAAACACTTCTTTGAGGGCTGAAATTGCCGCAGCTTCAAAATCTACATTAACTATCTTAGGTTTCAATCCTGGCACAGCTTCTAAGATGTCCTGAAATAGTCTTACATAAGTATCCTTCTTTTTGTTTGGCAACAAAGCAAACACGATCGCCTCTTCGTTGCTGCTCTCAAAATCAGCGTGAATTGTGTAAATTTGGCAGAACTGCTTGAACTTTTAAACGTTCTTTCCATGAAAAAGTTGTCATAAATCTGTAAGCTCTCTCTTCCTTTGTCTTCGCTCAGAATAGTAATTCTTTCACTTGAAGTATCGTCTTTTAAAAGAAAACTGCTTCCGTCTGAGTCTTCGGTTCGTTCTGGTTGCCTCGTGCTGTACACCTATGGTGGTATAGGATCCTCCTGGCAGCAGACTGGCTTGGCATTTCGGTCACGAGGTCGTGGCCTCTATTATGAAGATCTCCCAGCTTTTCTTAGTAAATTTTTAGTATGGGAGTGTCTTCTTCTCAAGCTCTCTTCTTTGCCTGTAATCAGATAAGGCATTTTTTTAAAACTTCAACATGAAACACATTGTTCAAACTTGTAACTAATAGTTCTATAGTTTTAATTGAAGTTTCTGTTATTTTTGCAATTCCTGTAAGTGGCAGGGGGAAATGTAAATTACTAGTTCACCTGATGTAAACTCTTCTCTACTTCGAGGCGCGCTTCATCCGGGGCTCCACATGAATGTTCAGTGACACTTACTTCACTGTCCCTACTTTTCAATGCCGCGTGACCCTTCTTCGATTGCTCCCGGAGACATCGCCGTTTGCTGTACTCCTGTACTGCCGGTACGCGCAGCCTTCATAGTTCGCGCGAGGCTCTGCCTTTAGGAGTTGTAAGAATCTCCATAGTCCACCACACAAAAGTCACACCTGAAATGAAATGAAATAAATAGTTAGTGGCATTGCTCTCAGCGGTGAGTCATACGCAGGTGAGCTTCTTTCCTCCAGGAAGCTGAGGAAATTTTCACTGAGCGCATTTTTCATACAATCGTGTAATAACGCAACTGCAGCTGAGATTGTGAAACCATTGAAGAATAAGCCAAAACACGTCACTCAAGAAGTCTCTGACAACAAGTACAAAACCGTTCTGATGAAGAGAAACTGGCCTATTATAGCTGAAGTCTTGAACGTAGTGCCAGTTCGGCATCTTTGACACAACCCCAGAGGAAGCTGACCAGACCCGTATCTGGTTTCGAGCCACCACCCTGTTTTTCGGCAAAGCGCTGTTGTCACTTTTGGCTGCAGTGTTTAGACATCCATTCATTCACTGCCAGGTTGTACTCCCAACGTCTTTATATTGTATAAAAAAGTAGCACAATACCATAACACAACCTAGCAAAGATAACGCAACCGCAACTTTGCGTTCAAAAATCTCTAACTGAAACTGAATTAGCAACATCTCGTTTAGTCCACGTGGACTTGACGAGAGCTGTCATCACTTGGACGAACGCTATTGGTGGGAAAGGTTTCAAGGGACGATTTATTGGACTCCACGTGGGCCTGACATGTGGTTGTTAGGGTGAAAACTGATCTTTCGGAACTTTCTTTGAAGTAAAGTGGTGTTGGAATCAGGACGACAAGTATACCACCTTTGTTTTGAGTATAGTTTTTCTTGGGCCATCCTGTATAATGCATGACAATCGTCGATGGAATTTGTTTAAGTCCATATTATGCTCACATATGCTAATGTGGACTTGACTTGCAGCTTAGAGTGGAATCCGAACCACTGAGCCAGGGATCGAACCCGGGACTCCTTGATTACAAGCTAAAAGCTTTTGTCATGGAATGGGTTGAAACGTCTCGCCATGTCCTCGTGGCCATTCCAGTCAGGATATTGACCAGGGTCTGTGGACAAACTACAACTTTGTTCCTTATCGGGGAACACGGATACTTGCTCTATCGGCAGTATCATCATTTCGCTCGAGCGACTTCGAGAAAGGAAATACGAGGAACTCCCGGAGTGCCAGCATTCCCAGATAACCAAGGCGTGGCATTGACATCACCCTAAAACTCTCATATGGGCGCGGATGAACGAAGATGCCGTCATAGCTCGGGCAGAGTCCTCTATTTATCTTCTTACATCAGCCTTGTAAAAATGCTGTTTCGAATCCACATATCACACGCATGCGCGTGGCAGGACGCGTGCTGTGTTTTTTTCCTTTCGCGAAAATGTTAACGAGACGCAATCAATTGCCCCAGAGCGACTGCGTATGGAAAATTTTTGCTACAGTCACTTGTTAATGATTGCCCTCGTGGCAGAGGTTGGGAGCGAGTCAGGCTGGGCTGGGCAAGAATAGGGTTTATGTATCTGTCTGGAAGAGGAATTTGTAGGAAATGCTCCAACCGCCCACTCAGGTCAAATGGATACAATGTTGCAATGTAAGTCCATTCACAGTTTGCCCTGCTGCCAATAGATGGCACTGATGAACGCTGTCGATAATTATAAGCTTTTCTGTAATTTTGTCAACCAAGGGTCTTTAATATGATTCCAACAAAGCCGCAACAATGGAATTTACGAACGACAGCAATCTATTTTATCAATGTTGGCAGTACTACAACAATTTTCAACAGTATATATCTTTTCTTCCATTGTTTGTGCTAAGATTACTCCCTATGATCTCAATTATTACGAGAAACTTAAATTTTCTTTATTTGAGTTTCGTATTCAAGATGACTTTTGATATTGTGAGAGTTTACGATTGAAGTTTTTCTTGAGATCTGATATGGTTATTCTTGTCTTATTAATGTGTTGAGTTTATACTTAGGAATTTCTTGCGAAACATTCGGGATTTACTTGGAAACATTTTCTACATGCAGTTAGTAAACATACTGCATATACTTGGGAATCATTTGGCGTGTACTGTTTACGAAACATTGAAAATACGCTTCGCAAAGTTTCTACAAGCTCTTTGGGAACAATCTGGTCTACATTCGCCATATTTTCATATCCCTGAGGAACTATGGGCGTGTGCTTATATGCACTTGGCATACGCGTGAGAAACCTTTGGCATTCACTTTGGAAACATTTGGCATACGCGTAGGAAACATTTGGCATGTGCTTTGGGGAACATTTGGTATATGTCTGGGAAACATTTGGTATATGTCTGGGAAACATTTGGTATACGCTTGGGAAACATTAGGCATACACGTGGGAAACATTTGGCATACGCGTGGAAAACGTTTGACATATGCTTTGGAAACATTTGGCATACGCTTGGGAAACATTTGGCATATACGTGGGAAATATTTAGAATACGATTGGGAAACATTTAGCATACGCTTGGTAAACATTTGACATGTGTTTGGGAAACATTTGGCGTACGCTTGCTAAATATTTGACATACGCTTGGGAATCATTTGGCATGTGCTTGGGAAACATTTGGCGTAAGCTTGGGAAATTTGTGTCAGACTCTCGGAAAACATTTTTTCTCATATTTTGTAAATTTGTGCGTGAGAGAGAAAAAAATAGCTCACCAAGCCAAACGCCTCATAAGGTATTTACTTCTCTGAATTCGGATCTATTAACTTACATAGCTTCGTAATATTGCTCTTCAAACCTTATCATCGTTTCATCTTCTGCTCTCAAGAACGCACTACAACCATCAACGCATTAAGAGCCTGGAAACTTGCGACATTATCCAAGTCTGATGACACGGCTTTGACATCACTAGAAGCCTGCTTCCAAATGTTATGTGCATATCTCTGCTTCGTTGAAATTGGGACGCCTTAACCCTTGATATTGCATAAGACCGGCACATCAAACGCCCACGTGTTCCCCGCAACAGACCATCTTCTGTCCCTTAAGGAGTTTCCTGGAGGCATATCAGGAACCTCTTCGATAGCAGCTCGCAGACATGGAGGAAATCTTGAGAGTGGGCGGGTTTGAGAGATTCACAGAATCCTCCTCAGTATATCTTGCGTAGGGGTTTTGCTTGGAACCATGTCAAACGGAATGGTTCATTTCAAGTATGTTCAAAGTGCTTTTTCTTCCTGATTTCGGTATTTTTAAAGTATTTCCGGGCTAGCTGTGTCGATTTTATTTAGGGGTTGCACTACTGGTCGTATCGTGGCCACAGTGGTCCTGTCGGTAAGGTGTCTGACTGTTATTCGAGAGACCCGAAATCGATTGCAGGCTGGGAATGTTTTCCGGCTATGCCCCTTGCGTAATATGGCTCTGGGATTCACCCAGCCTGGAACCCCAAGGATAGTCGGTGTTAATGGTAGAGAGCGAGAATGTGTGGGGTCCGATCTCCACACCCTGTTCACACCTTCACGACACTGTGCAATGCACATAGCTTTAGAATTTTTCTGTTTTGTTTTTCTTTCGTTTCAGATTTCTGTGTTTCGTTATATTTTGTCCTGTGTGTGCGTTTGTTTTGTGTCATTTTCTTTTAATTGTTCTCTTGCACATGTTTTCTGTAGTGCTACACATGATCAGAAAGTAAGGTCCAAACTATAAGTACAAACTACAAAAGGAACATTAGTGGTAAAATACACATGAAAAACAGATAAAAACATTATGCTAATCTGTCACGTTTTCAAAATTTCCATGGGCCCGACCCTGTGGCCGAGTGGTTAGCACATCGCGCTGCGACGCCAAGGGTCCCGGGTTCGAATCCCGGTCGGGCTTGGTTGTTTGTGAATGTCCATTCATCAATTTCATCATTTCATCACTCATCCCCATCTTCGCAAATTAGCCAAGAGGCACAAAACGCGAAGTAAAATAAACTAAATCAAATCAAAATTTCCATGTATTTATCATCCCGTAAGCCCACCTAATTTCACAATATCAAATTCCACATAAATTGCATTATATTCTTAAAGTTTGAACAAGCTCTCATTAAATTCACATTTATTATCTTGTAAACGTAAAATTAGTTTTTAGAATTGTAATAGCTACATTGCAGTTTTGCTAATATTTATGGTTTATTTCAAGATATTGGAACTGTTAACTCACAAATCATTTACAGTACTGTTGAAAAATTATGTATTGTTTCTATGTATTTCAAAACTTCCTTTTCATCAATAATAAATTTCTCATAATTTACTTATAATTATTATGCAATCTCACGTTACGTTTAGTAATGTATTCCAATTAAAACAGCTATTTTTCAATCAGTTTTTTTAAAGTGTTAGATACTAAAGCCTGATCGTCGCTCATATTCAGTAATTTTTAATTGTAATAATTCCAACTAAAATTTTTACTATGGAGTAATGTGGCACGGAAGGAATTGCTGGATAAATAATGAATAATTATTATTTTGTATCTATACAAGTCTTAAACTGTGAAAGATTCTCCAAATTTTCATCGATATTGTACACATTTCTTTACTTTCACAATATAATATGTAGTAAGGTCACTATCAGATTTCCCTTGTGCACTCTATTGTTAAAATCTACAACTCAATAATATTTTTTAACATCTGCTTCTTTTGTTATGTTCTATTGAAACCTGTTGTTGTATACCAAAGCTTTTTTTCTTACTGTTGGATGGAAGAAAACATCCCCCTGTGACGTTCTGTGCTTTTCTTTTGTTTCATTTTGTTTGTGTTTTGTTTATTTCCAGGGATTTGAGTCTGGTGATGACGAAGACATACGATTCGATGACATAGTAAGTAATGTCTTGCTGGGAACAAAAAGGAACGTAGCTGGAACGTTTTTGTTGGAACGTTCCTCACCTAACAGACTCAAATTCTAATGTGGTTATGGTTTTTTGTAGATTTGGATGCCTAACAAATTAATCCCTGTTTGACTAAAAAATGACGTATATGAGGGGCATTGATTTGGAATAACCTTTAAGTGTAAATGTGTGATTGTTCGGTGGCCATGCCTGTGTGGTAAGGTAGTGCAAGGCACATTTGGAACAAGCATGGTAGTAGCTTTGGATTGTTGCAGGGATTCCTAAGTAGGTTATGATTTATTATTTGTGGTTATTAATAATAATCTTCCTATGCCATACTGAACTAACATATTTATTTCTCACAGATTTTTTGGTATGTGGCAGAAAGAGTGCTCATAAATGTCCATCATTAATATTTGCATTTTTGTTTTTAGTCCACTTTAAGCATAGAAAGACTAAAGAGATATGGAATATTTAATTAATCGAGATTGAATGAAAAGGAATAGGCTACTCAGTTTCGTAACAGTCGAACAGACCAGAATTAAAGTTACCCAAACTCAGAGCCCTCTGTAGCCTGTTTGAGGCATCGTAGAACTCTGAAATTTGGTGAATCCACCATGCAGACCCTGTAGAAAAGTGTGGCGATAAAAAAAAATAACAGTTCAATTTTCCGTCACCAGGTTGAAATGTGGCGCTGCACTTCCATGATGGGTTGTAATAATGACGTAAACTGCTCCAATTGGTTATGGATTTGCCTTTACCTTGCAATCTTGCAATAAACGAGAGATTATTTTCTCGCAACTTCCAGCCACCAACAAATGGGTAAATGTCTGTTATATTGGAGACACTTTTCTTCAAATTTACAGGAGAAACTACGTACGGAAATGAGTTTCTGTTGCATTTATCAAACTTCGTGGAGGCATTTTGTCACTATGGAATGCTGCACAACAGGAAATAAGCACGTTTGATGTAATAAAGTAGCTTTTGTGCGAAGCGACAACATTATGCCGTTGTTTCCATTATGAACCTGCAGATGGCGCGAGTGTCGAAAGTCACGCGGTCTCGCGAGAGGAAGAAGTGTTTCCAAACGTGCCTTTTTTTACCAGAATTTTTTAATTTTTATTTTTTTAACTGTGCTTACCTAACCTAACCTTGCCGGAAATGGTTCGTGGGGCTAACGTGAATGGTTTTTGGGGCTATCGTGAATGGTTTTTGGATCTATTCGTCAATGGTTTGTGATGACATAATGAACACGAAAGTAGGTATTTTTCGGTTAAGAAGGTTGCAACACTGCATGCCCACTCCAAATTGACAAAACACAAGCACGACGCGTGATGATCCACAGCTGTGCGCGAAATATTCTATGTTCCGCAACGGAAGAAAGGACCCAAAATAATTACTCGTAATGTGAAAAATCGAAGTTATTTTCGTGTAAAAAGCATAATGGCACCTTGAAATAGGTTCCGCAATACACAATTGGTAAGTACGAACCATTTGAAACTGAAAATATGCGTTAGAAAAGTGTATCCGATATAACAGACATTTACCAACAAATGTCTTTCTAATTAATAACTCAGCTAAATCACTTAACGTGATTATTTGTAGAACAATCATTGAAGTACAGCTCCACGTTTCAACCTGGTGGCGGAAAATGGAACTATTTTCTCTTTATCGCCATCCTCTTCCCCATGGCCTGCATAGTGAATTTCAGTTCTACGATGCCTCAAACAGGCTACAGAGGGCTCTGACTTGGGTTATTTTAATTCTGGCCACCCTGTATTATAGTAAACATTTGCACTGATGACATTTAACAAGACGAAATGTGCTTCGAGAACAAGTTTACATTTACAAGGTGTCTACCAGTCAAGACAAAGTCAAGAAATTATGCTTGTGATCAAGAATTTTTGCTAATTTTTTTTACAATATAGTGAATTTACATTGTTATATAGCTGTACTGGGATTTGATAAAATTAAATATTTGGGAATCTAAAATTGTTTTGAGGTGCGGTTAACATTTTTTCATTCTGTTTCTTGATAATGATATTCTTCCATGCGTGAAGGTTTGTAAAAATATTAAAAAACGTGATATGGCCATTCTCCATCTAGGATGAAGTCTGAAGGATTAATTTTTGCATGCATAAGCAAGTTTAAATCTCTTGTTAAAGTCCAACTTCAGTTTCCATCGTAACCGCCTTTGTTGTAGGGGTTTTTCATTGAATAAAAATATCTATTTTCTTCATTTCCAACTATAAGTGGGGGGCGATCAAATAAATGTTTAAGAAAAAGTGGGTCAAAGGCCAAGAATTTTGGATTTGTTATTTCGGTAGACAACCTGAACTGAAAATGGAAATGTTTGTTACAAAATTAAATCTATTATGTCGTGTGGGAGAAATAAAGAATCGTCGCCTCGTATTAATTCACAACCTGATCTTCGGTGTAGCGTTGTCTCCTTCCACCCAAAATTCATGACTGTTCGCGTGAGTCCAGTAACCAATGAACTTCGTTCGCTCCCAGTGGAGGCACTAACTGACCAACTCTCCCGTATTTCCCGGAAAATCCCGCATTAAAGCTATTTTTTTTATCATCCCAGCTCCCGTTGACATTCTATTTCTCCAGTATATTACATTATCAACCAAGGTCGCGAAATTGCATTGAAATTTGCTCAAGAGAATGAAAGAAAGCTTGGTTCTACAGTGTCCGTGGACAAGTACATAAGGTTAGGACCAAGAACATGCACATTTGTAAACTTTTATTCTATATTCTGATATGTATATTATATACAATATGAATTATTATAATTTTTTTAAAGAAAATTATCAACCATTCCATAAACATTTGCCGGAGAAAGGCAGCGTCGCTGAACATGCGCAAAATCTGTCGCGACTAAATCTCCCAATACTCAGTGGACAATGTTGGAAATCCCTTAAATTCATGGCAGATAGTTGGGCAACACTTTACTATAGGTGTGACGGATTTCTTACTTTTTACAGGAGAAAGTACTTACACAAATCATTTTCTGTAGCGTTGTTGAAGTTCGTGAATGTAGTTTTGATCCATTTTAATGCGAATGCATGTTGTTTTCTGCGAAAATCTCTGTCCGACACGCTGTTTCTCCTGCCACCATTTGCTTTCTGCACGAGAGCACAATGTTCTGTGTGTTAGATGACGTAAACCCTGTAGTCAGTGTTTCAAACTCGCCGTGTTTTCACTATAACATGACGTGTCGAGTATTTTTTTTTTAACTATGCTTGCCTAACCTAACCTAACCTTACAGAAAATGGTTTGTGGGGCTAATGTGAATGGTTTGTGGGGCTAACGTGAATGGTTTGTGGGGCTAACGTGAATGGTTTGTGGGGCTAACGTCAATGGTTTGTGGGGCTAACGTCAATGGTTTGTTAGGTATTAGCATAAATTCAAATCCTGGCACGAAAGTAGGTATTTTCCGGTGAACAAGGTTGCAACACTGCATAAATCCACAAAACACTCTCACAACGCGCGATGAACCAGTAAGCTATCGCCATAATGTGTGTTACAGAATCGAAATAACGAGTAACAGTAAATACTCGTAAATGTAAGAAATAGACATAACATTCATTATTTCACGTAAAGAAATGTTCCGCAATGCAGAATAGTACGTTAGCAATGTAAAAAAGTGCGAAATAAATTATTTATAGGTGTCACCCCTATAGTAAAGTAGCACCGATAGTTGGTTACCCTTAGGCACAGTGAGGTACGTTTCTTAAATTTCGTTTTTTCCGGGCGAATGGAAAATTACTTATAGTGTGCAATGAGCCTAACAAGTGAAGATGGCGCGAGTGTGCTTTTGGATGAAGACGTGCTGGTGTTGTATTGCTAATATACCTGTTGAGAGCAAGGGATACATTCTTTAAGGATAAATCCCAGAATTAAGTAAAGTTTCCGACTATATTGGGTTAAGCTGAAACTATTCGGATACAAAAGTATATGTGATCATTTCTTAATAGCGTAATTTTGAATATAGACTATATATTCATGCTGTTAGAAGTGTAATAGAAATTTATGTTTTCTTAGAATCTAAAATGCACTGTTTCTAAATTAAATATAAATGAAGATTATAATTGGTAAACGCTTATAATTGGTAAACGCTGTAAGTGCCGCAATAATTGAAACACCGTTTTCCACGTTAAACTGTGAAATGTGCCATGCTTTATAATGTAGTAAACGTGAAATGTGGTTGGTGGCCCTCTAAGTAGTTCAAAGGGCGTGTAAAGAGGTCACTAATGTGAACGTTCTTACGGGCTAATGTGCTGAACGATGCGATTTCCCAACACTTTCGCTTTTGGCACTTACAACGTTTACCACTTTTAGTCCTCAAATGTTATCATAACATCTAATAACCTAGGATAGAATCGATGCTATAATGTACTTTATAAGGCAATATAAATTTGCATACCCCAAAACACCTACCTCCGGAAATGAAATCACAAGTACGCCACTGAGTGGGCATCGTCGTCCCCCCCCCCCCCCAAGGAAGAAGCTTAATTCTCACAGTGCCCAGAGGCAATTTGACTTGCCACTCTACTCTCGATTAGCTAAAATTGGCAGAAAAGCGAAGTGAAATCAATAAATCAATCAGTCAATCGAATCGTTTGACAGAGAAGAAAAGTGATTGAATGGAAAATATTCTTATTTGAACGGAGCGTCACGGAAGCATTTGCAGGACAGTGAATTAATTTATTATGCCGGGAACAGTTCCGGAATTTTAACAATATTTGGTTCTAGAATTTCCCACATAAAATGGCCTACATTCTGGCTACCCTGCGGAAGACCCGGGTTCGAATCCCGAGACAGGAGATCTGGACCCTAAATTTTCCCAGTCATTTCCCCGTTTCTGCGCGGCTCTGATGCCCATCCAGCCTCCTTGCGGGTAAGGGCGGCCAGCTCTATACCTCCACATCACCCACTTCATGGCATGTGCGGCAATCACAGAGGTACGCTTATCTTTTTACCTCGAAAATTCTGGATATGCCTTTGAACCTGAATCTTCGGGAATTGTTCCGAGTTGGCAACGCTGCTTTTTGACCACATTTCTCCAGAATCTTAAGCTACCTCTTCACGGACAATGGAGTCAGCGGTTGAAACCAGTCTTTACCCTCTTAGTTCTGCGCCAACGAGTTCCCATTGAGGATTCGCTCTTCAGTAAAGAAGATCATCGCACATTCTGCGTCCGAGCTGAGGAGTTGCCATTGACAAATCCCGAACATCTGCTTTAGGGAATGAAAATCCGATGATGGCGACAACGCGCCAGAGGACAAATGGGGTGTTCAGGACTTCGCGAGACCAATTTCGGTAGATTACCGCTTCAGCTGAAATGGTAAATCAAACCAGAGCCTGTTCCAAAGACGGTTTATATCAGGATGCATTGTGTGAGTGCAATAATTCATCCTGTCCAGGGGTTCTGTGTATGTGGTGCAGACGGTGTGTTCTTTTGTGCACCTGGTCGGTGTTAGCCTCAAAGAAAACGTGCTCTTGCGGATGTATCGCCCTCTTTTGCTTGACCCGTGAAAGAATAGCATGCACTTACGCCCCCTGGAGAGTAGGGGTGCGTATCCGCCAATGAAACCGCCTCCTTTTTGCTGGTTTACATAACCAGTTCTGGGTGACCCGACTTGAATCCACACCGCATGTGCAATGTTAGAGATAGAGTGTGGTTATTTTCATAACATCTCTGGCTTTTCTGCATTTCCAACGCCCTACCCTGTTGATAGGCTCGCCAGCTCGATACTGGTAGACGTTATTGAGTGTTAAAGCGGGATATGAACAAATGGATGGCCAAATTCTGATATAATTGGATAATGTTCTTGTGCAGACTTCACAGATATGGTCATCTTGATTTTTTCGACCGTCCCTAAACATCGAATTTATCCACAATGAACCCCCCCCCCCCCTTTCCGCGGTTTTTGGAGTGTTGGAAGCTAAAATTCGTACACGTTTCAAACACAAATTTCAATTAGATAAGGAAAGTCTCTAAGAGGCTGTCTTATCATTTCAGTCCTCCCCGATGGCGCTGTGGTATCGTTGTCGCCTTGTAATCAAGGAGTCCCGGGTTCGATACCCGGTGGAGGCACATAGTTGTTCGGATCCCCCATTAAACTTTATGTCCAGTCCCGATTAGCCTTACTGTGCATAAAGTGGACTTAAAACACCAAATCAGTCAGTTATCATTTCAGGTTAATTGTCAATGACGTGACTGAGCTCTTGTGTTGTAGCAAACGAAACTATATTAACCGACTGTTTTGTAAAGTAATGCAGTTTATGTAGAGTCTGATGTTTGGCGAAACTGGTAAACCTTTCTGCACATGCGTGGTAAAGGAACCTGCCCAGGTAGGCCCAAATATGCTTGTAGAGAACCAGCCGAATAACCACAAGCAGGATTAAGTGCGATACCAAAATGCATTACCTGATTAACCGTGGGCAGGACTAAGCGCGAGGGGAATAACCGCGGGAAAGATTAAGCGCGGGGGAAATATCCTCGAACAGGATTAAGTACGAAAGAATAACCACGATCAGGATTAAGTGTGAAAGGAATAACCGCGAGAGGAATAACCACTAGCAGGATTAAGTGCGAAAGAAATAACCACGAGTAGGATTAAGTGCAAAAGGAATAACCACGAGCAGGATTAAGTGCGAGAGGAATAATCACGAGCATGATTAAGTGCAAACGGAATTGCCACGAGCAGGATTAACTGCAAAAGGAATAACCACGAGCAGGATTAAGTGCGAGAGGAATAATCACGAGCATGATTAAGTGCAAACGGAATTACCACGAGCAGGATTAACTGCAAAAGGAATTACCACGAGCAGGATTAAGTGCGAGAGGAATAACCACGAGCAAGATTAAGTGCGAAAGGAGTAACCATGAGCAGGATTAAGTGCGAAAGAATAATCATGAGCAGGATTAAGCGCAAGAGGAATAACCACGAGCAGGATTAAGTGCGAAAGGAATAACCACGAGTAGGATTAAGTGCGAAAGGAATAACCACGAGCAGGATTAAGTGCGAGAGGAATAACCAGGAGCGGGATTAAGTGCGAGAAGAATAACCACGAGCTGTATTAAGTGCGAGAGGAATATCCACGAGCAGGATTATGCGCGAGAGAAATAACCACGAGCAGGATTAAGTGCGAACGAGCAGGATTAAGTGCGAGAGGAATAACCACGAGCAGGATTAAGTGCGAAAGGAGTAACCATGAGCAGGATTAAGTGCGAAAGAATAGTCATGAGCAGGATTAAGTGCGAGAGGAATAACCAGGAGCAGGATTAAGTGCGAAAGGAATAACCACGAGGAGGATTAAGTGCGAGAGGAATAACCACGAGCAGGATTAAGCGTGAGAGCAGGATTAAGTGAGAAACCCAAAATGCATTACCTGATTGAGCGCGGGAGCAATAACCAAAAATTCTACTTACACATGAAATCTTTTCCACTGCTGTTCCAGCGACTCTACATGGATTACAGAAAGGCGTTTCAATAGAGAGCTCAAAACGTTCGACTCACTCTTCCTGTTTTCGACAACCATTAAGCAAATTACAAGTTAGCTGACTCAACCGATTTACAGCAATGTATATCAACGATCAGACACGTACTCGTTTACACCAATGTGGTCTTCAAATATTTGCCAAGCTCCACTCGACAGAAGAAACACCGTATTTGGGTACAGTTACACATTATACGCTTCGGGAAATGTACATTTCGCGTTCACCTGTATCGAATGTCAGGGGTAATTGTATGTTTGTGAGGTCCGATCGCAGAACAACTCCAACCGAACCGTCCCTGGGAAGTAGTTTCAAGCAATTTGGCCCGTTCAAACAAACCTGCTTTGAATTTTAACGAGTGAATGATAACTATCTATTGTTTCCCCCCATTCCCCCTCCTACTTTCCATTCCTCCTTCGTTTTGGTGGGGGGAAAGGGGGGGGGGACAAAATACACACTAGCGTAACACACGTGGGCTGAGGTTGAATTTACCCATCAATTTCTTTTTTTGTTTTTCCATGCTTCGGAATGAAATGTTTCCTCTCGTGATGTTATGAGCAATTGTTTCGTCTTGTGAAGAACTGATCTTGCTTAGATGGTGTTATCAATGGAAAGATCCAATATCCATTCAGATGAGAAGCAGGGATGCCAACGCAGAAACACCCACTCATAAACAATGGATCTTACAATGTAGTACTCAAAAAATCATTATTTTGTGCATCTCTGCTGACTACAGTTGCATACAGAAAACTAAATATACCAAAGCTGTTTGCGTAACTTGGGATCTAACTTTTGGGGGAGGCACAGTAGAACTTGGTGCTTAAATTTGGGAAGCAGAATCGAACATTTCTCTATCTCAAAATTTTGTAATTTTTTTTTTTTTACTATTTAACTAATTGTTACATTTGTGAAATAAATAAAAAATACTCCTTGCGCATCGATTGATGTGATGCACTAAACTGTTTTTCTTCCTTTGCGAAGAATCAAGATTACACTTTGATGGGTCATTCCAGGAAAAGTGGTCCTGCTCCATGCAAATATCAAAGAGAATCAATGTTTCCAATTTCATTAAGGTTTCACCAACAATAATTATTACCATCTGTAGCCTACATGCTTGACAGGCAAGTGAAGTCAAAGTTTGTTACAGTTTCAAAGCGCGCTGCGGCGCTGGAGGTCCAGGATTCGAATCCCAGCCTGGGCATGGATGTTCTTTGCCAATGCCCCTTCATCAATTTCATCATATCATCAATAATCTTCATCTTCGCGATTAATCACAGTTGGAATAAATGTGAAGTGAAATAAATCAATCTTAGATTTCCGACTCCACTGCATTCTTCTTTATTTTTCGTTCTTCTCATGTTCTCTCTTTTACTCTGCTCTCAACTTCCCTCAACTCTTCTCCTCTCCTCTCCTCTTCTCTTCTCTTCTCCTCCGTGCTCCATTTTCCTCATCTCTCCTCGCATCTTTTCCCTTTCTCCTCATTACTTCTCCTATCCACATCTGTCCTATCTTTTCTTCCCTTCTTTACTTTACCTCTTCCCCTTTCGCTCTCTCTTTCTCCTCTTATTTGCTGTCCCCTTTCGTTTCCTCTCTCCTCTTTCCTTTGTGTAGACTCATCAGCGATGAAATACTAGAAAATCGATTTTCTTTCTTTCAGAAAGTATTTCTTATTTCGGACAAATGTAATACTGATCTTTTTAGAGTTTTATACAATAATACTTGGTTTTATTCCTTTCGCGTATTTCATGAATATCTGTTGTGCATATGGCAACCCTGAAACTGAGCCTATCTCTACACTCAACCCACCAGCGCCTTACGTAATTTTGGGTTGTCTAGTTTAAAATGTCGTTGTTCTAAAACTTTTGAGAGACACCGTACAATGTATGCTGTCTGAAAACAAAGATTACTTAACGGTTCAGCTTCTAAAGACGTACCAAGTGAATATCTACCTCCCTGTTTGTAGATAGGCCACATATTTTGTTTTCCAACGTTGATCCATTAGTGGCTGTTATGTGTCCAAACACACGCAGATTGTACTTAACGTGTCAAGTTGATTTTAAAAGATATCCACTACATATACATTATTTATTCGTCAACAAAAGTGCCACTAAACATTTACAACCAGGTCCATACGTAAAACAAAACACTTCTGTTACTACAAACAGATTTCTGTTTTCTAAGGTATTATAAACCGTACAGGCCATTTAGATTCTTGAGCGACCGTAGCGCCACACACAACAGTGGCAACTAGAGTAACCCTTTCCGAAGGCACGCAAATGCCAACCTTTCTTCTACGTATTACACAATTTGCAGACTAACGAGACTCGGGCGTCTGGACTCAGTCAGTGTATGGGTGTTTGTGATTGTTCTTTCTTCAGTTTTATCTTCCATCCCCCATCGTCGCGATTATCCAAAAGTGAAAGAAAAGCGACGTAAAATAAAATCAATCAGGTATTGATGACAACTGTGTTCCTGTGCAGCGTATACAACACTAGACTAGACCCGAGAACGTAGCACACTTCTTCACGAGCCTCTCTTCAAGTTATTAGAAGCTAAATTTCTCAATTAAACATTCTGTTTATGTAATCGCCAGTCATGGCTTGTACTGGAGCATATGCATGTTACAGCGTGATTAGATTGGGCGCTCCAAGTAACGAACCAAGGAGCGGAATGGAACACTACTGGTTGCAAGATACAGCTTCACAGCGAGTCGGAAGCCTGTTACCTAGTCCAGCGTCAGAAAGGAGTTGTAGTGGAAAATCCAGCTCTATTCCGTGTTGATTCTTTACTGCCTGTTGCATTCCCAGTAATTCTTGTCGCACTGGTAACTTTAGCATTTACGCACTCAATTTCTTCATTGTTTTATTAATACCTCTGAGAGGCTCTGGCTTAAGTGTTTCCTACCACGACAACTGTTATGTGGAGGTTATGTACTTAGTGGAACAGACATCGTGGAAACGAGGTTGCGTGAAATATCGGCAATCGACTATATTTTATAGGGTATCCTTTTTCAGCTCCACTTGCACCTTCGGAAAGAAAAGTTCCTTCACCTGGTCAATTTGTTGGATCCCTCGGAGGAGGAGGGGGGGGATAACCGTGAAAAAGATTAAGCGCGAAACGTAACACTGGATTGAACGCGAGAGGAACAAGAGAGAAAGGTTTAAACGCGCGAAACGGATTAAGCGTGAAACGAAAGTTGACCGGAATGAGAGCGAAGGGAGCAACAGCGAAACCAAAATTGAACACCGGAATAACGCGAAAGGAACAACCACGAGCGGAACAAGAGCAAAGGAATGACAGTGAGATGCACAACAACCGCGAAAACTTTACTTTCTCGCTCAATCCCTTTCGCGATTGTTCTGGCGACCCTTCGGAGGCCTAGCGACATGTTTGTGACACCCTATCACATCGCGGTTCCAGATCACGTACATACGCAGACGACATTGACGGTCCAAAATCGGTCAACGTCCAAGAACTTGTCCAGGTCTCTTTGGATTCTTCGACAGTTCCTATGGCAGCGGTGTCTTCTACATCTTGCCATTGTCTTCGGACACCATTGTGTTCGAAATTACCGGTCGTTGTGCGGCTTTTTTTCTCTATCTTTCTTTTTGCTTTTCTTTCGTACGTGAGGATTCCTATGATACCGGGATGAGGTTCAAGGAAAACGCGACTGTCTTGTTTTTTACGCTCATTGTCGTTTCTTGTGGTACTTGAGCGGCTTCGGCATTGTTGGGGGAAAACCTGCTCTGTTGTTGAAAGAGAAAGGGTATGCAGATGGGGGAGGAAGGGGTTGGGCTATCATTGATCAAAGGCGCAAAGCCATGGCTGTTTTTTCGTCGTGTCTTCTGTGCTTTTGATTGTCTTCCCAGTCGATACGAGGAAAGGATGACCAAATGTTTTCAGTTCTTCATTCCCAGCTTTTCTGCAATCTGCAAATCTCCTGTGTCGACAGCCAAGAGCGTATTTAGAAGGGGGGTCTTTCCCCCCGCATCCAGTGGCATGCCCAGGATTTTCGAAAGATAAAGACCCCCATCTTTTCTTGCGTTTGACGTTTTTTTAGGGAATACTGAGCCAAATGAGGGGGTGTATGACCCCCACCAACCCCACTTTGGCACGCCACTGCTCGCATTCTCCCAGAAACAGTTACCAAGTACACTGAAAAAGCACTGATGATGGTCCCAGGTTCACACCACATTGTAGTCAACTTTTGTTGGTTGAGACAACCATTCATCTGTGTTATTTTAACAACACTGAGGTTAAAAATTGACGAAAATATGACGTGGACCGCCTGGGATCACTGTCTGTGTTTCCTTAAAACAATTTTTTTGCCAAGTAAGACAACAATTAATTTTTCCCTACAAAATTAGTGGATGTTTCAAGTTTAAAATTATATAATAAAAACACTTTCATCCCGGTTGCTGTACGGTATGAAGTATATTTCCGCCGAAATAACGATACAGTTTAGATAAATACATTTTTGCTTATAGATAATAATCAGTGACTATATTGTATGTACTTATGTTGACCTTATTTACTTTCGTGGAAAGGCAGTAGTGTATATTGGCCGGTTCTACGCAATACTTAGTAGGTATGCCTTTTTTTTATCAATCGAATATAAGTTTTTGACATATTTTGACAATTTTTTGTCGATGTTTTAGCGTTTAGCGATGTTTTAGTACAAATTTTCACTATACTCATTTTTTTTCCACTCATACTTGGTAGGTATATTATGATCTTACGTGATACAACTTAACCTATCCTTTTTTTTTACGATTATTTAATTTTTTTTACGATCCTAAGTGATATAACTTAACCTATCATTTTTTTATTTATGCACTGTTTGAACGTCATCATTTGAGGATCATACTTTGTAGGTATTTTTTTTTATCAATTGAATATAAGTTTTTGACATATTTTGACAATTTTTTGTCGATGTTTTAGCGTTTAGCGATGTTTTAGTACAAATTTTCACTGCACTCATTTTTTCCATTTATACTTGGTAGGTATATTACGATCTTACGTGATACAACTTAACCTATTTTTTTTTACGATTTTTTAATTTTTTTTACGATCCTAAGTGATATAACTTAACCTATCATTTTTTTATTTACGCACCGAACTAACCTACAAGGGACTCTGTTTGTTTTAATATTTCAGTATTATAAGGTTTTCACAAATTTTATATAACCTAAAATGTGTTGGATGTTGATTTTTAGTATGTGGCAATTTTTTATGAATTTTAAAACTGTTCCGTCACCCTCTCGTTCTTCACGTCGTGGACGAAGGACTTCTCTGCAATCAGGATGACGCTGCATAGAGTATCGGCAGGCAGCGCGTCGTGGAACTCGCAGACGACCTTGATGTTGGTGCGATCGTTGACCACCACCTGCCTTCTCTTAGATGTGTTGATGACGGTCATGGGTCTCCGTGCTTTGAATTCGCTGGGCGTGTAATACATGTCCACGCTTCCCTCGGTCACGCGTTTGTAAGCCGTGTAAGCTTCGTAAAGTTTGAGGTAATCGTTTTTGGTCACGTCGAGGTTGTAATTCTCGCGCGGGAACACTTCGTTCCTACCGTTCTTCAGATAAACGTTCTTGATCTTGCAGTCGTCGAACTTGCTGGAATCTTTTTCCTGATTCTTGTCCCTCCCGGTCTGAAAAAGCACTACGACGAAATCTGGCATGTCGAACTGTATGTTGTTGAACTGCGTCGTCACGTCGAATTCCATGTGACTTCCCGACGCCATTTTCTGCACGCACTGGTAACCGTGAAAGTGAATCGGCACCTGCGGACTTTTCAAGATCTCCGCTTTGTACTTGAGGGCGTAGTTTGTTTCGTATTCCACCACCGGCATTCTTAATTCCATGCTCCGGATGACGCACTTGGCTGCTTCGGGTAAAGTGTTGGCTATCGGCGTGGTGCCGTCCGGACCCAAAGTAGCGTATCGCATCAGTGCGTCGTTGTCGTTGGCTGCTCTTCGAAACGTGATCCTCAGTCCTCCCTTCCACATGATCTCCTTGTAGTCCGAGAAGAAACCAGGCAGCAGACGCATGGGAAAGAGCACCGTGTGACTTCTCGTCGATATTTTGGTCCCGGCTTCGAATCCCCCGGCCTGGTAGTACGCTGCGTCTGTTTTGGATAATTTCAATGTTCCCACCGCCGTCGACGTGATGCCTGGATAATCTATTCTGTCGATGACGGTGTTGTGTTTCCTCACCTCCACCTGCGAGAACAGGTGAGGCACGAAGTTGTCCACGAGTATCAAGTTTGCTGCTGCGGGAAACGCGTCTCCGCTTTCCTTCTTCACCACGTCGAATTGAAGGTAGAGGTCCGCTCTGTGAGGATGAATGAACCCGTCGCCTACGTCCACGTCGTATTCGATCTCCCTGTTCGCCTCGTTGAGATTGGCGAACGTGCGACGGTTGGGAGGGAAAGATTGCAATTCGTAACTTTCGATTTGCTCCATTTTACATGTATGGTTATTTATTATATGTTGATCTCCACGATGGCCGTCGTAGTGGCACCTGCGAAATCCACCACGTCTCCTTTCTCGTTCGTCACCACCAACTCTATGTCGTCTATGCGGTTGCGACATACTGGAAAATAGATCGGCGAAGAGGGCGTGTAGATGATCGGTTCCATGAACTCGGAACTTGGTTTGAAAGTGGCTATGATTCCCGTCTGCTTGTGACTTCCTAACAATCCGTCCGAAGATTTCGTGATCATGCCTTCCGCCACGTTGCAGTGTATGTTCAGAGTCTCTATGGCCAAGAATTTAGGAATGTTGGTTGCCACGTGCTTGATGCCAGCTTCGAGTTTGGTGTTGTTCTCGAAACCTAAAAGTTCTCCCATGGTGCCCAGGTCCACGGTCTCCGTCGCGGATAGGATTTCCACTCTGTGCGTGACCGAATTTTGAGAAAGGTACGTGCCTTTGGGTAATTGAGCTTGCAAAGTGGAAAGATTGTATTGGCCTGGCGTGACGACGATGTGTTCGCTTCCGACGCTAATTTTGTTGTTGTGCTGGGTGACGTTAGGTATGAGGTACATGCTGTAGAATGCACGCAGAGCCACGGATTTAGGATAGACGATGTCGTCGTGCAGCGTGAGTTTCAAGATCGAAGATTCGCTCGTGAGATGGAACACGCCCATCCTAGTGATGCTGTTTGAGGTTCCACAATGCTTTCTGGAAATCTTCGACCGTAGGGTTATTTATTTTAGAGAGAAACGCGAGCACGGAGAGGCAGAGATGACCGCAGTTCACGTCTCCGAAATCTTGAATGCGTTCGTCGTTGTAGTATATATCGGTTTTGCTCGTTTTCAGATAATGAATTAAATTTGTAGGTGGAACACCTCCGAAAGAATCGAAAACGAATGCTTTATTATTGTTGTTTTTGTGGTAACATATCCAATGTGTGCCTGGATTTTCTTGACCGTCCAAGTTGACTACTCCGCATTCTCTTCTTTTGACGGTTGAAGGTAACGAGTCGGACATGAAAACTCCTCTGAAGTGTTTAATTTGTAACGGTTCGATCAGAGATTCAATGTCTCGGTTGGTGAGTGCTTCTGTTTCTTTTTTTAAACTTTCTCATCACGCCCTTCCCCTTTTTCTTCTCCATGGCCAGGTTGTGACGTTTCTGTTCTTCCAACTCGGCCTTGTTCTTCTTCGAGTCGATGACGGTTTTCGCGATGGCGGCACTTCCGCCGGCCAAACTTCCAACGGCCCCCAATGCTGCCAGGATGGCCGGGATGCTGAATATGAAACCTCCGATCTTTTGCTGTTTCCGCGAACGCTGCAAGCGTCTCAATTGAGGTGTGCTGAGAAGTAATTTCATTCCATGTCCTTTTGACAAGCAAGAACGTTTCTTCTCACGTTGTTTCTTGGTAAGTAACCCATCGAGGGCACCTAGATTTTTAAGATTGGAGTATGGTATCTGGTACACGACACCCTTGGGCTTCATGTTGATGCTCTATGTGTTATTTTCACGGTATGTTATTTATATATATATTCTGAGATTTTTTCTTGTGTAGTTTTTTTACGGTATGTTATTTATATATAAATGTTCTGAGATTTTTTTTCAAGGCCTCGCAGTCGTTACACAAATTCTATTACGTGCTTCGTTTTCTTGCCAAGAAGTTCCTTTGTCTCCTTGTACACGATTCGAGTTTTGTTCTCGATTAAAATAGATATCTTCTCGTCGGATAACATGTTAGCGTATCGATCTGGTAAAAATAGACTGTATTGTGCGTTGAGCAACAGGCGTACCTTGGGGCCATACTGGGTAGAAACGATTGAACCGGAAGTTATCGTGTAAGGTTTGTCGACTTCCAATTCCTGAATTTTTACATACTCGACTGACAAATTTAGCATTTGTTTTAATGCTTGGAGATCACTTATTTTTTCAGTCGTCATATCAAAGAAAAATTTCAAAGTGTTAGAGAGAAATTTAATTGTTTTTCACGATGTGTGTTATTTATATATACCGAAGATTATTTTTTTTCACGATGTGTGTTATTTATATATCAAGTTTTTTTTTGACACGTATATATATTATTATTTTTTTAACAGAGGAAGAAAGTCCGTGCTTCGGAAAACGCGATGATGTGCGTAATGATATCTTCCGTCTCCTGCTTAGACTTGCGCCAATCTACTGTGTACCGTCTTCTTCCCTGCCTTGCCTCGTGCAATTCATCTAACCTTTCGTTTAATTTTTCCCCTGCAGCCGAAAGCAGAATGTTGAGATCACCGCACCTCAGGCCGCTGATCTCCCGAAGATGGTCCTTGAGAACCATTTCACAAGGGGTGCGAAATTCCGGCGTCGTTCTTGCTATGATTACAAGTTTCCCTACATCTCCGTTTACTACTTTTTTGAATATTTTAGATAGTAGCTCGGGTGGCAAATTGGTTATGTGAGACATGTTGTTATTATTATTATTTTTTACTCTATGTTATTTATATACCCCAGCCCAATTTTTGTTTCGTGTTCATGGCGATGGTGGTGCCTAGTGCTGCAACTCTTTCACCCAACGAAGCGTCTCTGCTCACGAACCTTTCGAAAGCTGCGTGCTCTAACTTTCTGTCTGCTTCGTGACGTGCGTCCAGATCCGTCTGCGTGGTGTTGTAGGCGATGTCGTGATCTTTGCATGCCGCGTCCAACGGATTCACACCCTTGTCTCCTCTCTCCAATCTTTTCTCGAGTTTGGTACCCGGTCCGCAGTACTGGTAGCCAGGTAAATGCATCTCGAAAGGTAACTTGTTGATGATGTCGTTCACGAGTCCTTTTCCTTCGGCCACGTTCCAAAATTTCGGAGGCAGTGTGTTGATGATTTTGATCAGGTAACCTATGCCCTTGTCGTCGTTCACGATGAAGTTGGAAAGTTTCGTGCTGATCATGTCCACGATGCCAACCTTCTCGTTGTAGAAATTACGATTGCCTGCATTCTCTTCGCCGGCTATCACCAACAATCGGTCCACGAGTTTCCTAACGTCGTCCACCCAAACGAATTCTTTGGGTAACGTGTTGTAGCGTTTGACGCCGCTGCCTGTTTTGACCTGGTTCCAAATCGGTTTGATGAGATTCCTGTACTTCTCGCCGCTGCTCGATTTCACCCTATTCTGCGAGGCGTCGTTGTTCTGGTACAAGGCATCCGTCATGATCAGAATTTCCTTGTAACTTTGGTAATCTTCGTCGGTGTAATCTTTCGGCTGCTTTTTGGCGACGAGTTCCCACAGTCCCACCGTACCCGGATACCTGTTCCAACTATCCTTGTCGCCTAAATTGACTTTAATGTCGTTGCCTTCGAAGGTCACCTTCGATTTCCCAATCTTCCACACCACACCGCCGCCTTCGCTGGTTTCCATGCTGGGATACAATCCGAACACTTCATCCTTGTCGAATTTCCCCGTGCTCAGGTAGTCTCGTGCCAAAGGTCCCAACTCGATTTTATCCGAAGACGTGCTGCCTATGGCTCGACGTCGTGCCGGTGCATCCTTCAGTTCGAACGGCGTCGAAGGAATGCTCGAAATGGGCGTGGGTACGGCGTAACTTTTAGCTGCGAGCGGTACGAGTTCGTTGATCAAATTTTTATTTTGTTCCGTGACACTTTTAATTTCTTTACCTAGACTGCTGATGGCATCGATCACGGGTTGATCCTGACGTTTCTTCTCTTCGTAGAATCCGCGATTCTCGGATTTCCAACCTTTGAAGCGTTTCGCGAGGTAATCGCGAAGCTTGAGATTTTCGTCTTCGATTTTTCGTTTCGTCATGACGTTATTTATACACGTCGTTTCTCACAACGTTGCAACGTTTAGAAAGTCGTTGATTTTGTTTCTGTATTTTCCGTCGTTGGGTTTCCTCGTCATGTCGATCGTCGCGAATCCGAAATCGTCACCGTTCCAGCAAGTAGAGCAGCAGCGTTCCGAAAATTGATTGTAGTTCATGTCTCCGCCTACGTAGTCATCGTACGCGTGCTTGAGGTTGGTGTGATCTTGACGAAACAAACATATGAAATTAGCGTTGTCGCGTACTAACTGTTTTGGAATTTTGGAAAACGTTTGAGCTAGGTAGAAGCAATCCATTCCTTTGTGACGACCTTGCGTGAAAAAGTTACGAATTTCATTTTGATTTTCCAGGATGGCGTCGTCGAACACAACGACTGAATTTTCACGACAATCGTCGAGTGGTTTTATTTCCGAGGCAAACGTTGCAATGTCCAGACCATCGTACAGTTTCATCAGTTGCTGGTATTTGGATTGCTCCAAACTTTTCGAGAACACGTACAGGTGCCTGTTCTTCCAATCTAACCAATTCGGTGCGAGGAGAAAATTGTCCACGAGCAGTGTCGTTTTCCCACACCCCGAAGGACCTACGATCAGACAGCGGATGCTGTCGGGAAGCAACTCGCCGTTCTTTTTTTTTCTCGTTTGACTTTCCAGATCCGGTAGACGCTTCACCACGTTCCACGTACTCACAAGATCACTTCGTTCGCGTCGATCCAACTCTTTTCCGGAAGTCCCAGCCATTTGACAAACAGTTTGTCACCTTTCCTACGCAATACTTTCTCGATGAGGTACGTGTCGGGGTGTTTTGTTTTAGAGAGTTCCTCTTCGTAAAATCTTCCTTTCAAAATCTCGCCGCTACTATCTTTTATTATATACGTGTGTCGGTTTCCGGGTAGAACTCGAACCACCGTAAAGAGTTCCGTGCTCCAATTTTTTGTGAATCCCTTCTCGAAGGTGCGTTTGAATTTGCTGATCCTCACCCGGTCTCCAATTTTGTATTTAGCTTTTTTTGTCGTGGGTGTGTACTTTGGACAGTAAACTGTAGAAATTAAACGCTGCTCGTCGGACTTGGTAACGTCGGCTGGCTTCATGCCTATCGTTCTGTGTACCGTATCATTATAGGTGTCGACGAGTTCCGGCAGGATGTCGACCCATTTGTAATTTCCCCGAAGCGTGAATCGTTTCCACATGTGTGTTTTCAAGGTTCGATTGAATCTTTCCACGATGCTGGCTTTGATGTGACTGAAGGTCGAATAATGTCGAACGTCATGTTTTTGAATAAACTTTTGGAATACGGCGTTGTAAAATTCTTTACCGTTGTCCGTTTGCAGAAACCGTGGTTGTCTGCCGCCGCTTTCGCGAAAAATTAATTTGAATGCTTCCGTGACGCATGTTCCCGTTTTCGCCTTCAAAGGTAGAGCCCATGCGAATTTCGAAAATGTGTCTATGACGGTGAGGAGGTACTTGTTGCCCTTGTTCAATTTATGTACGTTTTTCAAATTGCCGCTACTCATCTCCACGAGGTCGCTTTGCCAGAGGTCGTCGATGCCCTTGGTTACCACAGCCAAACGTTCGTAGTTGCGGCGTGCAGGTTTATGCAATTCTTCGACGATGGCTTGCCTAGACATTTTTTCTTAGAGATTACGTTTCAAGAGAAGCACAAGCGTGATGGGATTCAAAGAGGGTGGCACTTCGCTCGTGTTTTGAATGATCAGCTTATCGCCGGCACTCACGTCGAAAACGGTAAGATCTTCGTCTTCGTGTATTTCATATATGTTGCGCGTTTCGTTCCAACGTGCCAGAGGAATGTTTCCTGCTTTCTGGACACCACGATTCGATATCAAAGTCATGGTGGGAACGCTAGCTTTTCTACCGTGAGACCAGTACGAAAATTCGTTTATCTGAATCGTGCCATCGAGGAGAAACTTGTAGTACGGATGATAAGGATGCAACATGTACAGTTTGTTACCTTCGACGAACGTGGAGATTCTTTGTTGATTGGGTACGCTGTTGATTTCGATGGCTTGCAGAGAATGCAGTTTAGCGAATTTAGTGTCGACGCCGAGCAGATTACTGTGAACTTGTCCGAGTTTATTTTCGATGGGCAGCAAATGCTCGACTATGGTATCCGTTACGGCAGAAAACGACGGTTTGATTTTCACTTCCACGTTCAACTGCTTGTAGTTTTCGTTGAGTTCTTGCAACTTGGCACCGAAAGAAGCCAGCGTCGATTCCTGCGTGGATTCCAGCACTCCAACTTGATCTCTGATGTTGACGACAATGTTCTGAAGGTTCTCGACTTGATTCAATTTCGAGCTCTTCTCGGTAAGATCGTTCACGATGCTTCGCATCTCTGTAAACTGCGTGTGAAGGTCGGCGACGCTCTGCGAAGTGGGCAGCGTCGACACCAGCGAACTAATTTCGTCTCGAATCTGTTCCACGTTCGCCGTTTCCGTTTCTAGTCGTTTCAGCATTCGAGATATGTTTCTTTTCAAAGCGTGCAATTCTTTGGAGGTGGGGAGATTGGCCACCCTACTCTCGAGATCGCTCAATGAACTTTTGATGTCGTTCGAATCGGATAGTGCCGTCACCGCCGTTTTCAATTTTTCCAAATCTTCGCTCGAAGGCACGCTCGTCCGTAACGATTCCAAGTCACCCTGTATGTTGTCGAGTACGTGATGAAAATGAGCGAGATTCGTTTCGACGTTCAAATTTTCTAAATATTCGATCTTCTGCTGAACCGTGCTCAACGTGTCTTGAATGCTCGTCAACGCTCTCGCTTCAGCGTGAATATTTTTAATTTCTTCGTTGATCAATTCCAAGGACGCCTGAAGCGTAGCGATGGTGGTTTGAATGTGTTCGAAATCTCGATAGGCCTCCAATTGAATTTTTATGTTCGCGACGCTTTTACCGATGACCTGCAGTTCGTCCGACGATGGTAGGTTTGTCATTGTATCTTCCAAAGTCTGCAACTTGGATTTAATTTCTTCCAACGTGCCGGTGAATTCTTCTTGTAATTTGGAAACGACGACGTGCAAGCGTTCTGCGTCTATATCGTTCACCACGGTTTGAAGTTCGGAGAAATTCTTTTCTATTGCGGAAGTTCGTTCTTCGATTTCGAGTTTCAGTTTTTCCAAATCTTCATTTTTCGATTGAAATTGCTGTAATTTGGCCAAATCATTTTGAAGCGAATCCACGCTCAACTGTATATTTTGAACGCTGTCGTAAGAAGGTACGTCGACATAATTTTTTATGAGCGTTTTCAGTTCGGAATCGATTTTCAGAATGGGGTCGAGACATTGCGTTGGGAGCGTAGCGATTTCCGACTCTAAACTTTTGTTTAAGGTCTCCTGCAAAGCGATCAAATCGGTCCTCAACTTCTTAACTCGAATGTCCAACATGAGAATCTCTTCTGCGTGGTCTACACGCTTGGTGTTGCCGAAAATGTCGTTAGGCATTTTTGGTTAACGGTTATTTATAATAGGATAGACGATTCGTAATTCTACGAAGAGAGGAATAAGTTTGTCGTAATCTCCAAGGAGTTCTATGTAAAAATAATCTCCTGCAGACACATCGTACGTAATGTTAGAAAGCATCTTGTCGTGCTTGATTCGAAAAATGTTCTTGCCGGTAGAAATTTTGATTTCGCCTGCGTTTTCCGGATTCACGGTGATTTGAAGTTTCCCGTCGATCGGAATTTCGTAGAAATGTAAATTGTTATTAAAAACATAAAACATCTTGCCCACATCGTCATTCAGTTTCGTCCAAATGCTGTTGAGGTGAATAATCAACAGACCGTTGAGTTTAGGTAACACGGAAGGTAAGACTTCATGATCTGGTATGGTTTCCATAATGATCTGTTTTTTGAAACCGAACAAATTCATAGGCATGCTGGTTATTTATTCTCACAACGTTGCAACGTTTAGAAAGTCGTTGATTTTGTTTCTGTATTTTCCGTCGTTGGGTTTCCACGTCACGTCGATCGTCGCGAATCCGAAATCGTCACTGTTCCAGCAAGAAGAGCAGCGTTCCGAAAATTGATTGATCAACAGACCGTTGAGTTTAGATAACATGGAAGGTAGAAATTCATGATCTGCCGTGCGGTGTACAGTCTCCATTGTTTGCTTTCGGAAACCAAAGAGATTCATTGTTCTTGCTAGTTATTTATTGTGTATGTGATAATTTGAGACAGTCAAAGTTTTTTTTTTATTTTAGTTATAGTTATTTAAGTTTATTTTTTTCTTTCATTTGCATTGCCTACAATTTTTACTAATTTCTAAACGATAGTGTCCCCAAGGCAACGTGTGGATTCCACAAGACAAAATACATCTTTTATCGTCATGCGGATCTAATGCTACTTTCCTAACTTTGTTTGTTGTAATCACGTGGTCTACACTTTGGATTCTTTGTTCTATGCTTAGTATCGTCGATTGTGAGTAAAGGCAATTGATGTAATCGTGGAAGGTGAGTTTGTTCTCCACCGTATTTTTGCCCACACCTTTTGCTTTCTTCGTGACGCTACTCTCTGTTCTCATGGCATACATCTTCGAACGCAAACCCGCGAACTCGACAATAATATCACCGTTACATTCATCTTTCAGTTTACCTAGGACTTTTTTGTTACGGGATGGAATTCCAAATCTGTTGGGTTGAGGATACGCAGAAGTATCGAAATACTCAAGCATGGAAGGATTTTTTATGTCTTCGTATAGGTTAGGTGTTTGTATGCTGTAAATAAAGCTGTCGGTGTCCGTGTACAAAAGTGATATTTTATCATTGTAGAAGGGTTTCATCACGTCATAATGAAATTCGAACATGTAAAGTTTCGACAAGTCGAGAACCGTTGCGCCAACGTAAATTGGTTTTCTGAATTTCATCAATTTTATATCTAGATTGAAAAGTGCTAAATTCTCGTTGTAAATTTTTCTCGACTTGAATCTAGGATCGGCTATCCACTTCCGACATTTATTCTTATCGGAAATTAATTTCACGTCTACGTGCTTTCTAACATTCTCCATGGTCTTTCCGTACACCGCATTGTTCATTAATTTAAAGAAGTCCTTGTCTAAATCGGAAGTGGCGGCTGTTCTATGTTGTGTGTTAGTTTCTATGTAAGGTCTTAACCACGTGGAATGTTTAAACTTTAGTATTCTTCTAACATTTACTATCTGAACACCCTTCCCAATCAAAAACCGGAGATTCTTGTAGTGGACGACGTATCTCTGTTTAGGGTCCAATGTTAACAAAAGCTTGTCTTGAACCGAGTCGGGTGGACATTTGATTTCGGGAGTCGGAGGCAAATCCGAAAACGTGTCGTGCAGGTGGTCGGAGAATTGGAGATCTACCTCTGCGAGGAAACCACACTCGCTATCGTCGAAATGAATAATATCTATCGAAGTGGGATCTAACCATTCGAATCCCCCGTAAGGAAGTTTCTGAACCATGGCATGTCCGTAGAGATTATTAACGTCGGCGTAGAAGATGTAATTCGATGCTCGATTTGAATCGTAATCTTCTTTCATGTGTACGTTATTAGCTTTTGCATGTCTCTGTACGCATTGCACCATTCCACCTCGTATCCCTCTTTCGATAAATAGCAACATGTCAACGTCCGATATCAGTTCCAGCTTGACCTTTGTCTGGAATAACATTGCCGACCACGCTAATCCCGGTAGACTGTAGAAATACGCTGGATCTAATTTGTAAATATTCGTTGCCGTTTTCCTGAACGCTTGAAAAACATCGGCGAGTATCGTCACGTCTAATTTTAAGTATGCGTCGTGGTAGTCTCCGAGTGTCCTACATTCTAATTTCTCCCACATGAGTTGCGCGTGTTGGTATTCTTCGTCCGTGATTCCTTTCTCTCTGAGTCTGCTGTAAAATTCTCTTGGAAGTGGAAGAGCGTCGTCGTTAAATTTAGAACCATCACTAACATATTCGTAAGGATAAAACCCTTTACGTCTAACGAGTTCTATGTCTACGTTGGGAAAACTAGCTCTAGTTATTTTAAATTGATCGTCGGTGAGTTTGTTCGCTAAAGCATCCAGACTTGCAGAGAGAAATCTATACGAATCCAGGAAGCGCATCTCGATTGTATTTTTCGTTCCCGGAATCGACACTTGCTTGCTGAGACTAATGTAGCGTTCTTCATTCTCGGCCAAGACACCTATACGTTTCGGATCGTAGCCAAGATGTCTCACCAGGTGGTGAAAATCATATCCGCTTCCGTTGTGAAAGAATATGGGGATGAATTTAGGTTTCTGGATTTTAAGATTGCACGTGTTGCAAATTCCACCTATGTAGTTTCCGCTGAAATGATCGTGGTGGAATATTTTTTTGTTCTCATCAGTGAAACTTTGATCACATACCGGACACACCTCAGTGGAATTGTAATTTTGAAGTTCATTTTCAGTTAAAGGTGCCATCGGTTTTGATGTAAGCAGTACGCTACCAATTACCTCAACCTCCTCCACCATTTTTTCCAGGAAGTGTTCGATTACATTTGGCCCGCGGTATATATATGCTTCATTTATTTTATCACGTCGCACAACAACATAGCCGAAACTATTAGGTTGATGAAGCTGGTACGGCGTTGTGGAGGAAATTTCAGGATCCGGTTCGCAGTAGGAGAGTGGTTTCAGGAAAGACTCGAAATCTGCGACGATGATTGCGGGATGTTCCAACAATGCCTTGTGCATTTTGAATTCTTCGACTTCGTTCGTTTCGGGCATCAACATTCTAGCCGGTCTGTTGTTGCCGCAATAAATTTTATGTTCGACAAGTTTATCGATAGCAATTTGACGTCCGGTGTAATTTTGATAATCGAGTTGTTTTCGATCGTCGAACATGGTTAGACATCTCGGACAAACTTCGATGCAATGTTCATGCTTGGTTGTTTGGCTTCCTAGTAATCGAGACATTGAACGAATTAGCGTGTAATGATAGACATCCTCGTTGGAAATGAGAAGGAGATTTATTACACAGGCATCGTCATCGTCGATATCGCTTATCCTGACGGGATGCACGAGATATTTATCTGACGTGAAGGAATATACATTAATAGCGATGCGTTTTCCTGCACGATTTTCGAACTTTGTTATATCCGACAATGTCACCGGGTATTCAATGTCAGACATTACACTTTGAAAGTCGGTCTCGTATTGTTTGTAATTAGAAACCTGTTCTGGATGATTTGACCAATAAACAGGATGCAGTGCAGCCAATATACACCAAAGGAAACACTTTTTATCGCTGTTCTGTATATTTAACACAGCCCTCTTGTGTTGAATGTTCGGTGGAAGAGGAACGTAGCTGGAAGCGCGAAGAGGCGAGAATTGGTTCACGTAAACAGTTAACGTGTGAGGACTTCCACATAGAGACCATCCCGACCCTTTAGCCTCGAAATCGTCATGTTTCTTAACCAGCTCGTTGGAAACTTTATAATAAAAGTTGTCCAAATTTTCGACGTCCGCCAAATAAAGAGTCTGGTTTTTTGTACGATGATAAAAAATACTCGTTGTGCCATCAACTTTCTCGTATTCAGAAAACAGAACAACGTATACTTTTATAGAGTTGTTTTCAAGTTTATCTTTTAAAATATTTAGTACAGATGTTTTCGTTTCATCCAAGAAACTAAGGATGTCACGACCTGGTTCTGACTTAATTGAAAAATCCTGGAGTTGGTCGTTAAATGCAGATCTAATTGGTTTGCGTTCATTAGATAATTTAATTTGCTTGGAAGTGGAAGCTTCCGTTTCTGAATTATCGATTTTCCTTTTCGATGTTCCTTGTTCGGTCGATGGTTTGCAAATTTTGAGATGTTTACTTAAATTTGCAATGCTGATCATTTTTCCGCATCGAGCACAGGGCTTAGAAGGTAACGAACGATTAATTCTCGAACCTGTTTCGCTACATCTTGCCCTGTGTACCGATAAATTGTTCCTTGAGATTAGCTTCCCACAAGTAACACATTCAGTTTTATCATTTTTACGATTGAAACTGGTGGTGGATGCCATTGCTTTCTCCAAAATCACAGAAATCAAAAAGTCTAGTATATAGCGATACAATTTTCAGGTATGTTATTTTATATAGAATTTCTTGGAGTGATTACAAAACTCAAAAATTCAATCTACTGTAAATAGAATTTCAGGTATGTTATTTATATAGAATTTCTTGTGTGCGAATACAAAAACTCAAGAATTCAATCTACTGTAAATACAATTTTCAGGTATGTTATTTTTATATAGAATTTCTTGGGGTAATTACAAAACTCAAAAAAATGAATCTACTGTGAATATAATTTTCAGGTATGTTATTTTATATAGAATTTTCTCGGGGCGAATACAAAACTCAAAAATCCGAGACAGTTCAGTTTTAACGTGTTCATATTTGAAAAAAAAATGCAAAATACCCCGACAACGTTTCAGCTACTAGGACCTCATTACCATGAGCCTAATCCTAGTAAGCCACATACACACCTGTTCTTCGTATCGCATATGCTAGTAAGTCAGATGACATATTGGGAGAATCACATTTCCCCCAATGATCCCACCACAACAAACGTCGCACATGCTAGAAGAAACAGGATCAGGATATTTTATGCTAAATTTACGGCTGCCTGTATGCAGTTATAGGCAAATCATTAAAAGAGCGCTCTAATATACAATGATTTCTCCTACCATGTACCCTAACATACAATTTAACATAACAAGTAAAATTTCGATTCGTCTATATATACCCAACAAAACTCAGAAACTGTCATACGCGAGAGCTATATTTTGCAACAACTATAATTACCCAACACTAGCAACAAGAACAAAAAAATATATCAATTACTTGTATAATATTAATTAGTAACTTTAGATAATATTAATTATTAGTTTTCAGTTGTAATTAATTTTAAAAAACAATTAATAAGATGTTAGGTGATGATAACCAAGTGCAAAAAGCATTGCACACACAAACAAAGCACCACTTAGTTCATCGAGTCTCGGTGTCGTCTCTCCTCTCATACCAGGTCGTCATGGAACTATTTTTTTTTCATCAATCGAAAATTTTCCAAGTCCACAGCGTTAAAAAAAATCTTAAATTGCAAATATCTCGAAAATGGTAAAAATTATCGAAAAAATATATCGAAAAACACCCCCATCCCGGTAGCGAAGCTACCCCCCCTGTCGATTTTGGATATGTAGAATACGTATACCAAGTTTTGGTAGTCCTGGGGTCAAGGGGTAAGAAGTTAGCCCACCCCCTCCCAAAACTTTGATCTCTCGTAACTTTTGAACGCCTAACCTAACCTAGCCTAACCTAACCTAACCTAACCTAACCTAACCTAGCCTAACCTAACCTAACCTAACCTAACCTAACCTAGCCTAACCTAACCTAACCTAACCTAGCCTAGCCTAACCTAACCTAACCTAACCTAACCTAGCCTAACCTAACCTAACCTAACCTAGCCTAACCTAACCTAACCTAACCTTGGGTTTAGTGTGTCGGTCGAGTCTCGGTGTCCTCTGTCCTCCCATACCAAAATTGGCATAGATCGTCATGGAACCAATTTTTCATCAATCGAAAATTTTCCAAGTCCAGCGTTAAAAATCTTAAATTGCAAATATCTCAAATTTTTGACAAACAGGGTCATAGAACCCTCCAATTCATGACTTGGGAAAAATATGTTTGCTGATTCATCATGTACACCTATACGTGAGAAAAAGTATGAATAGAATCTATGTTCGGAAATCCAAAATGGCGACCGGAAGTAGGGTTATCTTGAAAACAGTAAGACTTAGGAAAAATCTATTTTCGGATTCATTATGTACACCTATACGTGAGTAAAATATGAATAGAACCTATGCTCGGAAATCCAAAATGGCAACCGGAAGTGGGGTTATCTTGAAAACGGTAAGACTTAGGAAAAATCTGTTTTCGGATTCATCACGTACGCCTATATGTGAGAAAAAATATGAATAGAACCTATGTTCGGAAATCCAAAATGGCGACCGGAAGTGGGGTTATCTTGGAAACGGTAAAACTTGCGAAAAATCTGTTTAGGGATTTATCATGTACACTTATACGTGAGAAAAAATATGAATAGAACCTATGTTCGGAAATCCAAAATAGCGACCGGAAGTGGGGTTATCTTGGAAACGGTAAGACTTAGCAAAAATCTGTTTTCGGATTTATTACGTACGCTTATATATAAGTAAAATGTGAATAGAACCTATGCTCGGAAATCCAAAATAGCGACCGGAAGTGGGGTTATCTTGGAAACGGTAAGACTTAGGAAAAATCTGTTTGGGGATTTATCATGTACGCCTATACGTGAGAAAAAGTATGAATAGAACCTATGCTCGGAAATCCAAAATGGCGACCGGAAGTGGGGTTATCTTGGAAACGGTAAGACTTGCGAAAAATCTGTTTGCGGATTCATTACGTACGCCTATATATAAGTAAAATATAAATAGAACCTATGCTCGGAAATCCAAAATAGCGACCGGAAGTGGGGTTATCTTGGAAACAGTAAGACTTAGGAAAAATCTGTTTGCGGATTCGACGACTGCAAGATCAAGAACGTTTATCTGAAGAACGGTAGGAACGAAGTGTTCCCGCGCGAGAATTACAACCTCGACGTGACCAAAAACGATTACCTCAAACTTTACGAAGCTTACACGGCTTACAAACGCGTGACCGAGGGAAGCGTGGACATGTATTACACGCCCAGCGAATTCAAAGCACGGAGACCCATGACCGTCATCAACACATCTAAGAGAAGGCAGGTGGTGGTCAACGATCGCACCAACATCAAGGTCGTCTGCGAGTTCCACGACGCGCTGCCTGCCGATACTCTATGCAGCGTCATCCTGATTGCAGAGAAGTCCTTCGTCCACGACGTGAAGAACGAGAGGGTGACGGAACAGTTTTAAAATTCATAAAAAATTGCCACATACTAAAAATCAACATCCAACACATTTTAGGTTATATAAAATTTGTGAAAACCTTATAATACTGAAATATTAAAACAAACAGAGTCCCTTGTAGGTTAGTTCGGTGCGTAAATAAAAAAATGATAGGTTAAGTTATATCACTTAGGATCGTAAAAAAAATTAAAAAATCGTAAAAAAAAATAGGTTAAGTTGTATCACGTAAGATCGTAATATACCTACCAAGTATAAATGGAAAAAATGAGTGCAGTGAAAATTTGTACTAAAACATCGCTAAACGCTAAAACATCGACAAAAAATTGTCAAAATATGTCAAAAACTTATATTCAATTGATAAAAAAAAATACCTACAAAGTATGATCCTCAAATGATGACGTTCAAACAGTGCATAAATAAAAAAATGATAGGTTAAGTTATATCACTTAGGATCGTAAAAAAAATTAAATAATCGTAAAAAAAAAGGATAGGTTAAGTTGTATCACGTAAGATCATAATATACCTACCAAGTATGAGTGGAAAAAAAAATGAGTATAGTGAAAATTTGTACTAATACATCGCTAAACGCTAAAACATCGACAAAAAATTGTCAAAATATGTCAAAAACTTATATTCGATTGATAAAAAAAAGGCATACCTACTAAGTATTGCGTAGAACCGGCCAATATACACTACTAAAGGCTTTTTTGTATGTTGTCATATCTCTATTTATGCGCCATCTATACTGAGAATTTTATACTTCATTACACTGGTGGTGTTGGATGTTGTTTGGGTGAACTCAAGGGCGGACGAAATATCTTCAAATGGGCTCCATTTCTGTCTTCTTGCCTGTTAAGGCTCTCTCATTCTCTCTGTCTATATCATTTGTTTTCTCTCTGTCTTTCTCTCCTCTCTCTTTTATTCGCTTTCTCTCTTTTACTTTCATTTCCTTTTTCCTCTCTTTTGCTGCCAATGTTTTCCTCTATTTCCGTTTTGTTTTCCTCTCCCCCTCTCTGTCGTTCATTTCTTAGTCCCCCTTCCCTTATTATTTATTACCTTTCTCTCTCTGTCTCCATTTTCCCTTCTATCTTTTAGCATCATTTTCAATAGACCAAGAATCACACAGATGGGAATAGAGAGAGAGAAAGAATGAATGATATGACACAAAACCCAATATATTCTGGCTGCAGTAACACATTAAACTGCAAATAATGCATCTCTGTGCATCAAAGTAGAGATAAATGCGTCAAAGTGTAGTTTTATCAGCTGCTGTTCCTTGCGATGCATCACTTGAGGAGATCAGGCACTGTCATAGAAACCAAAATTATGTGTCAATTGACGTACTAAACATGTATCAGCCTTGATTTGATACATTCTGTAGGTTAGGCAGAAAATAAGAGAGATAAAGCAGAGGATGAAAGAAAAAGAACGAAAGGAGAAAGAGATAGAGAACAAGAAAGAATACATAATCAAAGGGAAAAGAAAGAGAGAACAAGAAAGAGAATACATAAACAAAGAAAAAGAGAGAGAACTCGAAAGAGAATACATAAACAAAGGAAGAGAGAGAAAACAAGAAAGAGAATACATAAAGGAAGGGAAAGAGAGAGAAGAAAAAGAGAATACATAAACCAAGGGAAAAAGGAACAAAAAGGAGAGTGTAAATAAAGGAAAAAGAAAGAGAGAACAAGAAAAAATACATAAACAAATGAAACAGAAAGAGAACAAGAAAGAGAGTACATAAACAAAGGAAAATGAAAGAGAACAAGAAAGAGAATGCATAAACAAAGGAAAAAGAAAGAACAAGAAAGAGAATGCACAAACAAAGGAAGAAGAAAGAGAGATCAGATGAAGAAAGATAGAAAGCAATAAAAAAGAGAAGGAGATAGGCAGAGAGAAAGACAATCAGAAAGGGACAGAGAGAAAGTGCAATAAAACAAATACATACAGAAGGAAAAGAAAAGAGAGACAGAGAAACAATGGAAAAAGAAAGAGAAGAGAGGAAGGAAGGGAGAATAAAAAGAAAAGAAGAAAGCGAGGAAGAAGGAAAGAGAAGAAGCAAGAAATTTAAATGGAGAAACAGGAAAGAAGAGAAAGAGAGAGAACAGAGGAAGGAAGGAAGATATAGGGAAACAGGAAAAAGAGATAAGATAGGATAAAGGGAAAGGAAGAAAAATATACAGAAAAGATGAAAGAGAAACGTTCACCATTGGACCCTCCCGAAGAAAACTCTCTGCCAACGCCACTGCAACCAGGCCAAAGTTTTAACATGGTCACTCTGTACATTTGATGGCATTGAGTTCCGAGGCCCCTCTACGCAGTTCGAGTCCCGCTTCGATTCCCTCAGTGGCGCCGAAGGATTCATACGGGAAGTGGAAACAAGCTGAAACACTATCCTGTCTCTTCAGACCATATCACCCGGTGTTGGCCACATGCTGTGTCAAATGCAACGCTTCTAGGGATTTTGCAGATCGCGAATACACAGGCACTTTTCATATCACTTTGAAGTAAGTGGTGCTTCCATGAAGAGTGGTGCTGGATCTCGAGAGAAAAGAGCCTTCCAAGAAATTCAATCCGAGGAATCTTTCATTGGTTGCTGTTTTTCGTTTAAATAAACACTCCCTCTGTCTTCCTCTTCTATTGGAACATCTGCTGTGATTGCTTTGATAGACCCTGAGAGCCTCTGGACATGGCGTGATAGCATGGTCGACTGCCAAGACAGGAAAGGTTTCAAAGAAACTCACCAGAGGTCTGGCTATGATGTCGACTCTTACTGAAACCTAGAAAAAAGAGCATCACTTCTCTTTTCGCCATTGAAAGTTCTGGGTTCGAGTCCCCACCTGTGCTTGGCGAGCGTCCATTCAAGATCTTCTCATCATGATCATCCATTCGCCATTAGCCTACAGAGATTGAAAAGCAATGTAAAATGACAATATATACAATATTACTTTTTTCTGCATGTAGGGTATCCCACGAAACCCCTCTGTTACATGCCAGCACCAACTCCCCACAGAGTACGCCCTATTTATTTTTCTTTTCCTCTCTTTCTTCATCTCTCTCTCTTCCTTGCTGTTCCTCTCTATTACCCTCCTCACATTTCTTTCTCCCATCCTTTTTCCTTTGCCTTTTCTCCCCTCTATTGCTTTCTCACTCTTTCGTTCACCCCCTCTCTATTTTACTTTCTTCCTTTCTTTTTTCTCATTCCTTGTTTAATTCTCTCATATTTCTTTCTCTGTTTTGCTCTCTCCCTTATTTTTTCTCCCCCTTACTCGTCTCTCTCTTTTGTCCCCTTTCTATTTCTTTTTTTACTCCATTCTTTCTTTCCCCTTTTTCTCCCCTCTCTATCTCGTTCTCTCCCATATTTTGCTCTTACTCTCTCTCTCTGTTTCACTGTCATCCTTTCTTTCACCCTCCCTTTCTTCTTTCTCTTTCACTTCCTTTTTCTCCCTATCTACTTTTCTCTCTACAAATTTCTAATTAAAGCATGTGACAGTGGTGGTCACCCTCCTGTCTAAAATTACCTCCCGACCCTTCCGAGACATGAAAACAATATTTCAACAAATATAACTGGGGACAGCTGAAAACGCGCGAACATCTTTTTCTTCTCCAGAGGTACCAGAACATGTCGTTCTTCTGCCATAAGAAAGAACAGACAACCCTGAAACAAAAGCTAAATGGCATACTGGCGATGCAGTCTTGGACTGAATCTACAACGTAGAGAAATGCATCACGGTCGGTCCGCATATTCACGAATTACCAGAGGCAGGTTGCAGAATATAATGGCTGCGCTTGAGATGCATTAGCATGACAATAGATGCAGTGCCACAGAACGAATGTACAGTGCAGCGACAATAATGGATGTGCTACGGTTGACCTTTGCGACTTTGAATTCTTTGTCAGGTCAAGGAATGGTTCGCACCAAGTAAGGAATAAACATTGTTCTCTGTTGAAGAGAATTTCTGTGGTGGCTGACAGCAGAGATGTCCCTCCATCCCCTTTTACGTTAATGCTTTACGGAAATGATTTTTTATATATAAAACTTTACGGAAAAATTAAGATCCAGTAGGTTCACTTGGAATCCGAACCTGACTTCTGCAACCCCAAACTGATTCTCTGGATATGACGTCTTGTGGAGCTTTCAGACCGAAGCGACACACGACAAGGGGGAGGGACACACCGAAGCAACAAACGATCTGGACTCCTTCAGTCTGCAAGCAAGCATTCTGTCAATACGGTCTGCTGGTCGTGCACGCGCATTGATGCTTTCCTATCGGCCTAGGGAGGGGACTAGTGTCGCTAGTCACTTCGGCATGAAAACCTTCTAAGCTTTATAAATCTGCATCGATTGACCATTGCGCGAATTTTACATGAGCGATGAGAAATCAGACATTCTCCATTTGACAGGTTTTCACGTGCATATGGAAAACAGTCACCTGATAACCATTTGATGTCTGATTGCCATACTGGCGAATTGGTCTCCTTTGATAACCAGTCGATGTCTGGTTGCCACACTGGCGAATTGGTCTCCTTTGAAAACCAGTCGATGTCCGGTTGCCACACTGGCGAATTGTTCTCCTTTGATAACCAGTCGATGTCTGGTTGCCACACTGGCGAATTGGTCTCCTTTGAAAACCAGTCGATGTCCGGTTGCCACACTGGCGAATTGTTCTCCTTTGATAACCAGTCGATGTCTGGTTGTCACACTGGAGAATTGGTCTCCTTTGATAACCAGTCGATGTCTGGTTGCCACACTGGAGAATTGGTCTCCTTTGATAACCAGTCGATGTCTGGTTGCCACACTGGAGAATTGGTCTCTTTTGATAACCAGTCGATGTCTGGTTGCCACACTGGAGAATTGGTCTCCTTTGATAACCAGTCGATGTCTGGTTGCCACACTGGAGAATTGGTCTCCTTTGATAACCAGTCGATGTCTGGTTGCCACATTGGCGAATTGGTCTCCTTTGATAACCAGTCGATGTCTGGTTGCCACACTGACGAATTGATCTCCTTTGATAACCAGTCGATGTCTGGTTGCCACACTGGCGAATTGGTCTCCTTTGATATCCAGTCGATGTCTGGTTGCCACACTGGAGAATTTGTCTCCTTTGATAACCAGTCGATGTCTGGTTGCCACACTGAAGAATTGATCTCCTTTGATAACCAGTCGATGTCTGGTTGCCACACTGGCGAATTGATCTCCTTTGATAACCAGTCGATGTCTTGTTGCCACACTGACGAATTGGTCTCCTTTGATAACCAGTCGATGTCTGGTTGCCACACTGGCGAATTGATCTCCTTTGATAACCAGTCGATGTCTGGTTGCCACATTGGCGAATTGGTCTCCTTTGATAACCAGTCGATGTCTGGTTGCCACACTGACGAGTTGGTTTCTTTTGATAACCAGTCGATGTCTGGTTGCCACACTGGCGAATTGATCTCCTTTGATAACCAGTCGATGTCTGGTTGTCACACTGGAGAATTGGTCCTCTTTTATAACCAGAAGATGTCTGGTTGCCACACTATCGAATTGGTCTCCTTTGATATCCAGTAGATGTCTGGTTGCCACACTGGAGAATTGGTCTCCTTTGATAACCAGTCGATGTCTGGTTGCCACACTGGAGAATTGGTCTCCTTTGATAACCAGTCGATGTCTGGTTGCCACACTGGCGAATTGATCTCCTTTGATAACCAGTCGGTCTGGTCGCCACACTGACGAATTTGTCTCCTTTGATAACCAGTCGATGTATGGTTGCCACACTGGCGAATTGATCTCCTTTGATAACCAGTCGGTCTGGTCGCCACACTGACGAATTGATCTCCTTTGATAACCAGTCGATGTCTGGTTGCCACACTGGCGAATTGATCTCCTTTGATAACCAGTCGGTCTGGTTGCCACACTGGAGAATTGGTCTCCTTTGATAACCAGTCGATGTCTGGTTGCCACACTGACGAATTGATCTCCTTTGATAACCAGTCGATGTCTGATTGCCACACTGGAGAATTGGTCTCCTTTGATAACCAGTCTATGTCTGGTTGCCACACTGACGAATTGATCTCCTTTGATAACCAGTCGATGTCTGGTTGCCACACTGGCGAATTGATCTCCTTTGATAACCAGTCGATGTCTGGTTGCCACACTGGAGAATTGGTCCTCTTTTATAACCAGTCGATGTATGGTTGCCACACTGGCGAATTGGTCTCCTTTGATATCCAGTAGATGTCTGGTTGCCACACTGGAGAATTGGTCTCCTTTGATAACCAGTCGATGTCTGGTTGCCACACTGGAGAATTGGTCTCCTTTGATAACCAGTCGATGTCTGGTTGCCACACTGGAGAATTGGTCTCCTTTGATAACCAGTCGATGTCTGGTTGCCACACTGGCGAATTGGTCTCCTTTGATAACCAGTCGATGTCTGGTTGCCACACTTACGAATTGATCTCCTTTGATAACCAGTCGATGTCTGGTTGCCACATTGGCGAATTGGTCTCCTTTGATAACCAGTCGATGTCTGATTGCCACACTGACGAATTGATCTCCTTTGATAACCAGTCGATGTCTGGTTGCCACACTGACGAATTGATCTCCTTTGATAACCAGTCGATGTCTGGTTGCCACACTGAGAATTGGTCTCCTTTTATAACCAGTCGATGTCTGGTTGCCACACTGGCGAATTGGTCTCCTTTGATATCCAGTCGATGTCTGGTTGCCACACTGGAGAATTGGTCTCCTGTGATAACCAGTCGATGTCTGGTTGCCACACTGGAGAATTGGTCTCCTGTGATAACCAGTCGATGTCTGGTTGCCACACTGGAGAATTGGTCTCCTTTGATAACCAGTTGATGTCTGGTTGCCACACTGGAGAATTGGTCTCCTTTGATAACTAGTCGATGTCTGGTTGCCACACTGGCGAATTGGTCCCCTTTGATAACCAGTCGATGTCTGGTTGCCACACTGGCGAATTGGTCTAATTTTAAAAATTTAGGGGTAATCTCTAGATTCGAATAGTCTGTCTGTGATTAATGAAAGGATTAATCAAATATCCACTCAAATATCCACTGCTAGGTATTCGAAACCAAGATTGTCGATCTCCGTAGCGGAGTGGTGAGCACAGTGGCGTTCCGGCCTGGGCATGGATGTTCTTCGTGAGTGTCCTATGATCAATTTTATCATATCACTCATCCTCATCGCAATTAGCCAAAAGTGGCAGAAAAGCGACGCTGAAAAACAAAAATGAAACAAATCGAAAGTAGGACCGTACGAAACAGAAACAGTGGGTTATGGATTCGAATCCAAGGTGCGAATTTTTCCATAATTTCTTTCATCCACATATCCACTCATTGCGATTAATTCGCAGTAGAAATGCAACGAACATTTACAAAATATCAGTTAAAATGAGCAAATTCCCCCAAATAATTTATTTAGAATTTAGAATTGTATTACTCCATATAAATGAGCAAATTCCCCAAATAATTTATTTATAGTTTAGAATTTTATTACTCCATATACATTGATATTTGAAGGTTGCAGTACAGTTCAGACAAGATTTTTATAATTTAAGTATTCACTAACACTATAATATTCCTGATTTATTAACATTTTCCTCAATTTGTTTTTAAACTTTGTCATATTTTCTGATTTTATATCATTTAGTAGGTTATTGAATATTTCAATTGCGATCTGTTGGGTTCTTCTTGAACTAATGTTAGCCTGGTGAAGTATGGCTTTAGAAGCTGTTTATTTCGGGTGTTTAATGTATGTTCTATTGAGCTTCGTAGCGTAATATTTTTTTCTTGCAATGCCATTTCAGGTAACAGTATGGTATAGTGAAAACACATTTCACTCGTTTATTTCCCAATTATTTACATTTGTACTTACCTGTTATGCATAGCGGAACATTTTTGAACGTGGGATTTTGCTTTTTTCCGCTGAATAAAACGTAATTTTTCACATTACAAGTATTTATTGTTCGTTGCTAAATCGCTTTCGTTACACACAATATGGCGGGCAAATCTTGACTCACGTTGTCTATCGTCAGCTGATATGCAGTGTTTCCAAACTTATTAACCGAAAAATGCCGCAGAAACTATTCACAGAAGGTTTTTAAGCGAAAATTGATCCGCAAACCATTCACGGAAAGTTAGGATAGGTTCAGTTAGGTTAGGCAAACAGAAAATTAAATTTGAAAAAAAAAAAACCGCTCACACGTCATCTTGTAAAACTACCGCGTGGTTGCTACACTAACAGGGGGTTACATAATCGAACGCACGGAACATTTGATTCACGTAGTCGACGGTAATGTTGGCAAGAGCTACCGTGCATCGAAGAGACATTAATGTCGAAAAATACATGATTTACCGGCCTAATAAGTTGAACGAAGGGAGAAAACACTTCCATGAGGTTCCAAAAGTTTACAGAAACTCAGTTCCGTAAGTAGTGTCTCCTGTAAAATTGAAGAAATGTGTTTTCACTATACCATACTGTTACCCCATTTCATGCTATGAAAGGGAGGGTTCATATTATGTATCATGTAACCACAAGCAACCCCCCCCCCCCATCAAATGTCCTATGTTACAGCATGCGTCACGACCTTTCATTCCAGCACTCCTGGCTGACAGTAAATTTCATCATAAAATTAACCATTTTCTCCTCAGTCACCCCCAGAAGGCACTAGCGCTGAAAGACTCACATGTTGCCTGCTTTCCGATTTTAAAATCCTCAACAATTACCCCCGCAGACAGGCCAAGAACCTGTTATTAAGTCTAAAAATCAACCCCCTTTTGCCTTCCTCCAGTTCTCAAACATCTTCCCCCTTCCTTTCAACCTTGTTTCCTTTCATTCTTCTTTTGGGGTTCGCCGGCGATCTTCAAGAGGAACTGAGACGGGGGAAATTAGAAGAGTGTGTCTGTTGCCACAGAGGAGGTCCTTATGCTGTTATTATGTTGTCATCTCGCCAGATGTGATGTGATAGAGTTGATCTTGATGATGGCTGAGATAATCGAAAGTCTGTTCAAGTAGCCATCATGCATGATAGGAAATCCTTGATTGGTTCTTGAGGAGGGATTGGTAAGGAATTTGCTGTGGAAATTAGCTGTGGCCGGTCTAGTCCTCTCTGTCTGTCTTCTTGGTAGCGATTTATCCAAAATTCCGATAACAAAAATCATCCTATCCATAATGAATTTTCACCAATTAAGTAGAGAGAGAGAAGGAGAGAATGATAAACTCTCTCTCCTTCTCTCTTTTTCCTCTTCCTTCTTTCCCTTTCTCTGCTTCTTCCTCTTTTCTTTCCCTCTCAGCTTCTCTATCTTTCTCTCTCTCTTTCCAATGAAGAAGAAGAAGAAAGAAAGACGGGAATGAGAGAGGGAGAGAGAGAGAGAGTAAGGCATTGCTTCTTGGCACGATGGGCTCCAATGATTGTTTGATTTCGTTTATTTTACTACGCTTTTCTGCCACTTCTGGCTAATCGCGAAGATGAGGATGAGTGATGAAATTGATAAAGAGACAGAGATGTAAGGGGGGGTGACCCTTTCCAAAGACGCCCAAATGTCAACATCACTTCCATTCGTACACCTTTGACTGCATTTTGCAGACTAACGAAGCTCTGGCGCTTGGACTGACTTGAAGCCAGGATAATTCTCTGTTATCCATATATCCTTGATCCATTTCATCTTGTCATTCATCTTCATCTTCGCGAAGAGCCAAAACTGTCAGAAAAGCGAAATAAAATCAATTCACATGTAACACCCTTGCCCAGACCGTGATTCGAACCCGGGGCCCATGGCGTCGTAGCGCGCTGTGCTAACCATTCCGCCACGGGGGTCAGTTTGGGTTCCAATAAGTTTCTCGGTTTCATGTCCTGTTCATTCCAATAATCACCCTCTGGTAACGTGTCTCTGGTGGTCGCTACGACACCAGGGGTCCCCATTTCGAATCCGCCTGCAGTATCCGTGCAAGTTTTCACGCAGGTACAGTCAACGGCAAAGATAATGGTAGGCAAATTGTCCACCGCTATTTTCACTAGTTTTTTTTATTCTACATCCTGTGTTGTTTTAAGGAATGAAACTATGTTGGTTCGAAGCACGCATTGTTCTTTGCTTATTGACGTCTTTATTTCAATTCATTGTCATCACATTGTGTAATACAGACCGAATTAAAATGGTGGTGGACAATTTGCCTCCTGTTTCTCATGCCGTTGGGTGTACAGTAGGGTGGAACGAAAAAAATATTCTTTAAAAAAAATCTAATAGTGCGGATAAGTTGCCTTTTGATGTAAAAACGACCAAAATAAAATTTGAGGGTGATCGGAGCATGTCTTGAGGTGCCGCAAGTACGATAAAGTTTCATAAATTTGATTTTTTTGTTCTATTTCAACCTTTTTCTCTAGTTTCTTATTTTCGCTATAAAAGCCCAAATCAAAAAGTTCGTAATTTATGTATTTTTATTAATAGAACAAACGTTTTTTGGGGGTTTTAAATGTAATATTTTAATAATTATTTTCTTTATCCACACCATAAATTTAAAACCCCCAAAAAACGTTTTTTCTATTAATAGAAAGACATAAAAAGCGCAAATAAGAAACTAGAGAAAAAGGTTGAAATAGAGCAGAAAAGATTCAAATTTATGAAACCTTATCGTACTTGCGGCACCTCAAGACATGCTCCGATCACCATCAAATTTTATTTTTGTCGTTTTTACATCAAAAGGCAACTTTTCCGCACTATTAGAATTTCTTTTTTTTTAAAAAATGTTTTTTTCGTTCCACCCTAGTGTACAGTCAGCCACAAAAACATGCTGAAGCAAATTTTCCATCACTATATATTATGACTGGATGGAATTCTTCATATTCTGTTACGGGACAGTTTGATCCAGCTTTGATCTACAAACACTGCGAATGAATGGATAGATTTCGAACAAACATCGTTGACCTTAATCTTACAAGACCAATGCATAAGCCAATTTTCTCTTCTTATCAGCGTCTGGATCAGTTCAACCAAATCGATGCTTGCTTGTAAATCAACGCCTGAATTGCTGATCAACTGGTATGAAGCGATTGCGATCTCTAGTCAGTATTCTCAGTGTTGATTGATCATATATTTTCAATGGCTGTTGATTGCCACATATAAATTTTAAACCCGCTATTCATCAGGATGAAAGATGGATTTACACATTCTCGAAGCATCTTCATCTTCTGTAATCTTGATAGAAGAATCGTACTGTTGCCATAAGGCAATCGCATAAATACAGAGAAAGAAATTGAAAGTAAGTTCTTTATGCATCATTTTCGTCCAAGTTGGACAAGAGCGGTGTGTAAAGGAACGAATTGCGTCAGTACTAACTGAAGCAAGTGAAGAGTATTATCAAGCAAATTGTCCACAACCATGTTTATTCCCTTTGTTTAAGCAATGAGGGATTCAAGAACTGAAACATAACGCAAAAAATCTGCATACAATCTCTGCACCAGCATACGTACAGATCAAATCCTTAAAAAGACATAGAATTCAAGATAAAAGTAATTGAAAATAGTCATGGACAGTTTGCAGCAATAATTGTGCATCCCATATTAACTTTGTTATACATACTTTGTAGCCTAATAAAGTATGAAACAAATCAATGTAAAATTTACTTGTACAGTGCGATCTATGAGAATTACCGTGCAAATTGTCCATGACTATTTTCATTAATTCTTCTCTTACATCCTATGTGTTTTTAAGCCATGGATTTTTATGTATGCTGGTGCAGAAGTTGCCAACAGCTTATTTCGAGTTTCATTTTAATTCTTGAAGCTCTTATTGGGTCAAATAAAGTACACGAACATGGTGATGGACAATTTGCACGGTAATACTCGTGGATCCTACTGTACTTGCTATGTTTGGCAATGCTAGTTTTTCAATATGTCGTCGAACAAAAGATGTCATAGTAAAGATGTCACCCCATGAAATCGACAAAATCCATTACGTCATTTCCGTTGATCCATAGACATTAACAAAATCACTAGAGTATATCCTATAGTTGAGAGATTATGTCATGCAGTGTTTTGTTTTCTTTGTAGTATAACTTTCGCATTAATAGCATGCTATTAAGGGATTACGATCGACTTTTAAACCCAAAGGAAATCCTCTTGAGGAATGTAGGGACAGTATTTCTCCATTAAACCGCCGCTGTACCATTGTCGTTGATAAAGCGATTTCATTTTGTTCCTTCGACGCTGCAACACCAGATAGCATCTCTCTACAAGCTTTCAATCGGGCCGCAGATAGGAGGGTCTCTTTTTTGTTAGTGTTAGGAGCAGAAGTCTGATTGATAACCAGCTCATACTTTTCTCCCTAAGTTTGTAGTTAGCATTTCTTTCCTCTGAACCCCAATTTATCTATCTCTTACAGTCTCTTGTTTCGAAGGGTTTTCCTTTTTGAACCCTAAGCAACTGTACTCGTGATACCATGTGACTTTATTTATTTATTTATTTATTCCATGGCGAAGATAAGGTTTTTTGTATCCTTTTTAATACATGAAAATTAGAAAACAATTTAAACCATTACATAAAAATTGGAATATTGAAAACAATGAAAGAAAGAGATCTAACTTACACGCATGGGCATTCAACAAAACACACACACACAGACATAAGCTCACATATTCATGAAAGTAATCTGGAATTTGGAATATTAAGTTGAATAAGGGGTTTCAGTGTTTTTCTGCACTTAACTGTATTCAATTTGTCCGTAGCGCATAAGCTTGAACTAATGTACGAGTACTATCAATTTGTGCCCAGGAAAAAAAGTTTTGTCTTAAAGACATATGCTGAAAATGAGTTCCAGATTTCAAGGGGTAGTGAGTTCTAAAGACGGGAAGTGTGAACAGTGAAAGATTTTGAATAAAAATTTGAGTTATGAAGGAGGCTTTAGCACGCAATGTTAATTAGACATTGCTATCTAGTGCTTTAGCCCTTTGAAGAGCGCTGGTTACAATAAGATACCACTTCCAAAATATTGTCTTTCTTTGTTGTGGGTGGCCTTCCCGCTGGGGCAGTGGTGGCGTCGTAGCCTTGTAATCAAGAGGTCCCATGTTCGAAACCCGGTGGTGCCACATAGTGGTTCGAATCCCACTTTAAATTGTAGGTCCAGTCACGATTAGCGTTACTGTGCACAAAGTGGACTTAGAACACCAAATCAATCAATCAGTCAATCTTTGTTGGGGGATTTTTTGCGACTATTGTTTCTATCTTTCAAGAAACATACTGATATCTGGTGATCATTTTATAACCATTTTCCCGCCATTCCCACCCATTGTATTCAATACCATCTTAGAGTCTCCAGATTGAAGTAATGTTGTAGCCTATTGCACTATAATAAGGGTGTGTTTATATGAAACATCATATTAAGATATTTCCCTTTGTGGAGCACTGGTTACAAATCCGTGCTACCCATTTCTGCGGAAACTATGCGTCTATTTTTTTTTTTTAAAAAAAACTTCCATGTTTCATTAGATGCAATATGACAGAAAGAAACAATATGAAGCGAACCAATAAAAGGGCAGTCTCATTCCAGAATTACGCTATTTTAGAGGCGGTTGGTAATGTGAAACAACAATTTTGAAGAATTGCCCCTCAATGAGTTAGACTACTTATTCCAACACGCCGTTTCGGGAGAACGTATCTTCTCTTGTCTTCAGGTGAACAAATTTGTGCTTATCGGTGGTGGGGATCGAACCTACGACAGACGTGATTTTACCACAAACTTGGGCTCGTTCTTGCCTCTGTACCGCCCCCTAATGAAATTTCTATGCAGGATACTGTCCTTAGATTAAATTCTATGAACAGGTTGATTAGTTTTATTTTACTTCGCTTTCGTGCCACTTTTGGCTAACCGCGAGGATGATGGATGAAATTGATGAAGGGACACTCAAACACCTATGCCCTGGCTGGGATTCGAACGCGGAACCCCTGGCATCGGAGCGAACCACTCCGCTTCTATGAATAGTGTTCCTCTTACGGATCATTGTTAAATTATTGATTTATACTTTTATCTTTACCTTTCTTCGAGGACTCCTTCGAAGGTAAAGGTATAAGAGAGGGTATAAATCAATAACTCAATGCTACAAAAGGGGAACACGTGTTCTCGTGCATGGCTATATGTTATTACTTAAATGGAAGACAATGCTCTCACGGAAACTTTATTTATTCTGCACCATGACATTGATTCTACTCAAGTAATGCATTTTCTATTCTCCTTACAGTAATGGATTATGTCTTCCGTAATAAGGCTGCAACTGGCGTTCATCTTATGCTAATTACCATTTCCATAAATTTAATATTATTTACAGTTGCATGTGCTGACATCTATCGTGAATTGTGCAAGCGATGTACCAAGTGTACACTGAAACCATCTTCTCTCATGGAAACTTTATTTATTCTGCACCTTGACATTGATTCTACTCGAGGAATGCATTTCATTTTCTATTCTCCTTACGGTAATGGATTATGTCTTCCGTAAAAAGGCTGCAACTGACGTTCGTCTCATCCTAATTACCATTTCCATAAATTTAATATTGTTTGTAGTTGCATGTGCTGACATCTATCGTGAATTATGCAAGCGATGTACCAAGTGTACACTGAAACCATCTTCTGTCGTTATTGTCTCGCTGCAGATTTTTTTCTTATGTTCCTCCATCAGAGATTCGTCTTCAAAGAACTTCCGACTCCTTCTCCGTTCTATTCTATCTTCCCTCGGCATTCATTTGTTTCTCCAACGGACAGAGGTCAAGTAGGGTCAAACAGCCGGTTCGCGGAGAGGTCGCGCGCAGCAGGTTGCTAACTACGCCACTTTGCAACTGATGGTTTCGCATGTTGCCTCGCCGTGGTGATGCCTTTTGCGATCATTTGTAAGACGGTCTCTCTGGAAATGGCATGCTATTTGTCTTGCACAAACGTGATTATTTTTTCTGCACAAATAATACAACATTCACATCCAAGCAACAACTGTGAAGGTTAATGGTTTGGATTTTTAAGTCCAGTTTATGCACAGATCGGGACTGGACCTACAGTTTAAAGTGGGAACCGAATCACTATGTGCTTGCACTGGGTATTGAACCCGGAACCCCTTGATTGCAAGGCTACGACGTTTCCACTGCGGCCATGTGAGTGTTTATCCATAATCTTCCATCTCGGGGGTCTAAGTTCCTATGTAGGGGATGTGTCAAGGTAAATTTTGAGCCTAAACGACTACAAATTAGACATTTGTCAAAACCTTTTAGCGGTTCTGGGGTGAAAGGTGCCACTTTGATTGATTTAATTAAAATTTTCGGGTGCTTCGTCACGTATGGCCATTTTGCACCCTTCTAAGTTTAGGAGGAAAAATACCCTTATTTAAAACCCTTTCCTAAAATTAATAAAGAGCCCCTTTAGAAAGGTTCGACTCCAATACTCATAGGTGTAGTTGCTGTCGCTTATGAACCAAGACATAGTTTATAAAAATCAATTAAATCAGAACACTAATCCACAATACAGAGTTATTAAAAAAATGATTGTGGGAAATGGTATCTATAGTAAGATTGGTAAAAACAGTAAATGATCTTTCACTGAACTACATGGAGAATAAATATCTCAGAAGTACTTCCAAAAGAAAGTTCATGTTACTCTAGTCCATGTTGCTGTTCTGAAATAGTTTTTCAATCGTTGGACATTATATTGATTCATGACTGAAAATGTGTGATTATCTTGTGATAGGGAATAATGTGGAGATGAACTTGAGGTACGTTCTTCAGACAAATGAATAATTTTCTGCAACCGAAGAAAAAGATGTATGTATGTATACAGCGGTGAACTGGTCTTTATTGTGACAAGTGACAAGTCACTACCTAAAGTAAACAATACATGTTTCAATGGACGCGAGGAACTCTGCAAGAGCAGTGCTGAGATTGGTTAATTAGTTACTTATTGGTTATGACTAGAGCTAGGATTTTCATGACTTAGCATATTTTTTTGGTTAAGGGTGATGTGTTCCCTAAATATATAGAAATTCTTATTGCGAAGAAACTAATTGCATTAAGGTACTTTTTAAGGGCATATATTGGCATATTTGGCTATTTCTACATGATAGAGCATATTTTGATGGATTTTCGGTCATATTCAGCATATTTTCGCTTTTTCAAGAAATATACAGCCATTTTCGAAGTGGTTTCGTTCCTACTCGCATGTTCACTCGAGTTTTTTTTTTTTTTTACTGCAGGGAAATCTTTATCATTTTTAATTGAAAATTTACAGAAAGTATTCATTGTGCATTGCAACTCACCAGGGCCCATAAAGTGAACAAAAAATAGTATGTACAGTATATGAAAATATTACAGCATAAGTTAGCTATTAATGTTTGAAACAGTCCAGTTATAAGGGCATATTTTTCAAATTCTAGTGCATATTTTGTAAAAATTTTAGGTCATAATAGCATATTTTATTTAGCATATTTTGGTGATTTTTAGGTCATAAAAAACCTAACCCTAGTAAATACATATTCTATTCCTTTCTAGATACATACCGTGAATACAAAAATGTCAACGAATTATGTAACTGACATCATTTTGCATAAATGTTATGTTACATATTTTTATATATTTGCCAGGATAATACATTTTTTACATATTTGCTAATTTACATAAAACAACATATTTCGGCAATTTTGTCCTATCTTGATCCTTTTTCCTATATTTTCGATCTCTGAAACATGATGAAGAAAATTTGTATCTCATGTGATGTCAAATTTTCTAATCAATGAGATGCATAGTACATGCGGTCATCTAAAATTGACTGCCAAGTCGAAAGACAGGGTGAAGAAAAAAATACTGGAACTGTTATTTATCGAAACATGCTGGAGTTTCTCTCCCCTCCCCTTTCTGGTTACATATTTTCGTTTCGCTTTTAGGATTAGGTGAAACTTGACATTGGTGGGCGAGTTACACGATATTTTCCCTTGTACAAAAAAGTACAAAAGTAACTATGTATTTTCTTTCGATTGTTCTTTCTGTAGACGCTTTTTTTTTACAATTTGTTTCGAAAGTTAAGAAGAGCTCTCGCACATATTTACATATTCTACAATAATTTGCGATGTGGAAAGTAATTAATAGTTGACAAAATTTGTTTCTTAAGTATGTGCACGTTGCTGTGCTTTCTTGAGTTTATAAATTTGATTCAAATTTTAATTTGAAGAACTTATGTCTTTAAAATTTGAATACGCTCAAATAAAATAAATATGTAGCAGAATTCTTGAAATTGCTTGGATACTCGATTAGTCATATTACATATTCTATGATACTACATATTTAGCTACATATCCTTTTGATATTTAGGTACATATTTTCATGGACGTCCGCAGGATTTTTTCCAGGGAGGGGCAAGGAAGGTATTTTTTTTTCAGGGGGGGCAAACGAAGGCAAATCTTCCCCCAAAATAGTGTTGTTCCCTAAAAAACATTGTTTAAATTTGAATTTATGGTGTTCATGCAATAATTAACACATATTATTGTGGCTAAAATGAAATTATATGTGTAAAATACATATTTTTTGGTTGACTTTCATTTTCCAGGGGGGGGGCACGGGCCCCCCTTGCCCCCCCTTCCGGACGCCCATGCATATTTTGTACTTTTATATTAGCCTACATAAAAATCTCTAGTTATGAGTACTGGCAGTGTTCTGCATCAATATTCCTTTAGCTTCGTTAACTCTTATAGGCTTCTAAACGTTGGCCATCCTCTACAACCTTTCCTTGAGTCCAATCTCAACAGTCGACCACCGTGGCACAATGCACTACGACGCCAGGGGTCCCGGGTTCAATCCCATCTTGGCTATGGGTGCTCTTTGTGAATGTTCCTCATCGGTTTCAATGTCATCAGTCATCCTCATCGTCGCTATTAGCCAAAAGTGGCAGAAAAGCGACGCTAAATAATAAAAATCCAAACCAATCTCAACACTGTCCTTGCTAAGTTAATAGCACATTTTCAAAAATTGACGGCATCATTTCCTCTAGGTAGTGACACTACTCTGTAACATTAAACACCTATTGTTCAGTTCTGTATTCTTCCAATTTCTCTTCAATTTAAGTAAATTGTTAATTTCTTTTGAAGAAAGTAGTTACCAATTGAATCTCAAAGCAAACAAATGCTACCATGATTTCTTTTTAAAAAAATACCTCCTGTACAACATGAAATTTACATCTTGAGTACTATAAAACTTGAATAAATTCAAAATTCAGATGAATATATCGAATTTATTCAAGTTTTATAGTATTTGATTACTAAATTTTACGTGATGGTCATCTACCCATACGAAAGTTATTGCATGTCCCTTTCCTAACTTTAGTAACGGGTTCTCCCCCCTGGAGTCCCAGGTTCGATACCCTCTGAAGGCACATCGTGGTTCGGATCCCACTTTAAACTGTAGGCCCAGTCCCGATTAACCTGTGGAAAAAGTAGACTTCAAAGCAACTTTAGTAACTTTTCAGCAGCAACAGTTTGCAACACTGAAAACATGCTCGAAGCTGCCTTTACCTACAACCGCATACTGACTGACAGAAGTAAGGAATAACGCTGAAGTAAACAGCAATCTCTGTCAGATGTTGAATAGCTTGTCGGCGATCATTCCAGCATGCATCTGCCACTGTTGCAAACCATGATTCAAAGACCACCTTCACTGCTTTTTTTGTTAACTGGTTCTGTGTATAATTTAGCATCCATTTGTCGCGCTAGTTTCCGAAGAATGATGACACAAGTTGACGAAGATAGAAGAAGCGAATTGGACCTCTCTCGGGGCCTTGTCAAGTGTTCTTTTGACAACTTGGTGAATTATTCGGTCGCGTGGATGTTGTTGCCCAAGCAAAGAACTTTGCCAATTGTCGTTTCAGATGTATGCATGTTGAATAAAGAGCAGGCCCTGATCTCCAGGGGGAGGGGGGCTCACGGGTTATCAGGGGGAGCTTTGTAAACCAATTCCATTTTTCAAAAATTTAACCGTATTAAATGAAGGTAAATTTTGTGTGGGGGGAGGAGTCATTACGTTACATAAAATTTATAAATATCACACAAATACTACATTGTCATCTTTTAAAATATCTCTTGAAGTGTTAATTGACTGGTACTGAAAGCATCCCTCACACACTCCATGCTGCTCTAGATGATATAGATATTTATGGTATATGACACAAAAAATGCACAATATTCAATCACAGTGCATAAACTAGGGATGGCCAGATCCGGATCCGTTTTGCCATCCCGCATGAGCGCTTCTTTGGAAAATAAGAATGTGTTTATAACATATTGTTGCCTGCTAATATGCATGTATATATAATATACATATATATATATATATATATATATATATATATATAGTGATATATTGTGTGCACGCGTACGCGATTTTTAATTAATACACTTACGTTTTACACTTTGTAATTATACAGGGTGGCTCAATAAGTCACTTAACACCCTCAGTACAAGGCCACTGCGGCATGGAATGTGAAAATGGCGATGACCAATCATTGCCTGGCCAAGGACACATTGACGCCACCCACACGGTCGGCGGCCATCTTGATGTCCGCCATCTTGAATTCAACTTCAGAATTTTAAATGGGAAGGGGGTCGTGCGACATATCAAAATGGGCTAGAATTTCACGAGAAATGCAATGGTGAAGGTTTTTTCGACTATCTTTAACCAGTAAAAAGTTATGACTGAATTCTTGTACCAATTTGCTTCTTTTCGAGGTGTTAGAAAAATGCCTTAAAATTTGTTTAGCGCATCGGTAATGCATCGAGATCAAAGTGACGTCTAGGGAGAGAAGTTCGCATGCCATTGCACACGATTTTAATCGGATACATCCATGAAGAGCTGCGCAATATAAATTGTTGTCGCGTAACGTGTGACGATGTGACGCTTCCATTGAATTAAAAGTCCTTCACAGTGACAAGGCTAATGTTTATGTTCATAAGGAAGTTTATAAACAGAATATTTGATGCTTTTTATCTGATAACCCATTTTCGACAGATCAAAGCTGAATGGTTAGTGTTGGTAAGTTAATGGTGTGGCGTGCTGTGTGGAACACGATTGGTTAGTCAATTTTGCATCAACGGAACCTTAAATGCTTAGGGCTACTTGGATTTGTTAAATAAACAGTTTTTTTCATCCTTGCTTATGGAAGAAGGTACTTTTTACAGAGTTTTTTCAATAGGGAAGAACACCAGAACACTTATGGGAACGTTATGAACCTGTTTTTGTCCAAAGTTAGTTATCAGATCTCTTGTCCTTTCCACTCTTTCTAACGAGAGGAACAGGACATGACATAGAGTGGGATGAGGCTAAGCAGATAGGAAGGGAGAAGAGAATGCTAGTGAGAAAATGGAAGGAAGCCAAGGAAATAGAGAAGAAAGGTGAAGAAGACACAATGAACTGGAATGGGGGACTGAAGTTAAACAAAGAATGGAAGAAAGTGTTAGAAAGAGTGGAAAGGACAAGAGAGAAAGAGGAGAGGAGAAGGAAGAAAATGAAGGAAAAAGAGCGTGAGATATAAAGCCCAACCACATTCTATATGTAATCATATAGTTTTAGCCTTTTAGGTGAAAGTTCAGTTCAGAAGTGAAAGCCACCTGCTAGAAAGTTCCAAAACATCTTTCTATTGTAATATTCTGGAGGGAGTAATGTTTTGTGTATATATAATGCCCTGTTTTTGGTATCTTGTTACTTTTGTACTTGATACACAGTCTGATGAAGACCTTGCTAGAAGGTTGAAACGTTACGTTTAGTTTATGTTTTTAATAAAATAAATTACTGCCTTGGTCAGCATATTTATATTAATTTGCTAGTTAGAATTAGAGGTGGTATTGGGTAGGACAAAGTCTCCGTAGGGGCGTCTCCACCGGGTGGGCAAGGAGGGACCTGGTCCACCCTGGAAGTCTTAGCTCTACTCCGTTGTCGGAAATTGAAAGAATCCCACACACGCAGAGAAGGAGGAGCAGAGTATGTCGCTTTTCTACCTCTGACGTCAATCGCTACGATATAAAAATAAACTGATGATTGTGTAATGCGACAAACACATGTCTTAACCAGGGTTCGAACCTGAATTCTCGAAGTTACTATCGCTTTGCGTTAACCACTCGGCCACGTAGGTCAGTGAGATTGAGTAGCAGGGGAATAAAGAGGGACATGAAAGAAAAGGAAATAAATTAGAAAGATTGAGAAGCAGAGACGGAAAGAAAATACAAGCAGAAGAAGAAAAGAGCGGAGGGTAAGGAAGAGAGAAATTGGGAAACGGACAGAGAGAGAGAAAGGGAGAAAGATCAAGAATGGAAACAGAGGGATAAAGAGAGTGAAGAATGAAGTAGTGAAACAGAGAATCAAAGAAAGAAACAGAAAAAACGATATTGCGAATGGAGAAAGAAAGATATAGATAGGGAAACAATGAAATAAAGAGAGAGAAGAAGCAACAGGGAAAGGAGAAAGACCGAGAAACAGAAAAACTTGAACAAGTTGAAGCCGAGAGGATGGAAGAAACGGAGAAAGCTCGGGAGAAAAAGTGGAAACAGAGGAAGAGTGTGAGAGAGAATAAGGAAGTAGTGAAACAGAAAATCAAAGATATAAACAGAGAGAAAATTATATTGGGAATAGAGAAACTGGGAGATAGATAGGGAAACAGCGCAATTAAAGAGAGAGAAGAAAGATAGAAATAGAGCAACAGAGGAAAAGGTAAAGGCCAAGAAGCAGAGACAGAACAACATGCAGAAGTGGAAACCGAGAGGAAAGAAGAAATGTAGAAACGGAGGAAGAAGACAGAAGTAAAGAAACACAAATATAGAGAAGCAGAAAAGGAATCGGAGAGAAAGGGATGGAGAAATAGAGGAAGAGAGAGAACAAGCGGAATAGAAAGAGAGTAGAAAGAAAGAGGAACGAGGAAGAAAAGAAAAAGAAAAAATAGGATCGAGAAAAGGGGAGATATAGAATCCATGGCCACTGAAGTAGAGCTGTAAATACTTCTTCCCCTTTTGAGGCCTCTAGAACGAAAGTTTCCACATAGTCTCGGTATCGTTGGGACGAGAACGAGATAAGACATGTCTAGACGATACTGAGGACGAGACACGTCTTTCAAATCGAGCCGAGAGACCGAGATTAGTAAGTCTCGAAATTCTCGATTCAGACTTCATTAGGTCCAAGACATATGCGGTAAGTGTTCACCAATCAACACACTTGATTTATCTTTTCACGATAAATTGGAAACCGTCGCTGTGAAGATTTTAACTATTCAAGCATTGATGGGTGGCAAGATGTAACATCTTGTCGACCTTTCCCTTATAGTAACAATCTAACAATTCCTATCTTATTTAGTGAGTTAAAAGAAAAAGAAGAAACAATCTGTGCCATCCATCTACATCAAACAGCATCATCTCCTTTGGAGTTTACACAGCACACCCATCTGATTTGAATTTCCAATCATGTTCTTTCCAAGGGTACGACTCATCGCACGTAAGTCGAACACCTACGTGGTCAAACGCCGAATTTCATCTTCTGACGTAAGCGCGGAATGCTTTCGCGCTTAGGTTAGGCTTAACTCTCTTAGCATAAGATTTAGCCCAACAGCGAAAGCATTTATGGCGTCAGAAGACGAAATACAGCGCTTGAACCAAGAAGGTGTTTGAGTTTGGTGCGATAAGTGAGTCCCTTCCTCACCCGCCTCAACCACTCCCTCTTTGAGTCTTGATATTGATTCGTAAACTCTTAACACACACGCACAAAGAAAGCATAAAAGTCGCCATAGATAAGAGAAAGGGAGTGTCGAGTGATCAGAACAAACAAAAAAGAATCAAATCTTCTTTTTCTGTAATATTAATTAAGCCTAGACTGGTTTGTCTTTCCCCATGCAGTCATTATCTTTTCACCGAGGGCATAAATTTGAGTGAAATTTTAATTAATAGCCCGTGCTCTGTACTTACAAGGATTCTTGCCTTTCGTCTTTTGATGTTACACTTTGCTGACTCAATATACGAGTACTTGGTATCATGTTCGGATTATGGAAGATGTTACCTTCCAATCCCTTTGATTAGCGTGGGATCTGTTCGCTATGATTTGTAGTCTATAAGTTTCTTCAGTGTGCGGATTAAGCTCTTTGCTTTGTTGGATGCCCCCTCAGTGGCGTATTTGTGACTTAATTTCGGGAGTGGTTGGCATGGGGGTCGCCAGAAGATGTCGAGGACACCCCCTCCCCTCAAAAAATATTCTGATACAGACCAGTGGCATATGCAGAAGTTTGTCAAAGGAGGGTTCATTTTTAAAATTATTACATTATCGGTATTGTAAATTTATATTATTATTATTATTACTACTACTAGTAGTAGCAGTAGCAGTTTTAGCATCCAATAAGTTTATTATATGAATAATATAGTACTTGTTACAACCAAGATTACATAATAGTTACTTCGAACATTAGTAGCAGCAGCAAACGCAGTAGTATAAGAAGCTTCAAAACGTGTGAAAGTTACAAATTATAAGAGTTTCAGTGTTGCAAATTATGAAAGTTTCGTACCAAATTCGATATCTCAAGACCACTTTTAAACAATGACGCAAAATGAGGCGAAATAAAGTGCTTCGTTTATAAATTGCCATAAATTGAAAAAAAAGTAGATGGACATTTCTAGGGGGGGGGGGTGAACCGACCGGTTCGACTCCCCTGACGACGCCCATGGTTGTAGGTGTTTATGGGTATGCAAAATTTACACTTAGAAACACTGTACAGGGTGACCCAAAAAAGGGTAACACAAATTTAGAACAGTTGTGTATGTGTTCGGTTGCCTTTCTTGGGGCCACCCTGTATTTACATTCCAAGAAAACCCAAACTCGTACACAAAAAGAGATATTGAACTCACAGGCGTGCGCAAAGCCTCTGATTAAGGGGGACAACATCCTTGATGAAAGTTCAGTCTGATAAAGAAAAGCTCATTCCATCTCAATGTTTTATTGTATTGATGGGTACTAATACAGGGGCGTATAGTATGTGTCCGGACACACCAAAAAACACTGTTTTAGAATTCCAGCATCTGAGACACAAAAGTTCTCTGTTCCCTCCCCCCTTTATTTTACTTCTCTGTGGTTCAGACTAATTTACATATAAACATGATTTCGTACAGCAGATTCAAAACAACTATACATAATTTATTCATTTCCAATGTCTGACCAATTTATTCTGCGGCCACACAATTAGGCTAAGGAATGAAATGCACGAGTCTTAATAACAAGTAATTTGCTGGGAACTTTCGTCGGTTTGAAAATACACTAAATTTCTAAGTGAGGCTATTAGGATGGGCAACTGCCCCCTCGTGCGCACGCCTAACTAGAAACCCTGAGAAAACTTAACCAAATTTCTATAGTATTGCTCGTTCAACTCAATGACGGCATGCGGCGAGAAATGTGATCTACCTCCAACGAATATAGCTGACGAAGTCAATTTTGCTTGCTATAGCGAAATGTTTTCGTACTTTATGGACAGAACTAGAGTTCGCGTCAAATCTCTTGCATATGGCCTTGAGCGGCTGAACAGCACCAGCGAATCACAGACGTGCGGCGTTGCCCAGTTCCGTGACAGGGCGTTTCGCTCAACCACGCTGTCTCTTTTCCGTGTGAGATTTCGACATGGCACCGCTGCAGTGCGTTGCTATTGACTATCGCCATATGTAGGAGATTTGACGCGCACTCTAGTCCAAGAGCTTTTTGTAAATCCTCTGCACCCGACGACAATGATAGGTTAAATAACTTGTTCTCCCGAATGATTTTCACTGGTGAGTGTTCTGTAGATAAGAAATGGTATACTGTATGCTTTCATTTCTATTTTCTTGGGGGGGGGGGGTTAAAACATCCGTGGCAAGGATTTAAAAAAAATCTGCCGAGATGACCATTGGGGGGGGGGATTCCCGCCATCTCCCGTTAATTATCACACTGAGTTTCTTGGTAGCTTCGGGAGACTGCGGCCCAGTAACTTTTTTTTTTTTTTTAAATCGATTCTCCAATGCCAACAATTTTACTTTCTAATTTCTTTAACTTACGTAATCTTGAAATAAGATGTTAATAAATTGTGAGCAAAAGATCGAGTATGTGTTTGCTAAGAAACATAACATTAGGTTTAAATTAGTTGTCGAACCTTGGAGGCCTCCCCGATGGCGCAGTGGTAGCGTCGCCGCCTTGTAATCAAGGCGCATAGTGGTTCGGATCCCATTTAAACTGTAGGTCCAGTCCCGATTAGCCACACTGTGCATGAAGTGGACTTAAAACACCAAATCAATCGAACCTTGGACCTAGTGAAATCTTGTAGTTTCCTCAGGCCAACTTCATTAAATTAATTTGTTAAGTTATTTTCACTCGCATTTTGCATTTTGAACATTTCATCTTCTGACGTAAGCCCGGAATGCTTTCGTGATTAGGCTAGTAGGCTTGTAAGGTCTTCGCATAAATACACTACATTTAGCTTGACCTCAGAAGACTAAATATGGCGCTTGTCCGAGATGGTGTTTGACTTTCGTGCTTTAAGTGAGACCCTCATAGTGTATGACTAATCAAAAAGGTGATTTCGAGGATCTGGCGTTTGAGATTTTAACTTGTAGTTGGAAAGGGAAAGGAGGTTTGAAGTCTTGCTTCCAACCGCGGACAGTACGGTACGACAGTTGGCAACACGTGAAGAGAAATTCCATTCTTTGAAGCAGTGTTGCCACAAGAAGGGAAAATTCCCTTTTTGAAGGGAAATTCGGACCGAATTTTAAGCCAAAAGGTAAAAGTACCAAAATTTCACTAAAATTAAGACGTCAGACTGAATATAACACATTATATTAGGTTCTACTTACATATTCACATCTTTATTTTTTGCCGTCACTTCTTATTTCCACATTTTTGAGTTTAAGCCTTTATGTACATTTAAATTCCAATTTTTTTACGTCGCTTTCCTGTAGCTTTGGTTAAGAGCGTTATGAAATGGGCAATGGTACGAACACAATTGTACATTTATGCTTGGCCAAGGTTCGAATTTGGAACATGAGTTTATAACAATTATTTAACATTTTTCGTAAATAAGAACATGCACCAATTAAAGTATTAGTTACTACTTATTTATATTATTTATTATCAGTACTTAAATGATTTTTTAGTTGAAGGGAAAAAATAGTTGAAAAGGGGAAATTTTATCCCTTGCAGAGGGAAATTGTGCCAAGAGATTCTGGCAACAATGCTTTGAAGTATTTGTTGCTATAGTGCAGAAGGCCTTAGAAAGATCGCTTCGCGGGCTTGCAGCAGACGACAATATGGAGGTGTGTCTGCGAGAACCAATCAGGTCCGTGATGAACGAGCCCGGTTGCCACAGCTAGCTCGCTGCACCCATCTGGAAGGGTGAGTGACCTCTGCCTCTTGCTACCTCGGCCTGTTTGTTCGGTTGAGGAGCAGACGACACGAGAGTATCGGCAATAGTGTGCGAGCGACGTCTGCTGTTAGCCCGCGAAAAGCTCTTTCTAAGGCCTCCTGCAATATAGGTCAACGTTTACCACTGGCGGTGGAAGTTCGCCTCGCCATATTAGCTTCCCTATTTCTCGTCTAATCGTCAACCCTTCAAATGATCCCAACAAATGTGGTTGAAGACCTTTAGATTTCGTACGGAAGTATTTTGAGCACGACTCAACGCGAAGAAATCCAGATGTTTAGTTGTGGTTGCAATACTGTACTTCAGGTAAGCGGGTTAGTGTTTGTTTCGTGTTGCGAGCACCAGTTTGCGTGCTGTTGTCAATGTGAACGTGAATTTTGAGTTACCTTCGGTTGTGTATAAATGCTGTAGACGGGAATTTCCATGTAAATGAAACTGACGATACTGACGGAGTGTTTGCTCGTGTGATTATTTTGAGATTAAGTTTAAAGTCCACTTTATTCACAGACTGGACGGGAGCTACCATTTGAATGTGCCTCCACCAAGAATCGAACACGGAACCTCTGGATTACCAGCCGACAGCGATACCATTACGCTGTTGGGAGGCTCGATTTATATTACTAAGGCATCTATGCGTTTAATAGATTTGAGTTGGTTACACATTCAGAGTATTTAGGGGTTAGTTTCAGTAGAGTACACTAGGTGGCAGACGTTTTATCTCGAGAAATATACCGTAACAGAAGCTATTCTTTCACAGAATGTATTTTCAAGGCATTTGCTATTGTCGCGCTTGTTTTCAGTCTGTAGCAGACGAGTATAAGTGAATTCACAGCAAAGTTCTCGTAAAATTATATTATGTCTGTCATTACACACTGACAAACACAAAAACACGAACAGTCAACTCCACTCATAATGAATATTTACATATTCAGATCCGAAGTTCACTAAAATCTGACACTTGAATGAATATAGATAGTTTTATTTGTGCATCCTGATTTTGCAAAAGAAATGTCCACATCCCAAATGAAAAATGTTATTCTAGTTCTTTTGAAAATGTTTATCCTTTTGTACTAGATCAGTGTGATATCGAATACAGGTATCAGTAAACTTTAGACCAGTACTTTATTCATGTTCATAAAAATTAAGCATGCGCCAATCCTCAATCAACACTGAATCATACTTTATTTACTTGTAATGAGTTTCATCCAAGTGTGTGTTTTCCTGTCATTTAACAGAGTAAGTTGCATTAATACATAGGTATGAACTGTTTTAGGAATGAACGGTATCCAAAACTAGATACGGAGACATATCGTCAGCAAGATGTCGCCACTTACGATACGATACTGTGCTCTATGACTAAATATCGTCTTACGAAATCTATTTTGCAGTATTCTGGTCGACTTATTGATTTATTTTTTTAAATATCTAAAGATACACAGTTGAAAATCGGTGCTACAGTAGCTAATGCAAATGAAATTGAATATTGAAAGTTTATAACTGGAAATCTGTGATTGCCATATTGAATATGTTTTAATTTTCCAAGCTGTAGTTTTCTAAAAGGAAGTATCTTTGGTGGGCACGCGCCAACACGATGGCTCGTAATCACGATGTTATATCTATGACCTATATACGTATATGTCTAACCCATTGATTCTTAACCATTCATTTACCAGGAATCTTTCTTAAAAATATATTTCGTTGTTGCGGAACCGTAGAGCTTAATATTTGAAGTCCCAAATGTTTGCTTATATTTGTTCAAGGGTTTTATTACAATTGCACAATGCATTTTATTACAGTGCTAATATTTTTATTGTAGTAATAGTAATAATGCAAGCAATAAATGCATAACATATTAACAATCTATAATATTAACAAGAGATAATATACAGGGTGTCCGAATTGAAACGCCCTAATGGCAACTGTCTAACTCCACATGCATTTGATGTATCCAAATGAATTATAGGTCGATGAATAGTCATAATGTTTGAGTAGCATGTGTGGTGTGACTGTCCCAAGGGTAACTGTAATCCTTTCACGTAACTGTTCCATGGTTAACACTTTGGTTGAATACACTGGACATACTGCGTGCGACTCGTGGGGCGCATGTAGAAATGTACTAAATGTACTAATTACTACTTTGCTCACAAACTTTATGAGTACGTATATTCATTGATGTACCTATATCTAGTTTTACTTCTAGCAAGCTGTGGTGAATATTTAATTTTCAAATCTGTTTCTTTAATTGATAATCTGTTTTCCTAAAATGTATAAGTATAAAAGCTCTGACCTTTCGTCAAGCACTCGCTGACCTCCTGGGAGGACATGAGGCCTCTCCCCCTCCCACTAGGGGTCGGCGGATCTCAGGTTAAAAACCATTGGCCTAGACGACAGTTCTTTCATTAACGTAATATCGGTCACGGGAGGGAAAAGGTTACAAGTTCTAAAAGTTGATTTTGCATGAGAAGAAAAAAAAACCATGAGGTTAGGTTAAGTTAGACATGAGATTTAACCAAGGTTGTTAAAAGGTCCAACAACCCATAAACTCTATTGGTTTCCGTAACAGGACCGGAACTTTTTCTCGCACAATTTAAATTCGGTCCAAGTTGCGTATTGTTTAATTTAAATGGACCGTATTTAAACTGACCCAGTAAAAAAGGTTCCTGGATCGTATTTAAATTGATCCCGAGAAAAGGTTCCTGGACCGAATTGAAATACTTTACAGATATAAAGGTTCTTTGCGGTCCATAACCCATTTACGCTTGCTCATTCTCTCTCCTGGACCGAAATTGAATTTATTTAAAATTCCTAGGCCTTTAACCACTCTGAATTTAACTTAAATCCTATTCATCGGTTATATGGGGCAATTCAATTAATTTTCAATCCACTATGACTGACTGATCTTCAAGGCGATACATCGCTCAACATTAAGCCTATTTGTGAAAATGTTATTTCTGGGACTTATCTTTCTTCTTCAATTATCTTTTGTAAGAAATAAGATTACGTCATGAATGACTGTGCCTTATAAATTAATTTATTCCTTCTTTTTTCAGATCGACTCTCGAGATGACGAAGGCAGTGGGAGCGGAGGCGACAGGTCCCCACCGATCATCCCCCCTCCGCCACCTGGTAAGTGAATTATCATATGCATCAGACCGTTCATTATCATACGCTACAGCGTGATTTACAGGCCCCCTTTCGTGCTGCTGATTTGATCGTGTGTGCATGTCGTATAAGGTATCGTAGCTGACTTAAATCTTGTGTGGTGTACGTATAAGGTAATCTGATATACTCGCTCTTACTTCTGTAGGATAGGAGGTAGGTTGACAGTATGGATGTTCAGTGTTTGCTCGTTAGATGTCTCTGAAATCCCAGCTCGAAACAATCATGAAAGCCCACTAGGCTCTGCAGTGTTGCCCTGTTAGAAAAGTGAGAAAAAGTTTCAAGAGTAAAACTTATTAATTTTCGGGGCGTTGATGTAGTAAATAAAAGTATCAAACAGTGGCTCTCTAGAAACACCCTTCCTCGGTGCTCAGGTGAAATTTGAACACTTTTTATCGACCGGTTCTTGTGATAATCGCGACCAAAGTTACCCCATAAGCTTACACAGGCTTATCACTCACCCCTTACTTGAGGAGGAGATTAACATTTGAAGGGCTCTGGTGTAAAACATGGTGACATTTTGGTCATTTCTGAGTTCATTAAGAAAGAAAAGGTTATTAGAAGCTATAGTGTAGATAAATTGTTTTTGTGTTGTGTTTTCCAGTTTCAGAAGGCTTCACCGAATCAATCCAAATTGTATGACATGGCAGTTTCACTCGAGAATTGAAGCATGGCACATTTTACTTTGTAACTAAAAAATTACCAAAATGTCATCGAGTCCTTCATTTATAAAACTCGTGTCATGAAAACTTAGTAGAGTGAAAATAGCGATAAAAGATAAAATAATTGAACAGGTAATAAACATTGTATATTTGGGAAGCCATGTTTCTGAGTTCGAACACCAAAAAAGATGTTGAGAAAAATTTAATAAAATATAATAGATTAAATGAAATTTTGAATAGGAATTTTGGAAAACAGACGAGGAAATAAATTCATATTAGATACCATAACATAATTTCAACATGGCAGTGAATGTCATGGTCAACATATATGTACGTACTTTCTAGAGTGTCAATTATTTACAGGTCCTTTATTACACACATAATTAATATATTCCTTTAAGGTAAATAACTTCTATCCTTGATTTATACTGTGTTTATTTTATTTCCATATTTTATGTAATTTATAATATATTATATTAGTATCTCCTTATATATATATATATATATATATATATATATATATATATATATATATTGTACATGGTAGTAAAGATCTGAAATAATGAGTGTAAAGATAAATACGTTGTGCATTGTACTTAATAATTGAAATATTGTATTCATGTAGGCTATTTTTGCAGATAATAGTTAGATATTTTATTCCCCTCTCTTCAATTAACATATTATTATAACTCGGTTTGTTAACTTTTGTATACACATATAATTTAGCGTTGACATGTTTTATGTTTATTTACATTTCTGCACAATAACATTTCTTATCAAACTGTAAATTTACAAACTCGAAGCAAGAAATGTAGAACACTGTAATTTGACATTCGCCTGTTGTGTTTAATAATAATAAATAAACATGATAAAACTACATTAAATTGTTCACAAATTAGATTTTTGCATCTTCAAGTGGAGACAAAATTGACCGAAACAATAAAAGAGAAATTATTGAAAGTGCGCGCGAAAGAGAGAGGGGGAATAAGAGAAGTAATAGAGAGGGGAGGAAGAATGAATAATAAATAAAAGTAAGGAGAAAGAGAGAGAAAAATGAAAAACTAGAAGATACAAGCAAGAGCTATTTTAGATAGAGTGAGAAAGGAAAGTAATTAGAAAGAAAGCACAATAAAAGAAATACACCAAGCGGGAGAAATACAAATAAAAGGGAAAAGAGGACAACCCCCCCTTTTTTACTCCATGAGGAATGGGGTTAAGGGGAAGAGTGACAGTTTAGCACCAGTTGTGCACGTGGGCGGAGTTTGAGCTTTTGCTTTGGGGGGGCAGACTCTGGGAGAAGCATATGATTTTATAAACTAGGGGATATTCAATAACCCTCAGGTATAGAATATCCCCTAGTTTATAACGGGTCCGGAGGCTTTCCTCCGGAAATTAAAAAAAAAAAAAAAAAAAAAAAAAAAAAAAAAAAAAAAAAAAAAACAACTTAAAAGCACTGAGTTTTAGGTCTTATAGATTTGAAAATGTTAAATTTCCTCGCTTAAGTAAACAAATATTAATTAGTGTATTGGTTGTCAGTTTTAAAAGAAGCAAAACAGTACGTTTATTGCATTTTATTATTTTTTTATTGATACAATACTCATATTACTTTAAAAAAGTTACGGTACAATAGTAAGCTTCAGAAATTTTAGAAAAATTAAATTGAAAAGTTATTTTGATCCCTCAGCAGTAACTGTTGACTCAACACAAAGTCATTTTATGTTTTTCTTTCTTCAAACTGTACACATCAATCAAATCGTATAAGACCCGCTATTGCGGCGCAATTACCGCACATGCCATCATGCCAAACGTCAAGATTTGCGGTATGGCTTCACAACAAAAATGTAGTAACTGAACTTAATCATGTGTTATTTTTTAGTATTTTTTTAAGTTGGGGGGTAGGCCCCCCTGGCCCCTCCAGAACTCTGCCTATGGTTGTGCATTTGTATCAATATCGTCGGAATGAGCACTGCTACTAAAAATAACCCGGATGGACAAGAGTGTATGAATTTCCCTCCATGTTGTAAGTGGAAGCTCTTTTCTAAATTGATTATTATCTAGACACGATGTTTGAAAAATATGATGAATGTACAGAATCTCCTGTATTCCTCATGCGGAATCAACTTCAAGTTATGGCTAATCAAATGCTTTTTACTTAGTTGTTCAACGTGTCCTCTTTCCGTCCATATACTTTTCTACGCCATTGGATGTTTGATATTCCCCTGAGAACAAATAAAATAATGCTCCCATAAGCGTAATGCATTTCTCCTTGCCTCCTACGGCTATTCTGGTAGTGCTGCCAAACGTGATGCGCATAGAAGATCTAAATTTCACCTTAAATGGAGCTAAAGTTGACTTTCAAGGAGCTAGATTTTCGAATGCTCAAAATGTTAATTGTCAAAAGGGGGAGCGCTGCTATTACCGTTAACTTTAAAGTTATGACAATTTATTTTGTTTTAACCGCCTAGATCTGCCCACATTACCCATCTCAATAATCTACTGATGGTCGTATCAAATCGAAAGTAAAGTATTGACAGATAACAATATTACGTCAGCCACGGCGCTATGAAAAAGTAGCTGGCGATGTAAGAGGGGGTGAGGCGACCCAGCGAATATAACAATATCACGTGCAAAATGTATATTCATGCCAAAATTTGGTCTATGTGGGTCGGAGCCAGTGATTGCAATGGCATCACAGTGGGGGGTTGCTCCAGGTCACAGCCAAATGAGTGCTCGAAATAGCCAGATCTGGTTCCAAGAAAGCTAAGTTGGCAACAGTGCTCCACAGCTGCCGTGGAGGGAAGAACCTCGCGGAAACCCTTCCTCGTGACTGGACCTAAGTTTGAAGTGGAACCGAACTATGTGAAGAGACAACATCAATCAGTACATTGTCAGGGAGATATTTCCTCCCCCAAAATCCCCTCATTACATGGTTAAAAGATGGTAGGATACCTTGTTGCGAGAGAGGGAATGGAAGTGAAGAGAAACAGAAATCTCTTCTCTTAAAACAACACTCATTTTTCTCCAAGCCTTTGATCTTTCGCAACCAGGGCACCTTTGAATAGCTGCGCTGACGGCCCCTGCGAGGTTTCCTGACAAATAACTCAGGCCTCTAATGAGTTTTTAATAGTCGAGATGAGCAGGCGAGACCTCGGTGGGTGTTCCTTGGATAGAAAGACACATTCGCAGCCCCGTCGAGTTTTATCACGTGTCCGACTTTGCACGTCGCCGCAGGAGGCCGGCCTGTTCTAAAGACACACGAACGCAAATATGCTTCTCTTGCTTGTAGTAATCGAGTCTGGTACTTTTTCCCCAAGTCCACTGAATCTTCCGCTTGTTTGGGCGGTTTGTGCCTCTGTGACATTTCCTGCTGGCTGGTGCCTTCGTTCTATTTACACTCCGTTCCTCTCACCTCTCTCTCTCTCTCTTTGTGTGTGTGTGTTTCTGTCTGAATTTCTCCCTAACTGTATCCCTTATCTCACTATGTTGTTCCTCTTATTTCCTCTCTCTGTATTTCTCTCTAATTGTTTCTCGGAAGAATTCCTTAATAAACTATTGCTATGGAACCTCCAACGGCCAGCTCAAAAACACGTTTCCTGCTCATCTTACTTGAACATGGAGGGGAGAGGTGAAGTGGAACTCCACTCAGCCGTGAACTGTGAAATTATGTCAAACGCTACTCAATTGTGCTAGGACATTATTTTATTACTTTTACTACATTACTATTTTTAAGATGGCTGTATTTTATCCTACCCCAAACTCTATTTCTATTTTAGTTATTTTACGTCGCTTTTGTGCCTCTACGGGTAAGTACGACAACAAGGATGAATGAAGAAGTAATGACATGGATGAAGTGACACAAACACAGTGTGCTAGGTAGAACCTCTGACTTCGTAACGTGGGCAAATTATTTTATATATATATATATATATATATATATATATATATATGTGTGTGTGTGTGTGTGTGTGTGTGTGTGTGTGTGTGTGTGTGTGTGTGTGTGTGTGTGTGTGTGTGTGTTTATTTCTAGCAGATGGGGAGGATAGGTGAACCCTAGCATAAGCGTTGTTATCTTCAATTATTGAGGAAGACATGCTGTATAAGTCACCAATATATTTCACATACGTAATTCATTTTCTCATTATGGTGCAGGACGCGTGCCAACCCCTAACGATACCTGTACACCGAACACCAGCAGAAGGCAAATTAATTTGTTATTTGTTATCATTCGACTTGAAAGATTGTGGAAAATCTCCGACAACGAAGGGCGGCACGTTAGCTTCATTTCTGAACACAACTTTCTACGATTTACTGTCCGAAAATAGAGGCATGGCAGACCCCTTGTGTCGGTGCTGAGAAAGAGCAAACTTGAAGGTGTTTCCACGCACCCTCTTAGATTTACCGTAAACAACGCGCGCCACTGCAGCGGGGGGCTTTTATTGTGACCCTTTGCTTGGCGACTCTAGGATATTCACAACCTATCTCGTTCCCTTTCCTTCTGGAAAATGAATGTTGACATAAAAGTACCTGTTATTTCAGACCTATGAGTCGATTTCAGTCACAGTAATTTACATCCATTATTATAATAGGAACGTGGTAATTTCAAACTCAAGTGGTGTTTTCTGAGAGGGCAACGCTATTACGGGTTAATATGCCTAGTTTACCCGCATGATAAAAAAAACAACAAAAAACAACAGTTTCCCCCTCGCTGGAAAAAATCTGCGGACGTTCCCTTGCCCCCAAGTGCGCCCGCCTATGCCACCCCCCCAAAAAAATCGTTTTCCCGCTACCATTAGATCATTGGATTTTGCAGCAGATCTTCTGGTTTCTCAAGGAACAATTTCCTGATTTTTTCAAGTCTGACCTGGCAACACTGTCCCGAGCACCGACAACAGCAGGGAAGATGCGCGAACGCTTTTGACGAAAGGTTTTTTTTTTTTTGTGGTCGAACTATACCTCACTATATTCCTCTTATTTCCTCTCTCTGTATTTCTTTCTAATTGTATCCCTTACCTCACTATGCTCCTCTTATTTCCTCTCTCTCTCTCTCTGTATTTCCCTCTAATTGTATCCCTTACCTCACTATGCTCCTCTAATTTCCTCTCTCTGTATTTTTCTCTAATTGAATTCCTTATCAGACTACCTTCCTGTTATTAGCTCTCTCTGTATTTCTCACTAATTGTATCCCGTATATCACTATAACCGTGTCCGAAAGAAGCAAGTCCGCACTTGAAGCGAGCATCCTCCGAGTATGGTCTTGGAGTGCGGTCTTCAAGTCGTGGACTGGAAGTGGAAGTCTTTCGAATTGCACTTCGACTGCAGCGCCAAATACGATCAGTAGATAAAACTGAGTACTCATTGTTTTCCCCGTGTTTTAAACATTTGTTTTTCACCATAGAAATCACAAAGCATTTTCAAATGTTCGTACACATACATTTCCACACATTAGAAGAACTTTAACTAACAACTTGCTGACCGATAACTTATATTTCACCCGTGTTGCTGGCTTTCTACCTCTGTGATTTTAAACAAATGAAGAACAAGTGCGGAGATCACGTGACCTAGTCAGCATCCTTCTGTACTGCGAGCTGTGCACTTGCGTACTTCTTTTCTTGGCGCTTTCGAACTCTACTAGGTGACGTCACTTCCGCTAAGACCTTACTTCAAGTATGTACTTTGTACCTTTCGGACCGTCTATTTTCCTCTTATTTATCTCAAATTGTATCACTTATCTCACTATATTCCTCTTATTATCTATATCTGTCTCTATTTTCTCTACTATTCCTCTCATCCTCCCTCCCTCCTCTCCCTGTATCTGTCTGTCTGTATTCTCGCTATTTGTATCTCCTTTATTGTATCTATTATATTCCTCTTTTTATCCCTGTTTCCTTGTTGTACCCTTTTCTTTTGTACTCTGTTGTCTCTCCTATATCTCTCATCTCTGCCTGTCCGTATTTCTCTATAATTTCATCTCTCTTGTTGGATGTCTCCATGTTCCTCTTATTAGCATCCCCTCTTTTTTCTCTCTATTTCCTTTTGTTTGGTTGTCTGTTTTCTCTCCTATACCTCTCATCTCTTACCCACCCTCTCTTTCTCTCTTGTCAGTATTTCTCTCTAATTCTAACACTTTATCATCTCTATGCTCCTTTTCTTCTCTCTCTCTTTATTCTCTATATTCCCTTCTGTTTTGTACTCTTTTCTCTCATTCACTCTCTTTATCATTATTTTCCTTCCATACATTATCTACCTGTCTGTCTGTCTCTCCCTGTGCTTCTCTCTGTATTTATCTGCGTATCTCACTCCCCCTCTCTCACACACACACACAATGCCCGACCCTGTGGCCGAGTGGTTAGCACATTGCGCTGCGACGCCAAGGGTCCCGGGTTCGAATCCCGGTCGGGCTTGGTTGTTTGTGAATGTCCATTCATCAATTTCATCATTTCATCACTCATCCCCATCTTCGCAAATTAGCCAAGAGGCACAAAACGCGAAGTAAAATAAACTAAATCAAATCAAATCAAAATCTCTCTCTCTCTCTCTCTCTCTCTCTCTCTCTCTCTCTCTCTCACACACACACACACACACACACACACACACACACACACACTCTCTCTCTCTCTCTCTCTCTCTCTCTCTGTCTCAAACACACACACACACACACTCTCTCTCTCTCTCTCTCTCAAACACACACACACACACACACTCTCTCTCTCTCTCTTTCAAACACACACACACTTTCGCTCTCTCCTTCGTGGTATCTGCCCGACCCTGCGGCCGAGCGGTTAGCACATCGCGCTGCGACGCCAAGGGTCCCGGGTTCGAATCCCGGTCGGGCTTGGTTGTTTGTGAATGTCCATTAATCAATTTCATCCTTTCATCACTCATCCTCATCTTCGCAAATTAGCCAAGAGGCACAAAACGCGAAGTAAAATAAACTAAATCAATCAATCAATCAATCAATCAAATCGTGGTATCTGTATGTTTCTCCCCTCTTCTGTTTTCACCTCTGTGCCCCTATTTCCTTTCCAATCTCGATCACTATTCTCTCTTTCTCAGTCTTTATTTTCTTCCCTCTCTGTGTGTCATTATTACCTCCCCCCTCTGTCCCAATTTTCATTTTTTCCTCTATTTTTGTTTTTCTCTTTTCCTCTCTCTCCCTCTTGATTCTGTCTGTCCGTTTTCTTCCCCACTCCGCTATCTCTCTTGATTATCTCTGTTCTCTTCCCCTCTCCCGCTATCTCTCTCTTGATTATATCTGTTCTCTTCCCCTCTCCCGCTATCTCTCACTTGATTATCACCGTTCTCTTCCCCTCTCCCGCTATCTGACTTTTGATTATCTCTTTTCTCTTCCCCTCTCCCGCTATCTCTCTCTCTTGATTATCACCGTTCTAGTCCCTACTCCCGCTATCGTTCTCTTCCCCTCTCCCGCTATCTCTCTCTTGATTACCTCTGTTCTCTTCCCCTCTCCCGTTATCTCTCTCTTGATTATCTCCGTTCTCTTCCCCTCTCCCGCTCTCTCTCTTGATTATCTCTGTTCTCTTCCCCTCTCCCGCTATCCCTCTCTAGATTATCTCCGTTCTCTTCACCTCACCCGCTATCGTTCTCTTCCCCTCTCCCGCTATCTCTCTCTTGATTATCTCTGTTCTCTTCCCCTCTCCCGCTATCTCTCTCTTGATTATATCTGTTCTCTTCCCCTCTCCCGCTATCTCTCTCTTGATTATCACCGTTCTCTTCCCCTCTCCCGCTATCTCTCTTTTGATTATCTCTTTTCTCTTCCCCTCTCCCGCTATCTCTCTCTCTTGATTATCACCGTTCTCTTCCCTACTCCCGCTATCGTTCTCTTCCCCTCTCCCACTATCTCTCTCTTGATATCTCAGTTCTCTTCCCCTCTCCCGCTATCTCTCTCTTGATTATCTCTGTTCTCTTCCCCTCACCCGCTATCGTTCTCTTCCCCTCTCCCGCTATCTCTCTCTTGATTATCTCCGTTCTCTTCCCCTCTCCCGCTATCTCTCTTGATTATATCTGTTCTCTTCCCCTCTCCCGCTATCTCTCTCTCTTGATTATCACCGTTCTCTTCCCTACTCCCGCTATCGTTCTCGTCCCCTCTCCCGCTATCTCTCTCTTGATTATCTCAGTTCTCTTCCCCTCTCCCGCTATCCCTCTCTAGATTATCTCCGTTCTCTTCCCCTCACCCGCTATCGTTCTCTTCCCCTCTCCCGCTATCTCTCTCTTGATTATCTCTGTTCTCTTCTCCTCTCCCGCTATCTCTCTCTTGATTATATCTGTTCTCTTCCCCTCTCCCGCTATCTCTCTCTTGATTATCACCGTTCTCTTCCCCTCTCCCGCTATCTCTCTTTTGATTATCTCTTTTCTCTTCCCCTCTCCCGCTATCTCTCTCTCTTGATTATCACCGTTTTCTTCCCGTCTCCCGCTAACTCTCTCTTGATTATCTCAGTTCTCTTCCCCTCTCCCGCTATCCCTCTCTAGATTATCTCCGTTCTCTTCCCCTCACCCGCTATCGTTCTCTTCCCCTCTCCCGCTATCTCTCTCTTGATTATCTCAGTTCTCTTCCCCTCTCCCGCTATCTCTCTCTTGATTATATCTGTTCTCTTCCCCTCTCCCGCTATCTCTCTCTTGTTTATCACCGTTCTCTTCCCCTCTCCCGCTATCTCTCTTTTGATTATCTCTTTTCTCTTCCCCTCTCCCGCTATCTCTCTCTCTTGATTATCACCGTTCTCTTCCCTACTCCCGCTATCGTTCTCTTACCCTCTCCCGTTATCTCTCTCTTGATTATCTCCGTTCTCTTCCCCTCTCCCGCTATCTCTCTTGATTATCTCTGTTCTCTTCCCCTCTCCCGCTTTCTCTCTCTTGATTATCTCAGTTCTCTTCCCCTCTCCCGCTATCCCTCTCTAGATTATCTCCGTTCTCTTCCCCTCACCCGCTATCGTTCTCTTCCCCTCTCCCGCTATCTCTCTCTTGATTATCTCTTTTCTCTTCCCCTCTCCCGCTATCTCTCTCTCTCTTGATTATCTCCGTTCTCTTCCCTACTCCCGCTATCTCTCTCTTGATTATCTCTGTTCTCTTCCTCTCTCCCGCTATCTCTCTCTTGATTATCTCTGTTCTCTTCCCCTCTCCGCTATCTTTCTCTGTCTTCTTTCTCTATCCCTCTATTCTAGGCATCGGCACAAGACAAGACAAAGAACAAATGAAGATTATAGTCTCCGTCGGGGTACAATGTCTCTTTCCTCATTCCTGATAATGTGGCGACCACCCATTGTTTACCTGTCAAGACGTGACTTCGCCCTGCGACATCATGAAACGATGACATTGAAAACTTCACTGTTTTCCCCTTTCATTGGACGTGTTTTGAATCTCATCCCCCAAAACCGAGCGTGTTTACAAAGCAAACGAGATAGGGGTATCCAAGAAGCCGCCGTTATCTACAGAATCGTGACGTTTAAGAAAGAGGAAATGCAATCCTAATGTTATTTACGTGTTTTAAATTGGAAGCAGTCGGTGTCTATTTCAGGCGACCATAAATTAGATCGGCGGCGTCTCGAAACACAAAGAGGCAAGTGGATTATGGCGTAAAGTGAGGGGAGGGGGGAAATTTATTGCATCCCCCTGTCCGTGATGCAACGGGGCAACAACAGCTTAAAGAGACTGTCGTTGTATTTCATGGACAAGATGCTAACAAGCGCTAATGTTACATGTGTTGCGAGTGGATGGGAGATTGTGTAGGCTTGTGGAAGGTGTCATTTCGTATTATGCCAATAAATATTATTCATCTACATTTTGTATGTGCTCGCTAATTATATAGTTTTATTATTTATTCATATTCCTTTTCTTTGCAGATTTTCCCATCCGGGCGCAAGGGATGAAGGGGGAGAAGGGGGAACCTGGCATGAGGGTAAGTGTTGCAACATTTCCCCCCATTTTTACGCCCTCATAAGTAGAGAGGGTGTTATTCCATAAATGCATTTTATCTAATGCTTACATTTTAAACGTATTTCCTTTCTGTTTTCGAAGTTATGGAGAAATTTGCTGGTGCATATGTTGTACGTATATATATATATCCATGCAATGTAGATGTGAGTATAGCTTAAATAAGAACAAATTGAGAGATGGGTGTAGAAAGCGCATTATTAATCATAAATAATAATTACTAATTGATAATGTGTGTGTGATTTTTGAAAGCTCACTGTTAAATACAATTACCAAAAACAGAAATAAATAAAACTATATATTTAGAAAGGAAATGATAAAATAACTTCATTCATTATTAATTTATTATTAAGTTTTACGAGAGTTTTATTTACTTCAGGTGTAATAAATATGGGAAATCAGTAGTATTGATCCCAGCCAGTGGATGTTGCTATTTAATATTCGCAATTCATTTGCACGGGTGTTAATTAATTTGCACTGGTTTTAATTAATTCGTATGTAGTTAGAATTCATTTGCAGGTACTTAGAGTACTTTACATTTATGTATTTGCATGTTTATAACTTTTATGAATATATAATTATTAATTTTATGAAAAATATGTATATAGAAGGTAATTAGAGGTACTAAACGCTATGCATATGTTTTTATATTCATTACTGCAAAGTATGTAATTATAAAATGTTAATATTAATGTTTATAATATTGAAAATAAGTTTTCTATGGTTTATGAACCGCTATGAACGGTGGTAATGGTACGAAAGAAGACGGTCCCGGTACTCGAACCCGCGATATGTAATATTATTAATTAGTACTATGTAATAATGTATGTTATTATGGTATGAAACACGATGGTCTCAGACGCTAGACAGAATACGGTCTCAGAATTTCGACTCGGCGGTGAAGGTAGACGAGAAAGGAATTTGGGGGAGTGTGCGTTCAAGGTCAAATGACGTCAGAACGTCAGAACAAAGAACGAACCTGATTGACCAATCAGAGAACGCGTCGGTAGATTTTCAGAACCAGTTTTCCCAAGGTCAACTAGTACGCAAGAACAGGGGAAAGCTATGCAATACTGTAGGGCAGGGGAGGGATTGATCCAGACAACAAAGGATGTCTGGAAATGCACAGCAAGGGTCAAATCTCTGAAGCTATGCGTCGCTTGTAGAACCGGTTTCCGCCGCCAATTAATATTCCGCTCAGGTTTGCCTTCAAGGCACAGGACGCTTTAGCGCAGGTTTTTTTTATCTGTACTATGAAGAAGGGAGAGCTATTAGGGACGGGGCCTACAGTTTTCACCATTTGCTTTTATCACGGGGTAACGAACCTAGGACCCTTTGATTATTGATTTAGGTAGTAAATGTATGTTACTGTGTGCTATTTAACTTAATTTTGAGTTTATTTTTTACCAAACTTTGACTTTATGTCAAACATTTTCACAGCTTATCCTTATTTTTACAAAAATAACACTATTTGTACTATTCAGGCAACATTTTTTATTAAATTTTGGACTCACAAAGACATTTTTTTCTACGTTTAACTTATTATTTTACAACTTTATATTAATTTTTTACCAAAATAACACTATTTGTACTAATCAGGCAACATTTTTTATTAAATTTTGGACTCACAAAAAGACATTTTTTCAACTTTTAACTTATTATTTTACAACTTTATGTTATTTTTTACCAAAATAACACTATTTGTACTATTCAGGCAACATTTTTTATTAAATTTTGTATTTACAAAGAGATTTTTACAACTTTTTAACTTATTATTTTACAATTTTATACCTATTTTTACCAAAATAACACAATTCAATCTGTTCAGGAAAGACTTTTAGTTACATTTTCGACACACTAAGTGTGTGTTCTCAACTTCTATCTGTTTATTTCACAAGTTTAGGCTTATTATTACCAAAATAACACAATTCAATCTGTTCAGGAAAGACTTTTAGTTATATTTTCGACACACAAAGTGTGTGTTCTCAACTTCTATCTGTTTATTTCACAAGTTTAGGCTTATTATTACTCAAATAACACAATTCTATCTGTTCAGCAAAGATTTTTAGTTACATTTTCGACACACAAAGTGTGTGTTCTCAATTTTTATTTGTTTATTTTACAAGTTTAGCCTAATATTTACTCAAATGACACTATTTATATTATTCAGGCACCATTTTTTATTACATTTTGGACTCTCAAAGACACACACACACACACACACACAGAGAGAGAGAGAGAGAGAGAGAGAGAGAGAGAGAGAGAGAGAGAGAGATATTTTTTTCCAAGTTTACAGGATTATTCTCTAGTTTACTCAAATAACACAATTTAGATGTGTTTTGAATTATATTTTGGATGCAAAAGTATGTTTTGACAAGTTCTACCCTTTTATTTTACAAGTTTAGGCTTATTATTATTCAAATAACACAATTTAATCCAGTCAGGAAGGATTTGTTATTATATTTTGGATGCACAAAGAGAGGTTTTCAACTTTTTTATTGATTTTTTGTAGGGTATGTATTAATTTTTATTTATTTTGTTTTGTATCATATATACATTTACAAATTTTTAACTTAGAGTTTAGTATTTATTTAATTTTTTTCAAAAACACTAAAAAAAGTACTTTTAGCTAAAATGTAAGCCACAGAATATATTATTATTATTATTATTATTATTAGGGTTTACTGATTTCCACTATGCTATTTTTGGTTCTGTATTTCTATATGTATTTATTTAGGGCAGTTTACGCCTGCCACGTAGGAAAGTTTGTTTATTTTAGAGTTTGCTGAGTATTTTGTTACTGCTATACTAGGTAAAAGTTTTCTAAATATACCAGATAGAGCTCTATATACTTTTGTTTTTGCTATTTTGGAGATGATGCGATCAGCACCACTCTCCATCTGCTTTTTATTTTATGTACCCAATATTATTTTGAGGCTTAGTGAATTCTAGAGCCTATTTATGCAGGAGAGAGGAGAGAGGACTTGAAAATTTTGATCTCAGACAACCCACAACTATTTGTCAGAGTATTTTAAAGGATATTTTATATTTATTATGTGCCACTAGAATATCAAAGCTTGCTTAATTTTTATGTCTGTAACGCATTTATTGTATTTCTAGCTAAGGCTTACTGGATAAAGTACACGAAATGTTTAACATTTCAACTATTTGCTTTCATACGAGGGCAATTTTTTAGTGTAACGAAAATTATTGTGTGTCTATAAAGACTGAAATCCCTTTACCGAGGGTCCATATTTGGACGCTTACTAATATTGTTTTTTACCCTTACATATAACAATTTAACAATATAATTACAATACGAAGTTAACAGACGGCTTAGGGGCCTAGGTCCACTTTCCAAACTTTTTTCTATGCTAGAAGAATTATTTAGCTTTATAGCCTTTTTCAAGGTATTTTTGAAGTATTACTGGCTTCTTTGGGTGCATCAACACTTGGGTTATTTCCATTTGGTTTATTATACGAGGTTTATTTTTTACTCTAAGATCAATATATGTCTCCGAGGACTAAAATACATTTATTGAAGCTAAAAGCTTAGGCTGTAACTAGGGACTTAGCATGTATATCGACAATTTATAGGACAACACGAACCTTACAAAGGATTATAGGTGACGTACGACCACACGCCAGAGCTTTGTTAATCTGCAAGAAGCAGTTGCAACTAATGCTATGAGGATATAATGTTAATTTTTCATTGTTTCACAAGGAGGCTATTTTTTACACAACCAATATTTGCTTTTTCAAGTAACTACATGTACCAGAAGCACACATGCCAACACTAACTAGATTTTGATTTATACTATCTCAGGTGCTAAATGTATCAAGAACACTGATTGTATATATTTTTGAGAATCCAACTATATCAGGATTTTTCTATGTAAGTATATTTTTATTGACTGGCTTATTTAACAGATCAAACAGAAAGACGGCAAAATTCACTAAATGTAGGTGATTGCATGAAAATAACTAGATCAAGGGGTGACCAACAGTGAGCTGAATGTATATATAGAGGGTTGCGCTCTATTATTCTCACCTTCGCTGGATTGGCGAAGGAACGCACTTGTGGGCGGTAGAACCTGAACGGGCTCCACCATGGCATCGGAGACTCGAAGCAGATGTTTTGGAGGATGAACCCAAGTAGGGTCATAGGCGCTACGACCAATTTGGTCATTGCTTTTTATATGAGGAACCAATTTGGCCCACTCCCAAAATTAACTTAGATTGCTTATAACTTATGAAATTTGAAGTCTGCACAAGATCCGATGGCAAAATCTAAAATTGTAACAACCCTGCCAGGGACTTGAACCCTGGACAGATAGGTTAAAAGCCTAGCGCTATACAAACTAAGCTACCTGCATTTTTAAAAAGTTAGTTATGTTAAGAAATATATTGAAACACCTGAGAACACTCTTGGTCTGGTTCGACAGAGATGGAGACAACATTTCCAAATTTTTACAGACTGGGTGTATTTTTCCACTATAGAGGCCTTCACTATATGTAATTCGAAACGCTAAAGTTCAGCTAGCTTCCAAAATTGAGGTAAAAATTGTGTTTGGCGAGATTAACAAGTTACAATTATATCCAGCTACGGACAAATAAAGCTAAAAGTCTAAGATTTGCTGTACTAGCCAAGTTTTAGTAACATTTTCTTCACATTAGTACAAATATCAAAGAAATAGGTATATTTTATTTATAATTTGACAAAATGTACTAGTATTTAATTCACAAAGTTAGGTAAAAAACAGTATTTTTTTAAAATATTGTTACTGCCTTCAAATTTTATGTTATTTAGCCACTAACAACTGGTTTACACTGCTTGGCATCCTTTAAATAGGAAAAGAAGGAATTATTTGTTTAGTATTTTTACTACTTTATATTTATTTAAGAAAACAATTCTACACTTTAACATAATTTTAACAAATTGTTACTAATTTATATATCAAAGTTATGTTATTTAGAGTGCATAAAGGCGTATAAAGTTAATATTTGTACTTATCAGTTCAACTAACAATTATATTTTACACACAAAAGATACAGTTAAATTATTTGAATCAGAGAATAATATTTTACAGTAATTGATTCATTCAGCACTAGTCAGTACTTTTATGCATCAGAAAGTTTTTTTAATTTTATATTACGCATGCTATTTTGGGCTATTCTTAAAATGTATTTCTAGGGCAAACTGGTTTAATTTTCTGCTTATAATGCAAAGTTGACAGTTTTCGCAAAATGCATTGTACATTTGTTATATTCTCTACTTACAATCCAAATATTATGCTTATTTAATGTATAACTAACTAACTCTCTAGCCTTCTTAAACCCGAATGTTCATGGCTGCAGCAACACATGCCTTTTATCTGTCCCTGTCCTGAGCAAGATCTATATACTCCTTTCCTTCCCTACCAATTTCCTTTAGGTCCATCTCTACATTATCCCTCCATCTTTGTTTTGGTCTTCCTATTGATCTTTTACCATCAGGTTTCCCAACAAGAATCCTGTATACTCTTCTTTCGTCTCCCATTCGTACCACATGATCTACACACCTAAGTCTTCTTGATTTTATCATTCTAATAATATCTGGACATGAATACAAATTATGTACTTCTAATTTATGTAACCTTCTCCACTCATCTGTCTCCTCATCTGTTTTAGGCCCAAATATTTTCCTAAGGATTTTATTTTCAAATACTCTCAATTTATGTTCCTTTTTCAATGTAAGGGACCAGGTTTATTTACTGTATTTAACTTTCATTTTTTGTAATTAACAAAAATTAAAAGCTTATACTGTAGTTATTATATCTTTTTCTATCAGCTTATTTTGAAATTAATATTATTAGTTATAGTCTTTGATTTATAACTATATTGCTTTTTTATCAATTTATCTAAGAGTACACGCAGACAAACACATGTGTACACACGTTTATGTAAATAGATATGCCTTTTTTCAATATTTTAGTATGAAGATTGCACTTTAGCTATTTAAGCAAGGGTAGGAAAGGTAGGATTTCTGAGAATTTGTTGCAGGATTTTGTTGTCCAAGTATAGATGAGAACTGAGCTGGGAGACTGTTTTGAACATTTTCATGATAGTTTGCATGTGAACTGTATGCAAATTGAGCACTATTGACTGTGCATGCTTCTAAGTTTTGCTGTTATTTTACATCAAGTCTGTGAGACTGTAGTCAGTTTTCCCTTTTCAAGTAGTTTTTATTGATTGTATTTGTATATGTTTTGGGGACTTAGCAGTTTTATGTTATGAGGCAGTTTGTTGTAGAATATTTTTACCGGATTGTTTTGAGATATTGAGTGTCTGCTGTTTTACTTGTAATTATTTTCCTTCTTGTGTTGTGTATTTGACTATATTTTGTCCAAGTTCGTAGTATTTAGAATAATTGTTATTGACTTGTAGATGTAGGGAGTAATAATCCTTTGCAAGATGCTCTATACTTTAGTCTGAACATTATTCTTAGTGTTCACTTTTGAAGCCTTAGTATTCTGGTAGTATTATTAATGTAGAGGTAAATTAGGCTGAAATGTAGGCATTTTTCTGATACATTATACTCACTTAGTTGTTTCAGCAGGTAGAAGTTGCATGATGGTTTACTGCTGATGATGTTAATTTGCTCTTCTTATGTACTACGTATGATGTAGCTTACTTGAGTAATTGGAATTTTCTACTGAAAAAAGGATTGCTTGTCTATTTTATTCCTATGTTGTTGAGTTTGTCCATAAGCAAGCCATGTTTTTACTCTATCCTATGCCTTGGAAGAATCTAGATATATTGTGTTTGCAGTTTTATGTTTCTCTAAGGTTTCAGCTATGTAGTTTTTAAAACTGTGCTATGGGTGTGACTATTGATTTCTCTTTCTGGATGCCATATTTTACTTGGACAAAATATAGTCAAATACACAACACAAGAAGGAAAATAATTACAAGTAAAACAGCAGACACTCAATATCTCAAAACAATCCGGTAAAAATATTCTACAACAAACTGCCTCATAACATAAAACTGCTAAGTCCCCAAAACATATACAAATACAATCAATAAAAACTACTTGAAAAGGGAAAACTGACTACAGTCTCACAGACTTGATGTAAAATAACAGCAAAACTTAGAAGCATGCACAGTCAATAGTGCTCAATTTGCATACAGTTCACATGCAAACTATCATGAAAATGTTCAAAACAGTCTCCCAGCTCAGTTCTCATCTATACTTGGACAACAAAATCCTGCAACAAATTCTCAGAAATCCTACCTTTCCTACCCTTGCTTAAATAGCTAAAGTGCAATCTTCATACTAAAATATTGAAAAAAGGCATATCTATTTACATAAACGTGTGTACACATGTGTTTGTCTGCGTGTACTCTTAGATAAATTGATAAAAAAGCAATATAGTTATAAATCAAAGACTATAACTAATAATATTAATTTCAAAATAAGCTGATAGAAAAAGATATAATAACTACAGTATAAGCTTTTAATTTTTGTTAATTACAAAAAATGAAAGTTAAATACAGTAAATAAACCTGGTCCCTTACATTGAAAAAGGAACATAAATTGAGAGTATTTGAAAATAAAATCCTTAGGAAAATATTTGGGCCTAAAACAGATGAGGAGACAGATGAGTGGAGAAGGTTACATAAATTAGAAGTACATAATTTGTATTCATGTCCAGATATTATTAGAATGATAAAATCAAGAAGACTTAGGTGTGTAGATCATGTGGTACGAATGGGAGACGAAAGAAGAGTATACAGGATTCTTGTTGGGAAACCTGATGGTAAAAGATCAATAGGAAGACCAAAACAAAGATGGAGGGATAATGTAGAGATGGACCTAAAGGAAATTGGTAGGGAAGGAAAGGAGTATATAGATCTTGCTCAGGACAGGGACAGATAAAAGGCATGTGTTGCTGCAGCCATGAACATTCGGGTTTAAGAAGGCTAGAGAGTTAGTTAGTTATACATTAAATAAGCATAATATTTGGATTGTAAGTAGAGAATATAACAAATGTACAATGCATTTTGCGAAAACTGTCAACTTTGCATTATAAGCAGAAAATTAAACCAGTTTGCCCTAGAAATACATTTTAAGAATAGCCCAAAATAGCATGCGTAATATAAAATTAAAAAAACTTTCTGATGCATAAAAGTACTGACTAGTGCTGAATGAATCAATTACTGTAAAATATTATTCTCTGATTCAAATAATTTAACTGTATCTTTTGTGTGTAAAATATAATTGTTAGTTGAACTGATAAGTACAAATATTAACTTTATACGCCTTTATGCACTCTAAATAACATAACTTTGATATATAAATTAGTAACAATTTGTTAAAATTATGTTAAAGTGTAGAATTGTTTTCTTAAATAAATATAAAGTAGTAAAAATACTAAACAAATAATTCCTTCTTTTCCTATTTAAAGGATGCCAAGCAGTGTAAACCAGTTGTTAGTGGCTAAATAACATAAAATTTGAAGGCAGTAACAATATTTTAAAAAAATACTGTTTTTTACCTAACTTTGTGAATTAAATACTAGTACATTTTGTCAAATTATAAATAAAATATACCTATTTCTTTGATATTTGTACTAAAGTGAAGAAAATGTTACTAAAACTTGGCTAGTACAGCAAATCTTAGACTTTTAGCTTTATTTGTCCGTAGCTGGATATAATTGTAACTTGTTAATCTCGCCAAACACAATTTTTACCTCAATTTTGGAAGCTAGCTGAACTTTAGCGTTTCGAATTACATATAGTGAAGGCCTCTATAGTGGAAAAATACACCCAGTCTGTAAAAATTTGGAAATGTTGTCTCCATCTCTGTCGAACCAGACCAAGAGTGTTCTCAGGTGTTTCAATATATTTCTTAACATAACTAACTTTTTAAAAATGCAGGTAGCTTAGTTTGTATAGCGCTAGGCTTTTAACCTATCTGTCCAGGGTTCAAGTCCCTGGCAGGGTTGTTACAATTTTAGATTTTGCCATCGGATCTTGTGCAGACTTCAAATTTCATAAGTTATAAGCAATCTAAGTTAATTTTGGGAGTGGGCCAAATTGGTTCCTCATATAAAAAGCAATGACCAAATTGGTCGTAGCGCCTATGACCCTACTTGGGTTCATCCTCCAAAACATCTGCTTCGAGTCTCCGATGCCATGGTGGAGCCCGTTCAGGTTCTACCGCCCACAAGTGCGTTCCTTCGCCAATCCAGCGAAGGTGAGAATAATAGAGCGCAACCCTCTATATATACATTCAGCTCACTGTTGGTCACCCCTTGATCTAGTTATTTTCATGCAATCACCTACATTTAGTGAATTTTGCCGTCTTTCTGTTTGATCTGTTAAATAAGCCAGTCAATAAAAATATACTTACATAGAAAAATCCTGATATAGTTGGATTCTCAAAAATATATACAATCAGTGTTCTTGATACATTTAGCACCTGAGATAGTATAAATCAAAATCTAGTTAGTGTTGGCATGTGTGCTTCTGGTACATGTAGTTACTTGAAAAAGCAAATATTGGTTGTGTAAAAAATAGCCTCCTTGTGAAACAATGAAAAATTAACATTATATCCTCATAGCATTAGTTGCAACTGCTTCTTGCAGATTAACAAAGCTCTGGCGTGTGGTCGTACGTCACCTATAATCCTTTGTAAGGTTCGTGTTGTCCTATAAATTGTCGATATACATGCTAAGTCCCTAGTTACAGCCTAAGCTTTTAGCTTCAATAAATGTATTTTAGTCCTCGGAGACATATATTGATCTTAGAGTAAAAAATAAACCTCGTATAATAAACCAAATGGAAATAACCCAAGTGTTGATGCACCCAAAGAAGCCAGTAATACTTCAAAAATACCTTGAAAAAGGCTATAAAGCTAAATAATTCTTCTAGCATAGAAAAAAGTTTGGAAAGTGGACCTAGGCCCCTAAGCCGTCTGTTAACTTCGTATTGTAATTATATTGTTAAATTGTTATATGTAAGGGTAAAAAACAATATTAGTAAGCGTCCAAATATGGACCCTCGGTAAAGGGATTTCAGTCTTTATAGACACACAATAATTTTCGTTACACTAAAAAATTGCCCTCGTATGAAAGCAAATAGTTGAAATGTTAAACATTTCGTGTACTTTATCCAGTAAGCCTTAGCTAGAAATACAATAAATGCGTTACAGACATAAAAATTAAGCAAGCTTTGATATTCTAGTGGCACATAATAAATATAAAATATCCTTTAAAATACTCTGACAAATAGTTGTGGGTTGTCTGAGATCAAAATTTTCAAGTCCTCTCTCCTCTCTCCTGCATAAATAGGCTCTAGAATTCACTAAGCCTCAAAATAATATTGGGTACATAAAATAAAAAGCAGATGGAGAGTGGTGCTGATCGCATCATCTCCAAAATAGCAAAAACAAAAGTATATAGAGCTCTATCTGGTATATTTAGAAAACTTTTACCTAGTATAGCAGTAACAAAATACTCAGCAAACTCTAAAATAAACAAACTTTCCTACGTGGCAGGCGTAAACTGCCCTAAATAAATACATATAGAAATACAGAACCAAAAATAGCATAGTGGAAATCAGTAAACCCTAATAATAATAATAATAATAATAATATATTCTGTGGCTTACATTTTAGCTAAAAGTACTTTTTTTAGTGTTTTTGAAAAAAATTAAATAAATACTAAACTCTAAGTTAAAAATTTGTAAATGTATATATGATACAAAACAAAATAAATAAAAATTAATACATACCCTACAAAAAATCAATAAAAAAGTTGAAAACCTCTCTTTGTGCATCCAAAATATAATAACAAATCCTTCCTGACTGGATTAAATTGTGTTATTTGAATAATAATAAGCCTAAACTTGTAAAATAAAAGGGTAGAACTTGTCAAAACATACTTTTGCATCCAAAATATAATTCAAAACACATCTAAATTGTGTTATTTGAGTAAACTAGAGAATAATCCTGTAAACTTGGAAAAAAATATCTCTCTCTCTCTCTCTCTCTCTCTCTCTCTCTCTCTCTCTCTCTCTCTCTCTCTCTGTGTGTGTGTGTGTGTGTGTGTGTGTGTCTTTGAGAGTCCAAAATGTAATAAAAAATGGTGCCTGAATAATATAAATAGTGTCATTTGAGTAAATATTAGGCTAAACTTGTAAAATAAACAAATAAAAATTGAGAACACACACTTTGTGTGTCGAAAATGTAACTAAAAATCTTTGCTGAACAGATAGAATTGTGTTATTTGAGTAATAATAAGCCTAAACTTGTGAAATAAACAGATAGAAGTTGAGAACACACACTTTGTGTGTCGAAAATATAACTAAAAGTCTTTCCTGAACAGATTGAATTGTGTTATTTTGGTAATAATAAGCCTAAACTTGTGAAATAAACAGATAGAAGTTGAGAACACACACTTAGTGTGTCGAAAATGTAACTAAAAGTCTTTCCTGAACAGATTGAATTGTGTTATTTTGGTAAAAATAGGTATAAAATTGTAAAATAATAAGTTAAAAAGTTGTAAAAATCTCTTTGTAAATACAAAATTTAATAAAAAATGTTGCCTGAATAGTACAAATAGTGTTATTTTGGTAAAAAATAACATAAAGTTGTAAAATAATAAGTTAAAAGTTGAAAAAATGTCTTTTTGTGAGTCCAAAATTTAATAAAAAATGTTGCCTGATTAGTACAAATAGTGTTATTTTGGTAAAAAATTAATATAAAGTTGTAAAATAATAAGTTAAACGTAGAAAAAAATGTCTTTGTGAGTCCAAAATTTAATAAAAAATGTTGCCTGAATAGTACAAATAGTGTTATTTTTGTAAAAATAAGGATAAGCTGTGAAAATGTTTGACATAAAGTCAAAGTTTGGTAAAAAATAAACTCAAAATTAAGTTAAATAGCACACAGTAACATACATTTACTACCTAAATCAATAATCAAAGGGTCCTAGGTTCGTTACCCCGTGATAAAAGCAAATGGTGAAAACTGTAGGCCCCGTCCCTAATAGCTCTCCCTTCTTCATAGTACAGATAAAAAAAACCTGCGCTAAAGCGTCCTGTGCCTTGAAGGCAAACCTGAGCGGAATATTAATTGGCGGCGGAAACCGGTTCTACAAGCGACGCATAGCTTCAGAGATTTGACCCTTGCTGTGCATTTCCAGACATCCTTTGTTGTCTGGATCAATCCCTCCCCTGCCCTACAGTATTGCATAGCTTTCCCCTGTTCTTGCGTACTAGTTGACCTTGGGAAAACTGGTTCTGAAAATCTACCGACGCGTTCTCTGATTGGTCAATCAGGTTCGTTCTTTGTTCTGACGTTCTGACGTCATTTGACCTTGAACGCACACTCCCCCAAATTCCTTTCTCGTCTACCTTCACCGCCGAGTCGAAATTCTGAGACCGTATTCTGTCTAGCGTCTGAGACCATCGTGTTTCATACCATAATAACATACATTATTACATAGTACTAATTAATAATATTACATATCGCGGGTTCGAGTACCGGGACCGTCTTCTTTCGTACCATTACCACCGTTCATAGCGGTTCATAAACCATAGAAAACTTATTTTCAATATTATAAACATTAATATTAACATTTTATAATTACATACTTTGCAGTAATGAATATAAAAACATATGCATAGCGTTTAGTACCTCTAATTACCTTCTATATACATATTTTTCATAAAATTAATAATTATATATTCATAAAAGTTATAAACATGCAAATACATAAATGTAAAGTACTCTAAGTACCTGCAAATGAATTCTAACTACATACGAATTAATTAAAACCAGTGCAAATTAATTAACACCCGTGCAAATGAATTGCGAATATTAAATAGCAACATCCACTGGCTGGGATCAATACTACTGAAATCATATTTTATATAATTCAGGTAGAAGAATTTATATGCAAATATCGGAATTAACGTTTTATTTACTTCAGGTAGAAGAATTTATATGCAAATATGGGAAATAACGTTTTATTTACTTCAGGTAGAAGAATTTATATGCAAATATGGGAAAGCATGTTTCATTTATATTAGATAGAAGAATTTACATGCAAATATGGAAAAGCATGTTTCATTTAATTTAGATAAAACAATTTATATGTAAATATGGGAAATAACGTTTTATTTACTTCAGGTAGAAGAATTTATATGCAAATATGGGAAAGCATGTTTTATTTAATTTAGATAGAAGAATTTATATGTAAATATGGGAAATAATGTTTTATTTACTTCAGGTAGAAGAATTTATATGCAAATATGGGATAGCATGTTTTATTTAATTTAGATAGAAGAATATATATATATAAATATGGGAAATAACGTTTTATTTACTTCAGGTAGAATAATTTATATGCAAATATGGGAAGTAACGTTTTATTTACTGTTGGTAGAAGAATTATATGCAAATATGGGAAATAACGTTTTATTTACTTCAGGTAGAAGAATTTATATGTACATATGGAAAAATCACGTTTTATTTACTTCAGGTAGAAGAATTTATATGCAAATATGGGAAATAACGTTTTATTTAATTCAGGTAGAATAATTTATACGCAAATATGGGAAATAACGTTTTATTTACTTCAGGTAGAATAATTTATATGCAAATATGGGAAGTAACGTTTGATTTACTGTTGGTAGAAGAATTATATGCAAATATGAAAAATCACGTTATATTTACTGCAGGTAGAAGAATTTATATGCAAATATGGGAAATAACATTTTATTTACTTCAGGTAGAAGAATTTATATGCAAATATGGGAAATCACGTTTTATTTACTTCAGGTAGAAGAATTTATACGCAAATATGGAAAATCACGTTTTATTTACTTCAGGTAGAAGAATTTATATGCAAATATGGGAAATAACGTTTTATTTACTTCAGGTAGAAGATTTTATATGCAAGTATGGGAAATAACGTTTTATTTACTTTAGGTAGGTGAATTTATATGCAAAGATGGGAAATAACGTTTTATTTACTTCAGGTAGAAGAATTTATGTGCAAGTATGGGAAATAACGTTTTATATGCAAATATGGGAAATAACGTTTTATGTACTTCAGGTAGAAGAATTTATATGCAAATATGGAAAATCACGTTTTATTTACTTGAGGTACTACTTCAGGCATATTGCCTGGGGGTTCGGATCTCATTTGAAACTGTAGGCCCGGGTGTCATTAGCCTGTCAGCATGAAACGGATTTTAAGTGATTGGATAGAGTGGCAGAAACTTAACCGCCATGAAAGATGCTATGAAGTCCCATCATTTTCTTTTGACATGCTCTGTTTTAAATTTTTTGGTCAAATAACCTGTCAGAGAGTAGCTAATCGGGAATATTTCCCGTTTGGTTGAGAAAACGACCTTCCTATATAGGTAGTCCTCAGCTGACATTTTGAGTGGCATTTCCGTGTAGCGGGCAGATTGCTTTGCTGTGCGGGGTTGCATAACCTATAACCACTGGCGGGTTCTATGCGAAGGACATTAGTGCAAAGGGCATGCGAAAGTATTTCGTCGGGAACAGGAGACGTGTCTTTACGATACGTAATTTTTTAAGAGCAGCTGAAGAATTTCCTTTATTCGACGGTCCTATGCGTCCGTCCACTATGCCAACTTGATATCTCGGAAACTGCTGGGACTACAAAGTTGAAATCTGGTGGACTAAAAGCGCTTTCGATTACTGGGTAAATTCCTTGTATTTTATCTCGACTGATCCCTCTGTCTGTCCCTATGATTTATTGGCATTTTTAAAATTCTACAACTTTTAGATTAATCCCGACAATGACGCTTATACAGGGTGATCAAAAAAGAGGCGCAACCTTATGGGGAAACTATTTATGATACAATATTTACAAAAAGTGTTAGAAGTGGTCGTCATTGTGAGATTCGCACAAGTGAATACGGTGAATCATGTTTTTAAAGAGACTTCTTAACTGTTTTTGTGAAATTGCATCAACACAGTTTTGAATAATTGCTTGCGATTCAGGAATAGTGTGCAACAATTTTGCCTAATCAGCTGTTTATGCCGTTTACAGTCTCAGTTAATGTGGTTTTCACTGTTACTCAACAACTATGAAGCAAAAATATAGTAAAAATAATAATAAACTACATTGTTCCATAAGGTTGCGACCTTTTTTGATCACCCTGTATTATAAATAAAAAACAATAATAACAATATTTGCAGTAGAATTATATAAAAGGAGCACACAAAGTGCCATACTTACATGATTACAAAACGTAAAGCCTTCCCCTACATATGCAACTGGATCCCACTTTAAACTGTAGGTCCAGTCCCGATTAGCCTTACTGTGCATAAAGTGGACTTAAAACACCAAATCAACCAACCTACACATGCAACAAGCCATGGATGTGGCTCCAAACATTCACGACCCTGTCCATTGAAGATGTGACGTGATCAGCACCACGCTCCGCCTACCTTTACTCCTTAGGTTTGCCCCCAGGTATTAAACTTTTTTCCTTCTTAGAGGCTGGATGAATCCCAGAGCGATTTTCTGCAGGAACATGGTCAGAAAAATGTACACACACATTGTTGCACCTTTTAGTATGAATCTGTGCTCCTCGTGATATTCAGTGGTTTTAAGTTACTCTTATTTACGGTGAAAATACTGTAGCATGAACTTACGGTGAACCATCAGTAGATTTTACAGTGTATAGTTTGGGTAAAACCCGGACAAGTATAATAACAAAAGGAAAACTTTATTGAATATGTTCAGGTGTCTCCGAATTAATCCTGAACATTCCCAAGATGCTCCTCTTCAGAAACATCCACCATTTTGTAAAAGAAAAAAGTCAGCCATGTTGGATTGTATGCATCCGTTTTAAGTTTTCGATCATAACTCTCATAGTACTGGACATACAGGTTTGATATTAACTTTGATTCCTTTCTTATATTATACCCGACATGAAGAACTTTATTTCTTCAATTTGCCCTTCATTCTTTTCACCTGAAGCAATGCTGAAATCTAGTCCAACTGCCTGTGTATTCTACCACCATCATTATATAACGATTTGTACAGAAGAATAGCATTCCTCAGTCTTGCAAAACCTCCACAAAGAACCAGACAACTCATCATCATCAAACGCACATAGTTTTCGAACTAATTATTAATTAAAGCAACGATTTAAGCACGTCATTGAGTTTTTACAACTGCCCACAACTGCACACGTTGATGTAGCTTCCTTGAAGGGGGGAAACAGTTGCGCGCGCATCTGAACCCATAAAATTCCAACATAACCTTGGATACTCTGCAGCCAAATTATGACGCTGGGCTTCATGTATGGGGGTATATCGGATTAACATGATTACAGCGTTATCAAAATCAACCCCTCACGTACAGGTCGTCCCTTCCTGATTAAACCCTGAATTTAAATGGAAATTTTACAGATAAACCGGAAGTAATAAAGCTACCGAGGCGTTGTCTCTCCTTTCCCGCCTTTTTTTATCATTGTTAATGTCCTCCACTTCAGGTGCTTCAATGACGTCATAAAAACTGGAGTTTCATCTCGATCTTTGCAGAGGTATTTTGTAATGGATAGGTCGTAATATTGTTCTCTCTGCTCTTTGTTCTTCCCGTTTCGGTTTTCTTGTACCTTTCGTTTCATTAACGGTACTGTGTATCGCATTCTCTTCATCCGGATACTTGGTACTGGCTCGAATGGCCGTCATTGTTCCAAAGCTAAACTGTTGGATGTGCAATTATTCTCTTCATTGTCGAAGCCGTTTCGCTGTAGTCTTATTTCATGAAGGATATCATTAAGGCTGGAATTTTGATGCATTTGTATCTTTTTTTTGTGAAAAGCCCAATACATTGTTAAGTTAAATGCTCATAACAAGAGAAGCTAAATGTAGCATCTTTGATGGGGCATTTTTGTGTAGATTTTGGAGGGGGTTTCGTGGCATTTTAGTGCATATTTAACATTTTTTAAAGCATTCTTTTGCTTTTTCTGTTTTAACGAGAGAAAGCACATTTATGTTTTTGTTTATTTTCTTGAAATGTAACCACAACTTTGGTTCCAGAAAATCTGGTAAACTTGTGGAACAAAGGGACCTATTTTGTGAAAAAAAAAGTGACAAATGATGTAGAAGAAGTTCATGGGAAAAGTGGAAAGGAAGTAGACTAGCTAAGAAATTGATTCTGGTTTCGAGCAAAAATGAAGGGTTTAGTACGCTGTGTTCAGCTGCTTATGTTTTGTACGGAGAAAATAATTCTACTGGAGAAATAGCGGGCAGTAGCGGCGATTGGGTGCCAAAAGTAGGGGAAGGGGGCAGCTTACTTTTCTTGGTAGACAAGTGCTGGGACAAATAGTGGGGGCGTGGCCCTCCACCCAATCGCCGCCACTGATCAGGATGTTGGCAAGCTGGTGACACAGTTTACTTCAAATGTACTATTGGTAGAGGTGGAAAAGAGGTTTTCAATGTTCAAGTCTTTGTTGACAGGCAATCGGCACTAACTTATGAATTTACTGAAACGTTTTGAAAACAAAAGCTAATTGTCATTTAATTTTTTTCACAAAACTTGTATTATTAATGCTATGATAATATTTTCTGGACAATGTAAATAATGTTAAGCAACTGTTGCATGCAGCATGTTCAAAATGGTTTTAATTCAGTTTAGTTAATAATAGATAAGGTACGATACGATCGTGTTAATGGATTTCCTTTCCCTTCAGGGACTTTCAGGAGAATCGATCCGTGGACCTCCAGGGCCACCAGGACCCCCTGGCCCACCAGGACCCCCATTTTCAGGAGGGGGATATTCTGACTATGGATCAGGATCTGGCGACGAAGTAAGTTGTCACTTTTTAAATTTCAACACAAAGCCTATCGATTTAAGACATGTGCCCACGTAGTTTGCAATTGTATGTGTCATGAATGTTTCAGAATATTTAAAATGTGGAGTCTGTGTTTGACAATTTTCAAATCCACTTTGAATTTTAGGATGTCTTGTATATAAGGACAGTTGTAATAGGATCATCCAGGTGTCTTGAGTTATGTTTCTACACATGTTAGTCCTGCTTATTACAATAATACTCATGTACATTGTTCTAATACTATTTCTCTACTTTTTATCTACGCGTTGGCAGAAGGGACTTAGACACAAGGTAAGTTTATCATTCTACTAGCCAGTAACTCCAATTTTACATATACAAATTTTGAGGTGTAAGTTTCCCATAAACAGTATTTCATACACATAAATACGTGTAATAGCTGCCCTACTTGAGAAATTTTGTGGGAGAGAAAGTATATCCCCCCCCCAAGTTGGCGCCGATGCTACTATTCTCCGTCCACTGTAAGAACAAAGTTAATATAAACAAAACGACATGATTTATGATAGAAAGCCCCTTTCCTGTTTGTTGCTTCCTGTGTGGAGAGATGTAGTGGAATTTTACATGTGAGGTCAATAAAATCGTTGAACTATGTTGCCACTATTTTATGTACAACCCTCGTAGTTTCCGTTAATCAAATATTTGTTAAATGGGCACCAAACAAATTATTGTTCACCAGAAACAATTTTATTTAGTAATCGTGCTCATTAGTTTAGAGATAATGAATAATTTATACAACATTTAGTAAAGGCTACCAAATGTTTTATTTACCAGTAAAATTGCTGTATTTAGTAAGGGAAATTGTATTAGATTAAATGGTGAAATTCCCCTTGGGGTCATATTATTCCTAGTTCTATAGTTGGTGATTGTCTTCTATGAAAAATGCTCAGGAAATAATAATAATAATAATTTGTAATTATTTAATTATTTTGCAGTTATTATAATGATATTTATTACCTTAGAATCAACCAAAACATTTAACCAAACGTGTTATATTAATTCAAACAAATCAGTTTTTTCCCTGTAAATGGGTAACAAATTGCATTTAGTAATATAAAGCATTAGATCTGCCATCTACAGGCATTATAGTGGACAGAGTGGACAAGCAGATAAAGGATATGACACCAGTGATGTCTATTTACACATGCTCACAATATTTTGTCTTTCAGTTTACACCAAGCAGAGACGGTAGTTTACAAGGCCCACCAGGTCCTCCTGGAGTGTGTACCTGTGACATCAACTCCTTGTTGATGGAACTGTCGCTTCCAGAAGCGATTCCAGGCCCACCAGGGGCTCCAGGAATTGATGGGAAACCAGGGCCTCCTGGAACATCAGTAAGCATGCCTTTATGCAATACTTAAGTGGTGTATTCTCCATTTTACTACGTTTACATATTTCTATACATGTAGCTTTATTATATGGGTAATTGCTCATCATATATTATGCAAACTATTAAAACCACTTTCGAGGCCAGAATTTAAGTAGGAGGAAGAGTCAAATGAAAGCCTTAAAAGTCCGACAAAAAATACAGGACAGAATGTACACAGCTCAAATTTACATGAGGTATCAACTGTTATGTATAAAACTATCTCAAGGCTGCAACACTGATCAAGTGAGCTTCAAAATGCCATTTTTGTCATTTTTAAAGATGGCGCCTCCTATACACACTTGCACCAGTGAAGAGGAGTGGTTTCTTGCCCTCTGCCAGCCTAAAACTTACAGAAATTTCTCGGCAAATGAAAATTCAATATCTCTGTGCATGCTTACCACACCAGCAAGTTTACTGATGGAGGGGAAAGTTCGACAATGGCCCCTGTTCGCAGGCAGATTGGTGGAAAGGTCTTCGCGGTGGCTCATCAGTGACTGCACGTGGACCCCAAAGACTTATTTTTCTTAAGGTACACAAGCACTAACTCAAACATGAAAATATATGTAGATCAGCAATAGGTCTGTGCTAAAATGCATCAAACTTGTATAATCATGGACACTTCTGGATTGTAACGATTCCATTGAAAGTTAATGCAATTGTTATAACCCAGAAGTGTCCGTGACGTACAACCCTGCATACAGAAATCTACTAGATAAGAAACAAAACAAATTAAGGTTTTCATTTGACTGTTCCTCGTATATTATTTAAAGAACTTAGAAGTTTATGCACACTACTGGTTGTCCATTGCACCATTCTGACGACTGGGTTTCCTCCCCAATTGTACGAGGGCCATACCGAAAGTAATGCAAAAGTGGTCATAACCTCTTTATTAACTGATGTAGATCGTTCAAATTGCACGTGTAGTTGGAGTGACCTTTCCTCTATACAGGTGTTGCAGAATATGTCTTCCATGCAGGTGAATAATGGATTCCAAGCAGAAGCAATGTGCTGTCATCGAGTTCTTGACGAAGGAGGGGTACAGGCTGTTCGACATCCACAGAAGGCTACAGAATGTGTACGGAGATGACACCATTCACAAGAGCAATGTGCCCAGGTGGATGAAGAAGTTTACAGAAGGGGAAACCAGCATTGAAGACAAACTGCACAGTGGGAGACATCAACTGCGACCACTGACACGAATCGTCATCAAGTGGATGAGTTGATTCACGCGGACAGACGTGTTACAATCAGTCTTTCTCCTTGATTTCCTGGAATGTAGCTGTACCATCAACAGTGAGTGGTACATTGAGACACTCCATAAGCTTAGAGAAGCCATTCGGAGGAAGGAACCGCACAAGAATCTGAAAGCGATCCATATTCACCATGACAATGCGGGACCACACACCTTTTTGACAACAAATCAGGTGATCGGCAAATTGGGCTGGTCCGTGGTACCCCATCCACCGTACAGCCCAGATCTGGCGCCCTCCGACTTCTACTTGTTTGGTCCAATGAAGGACAGTCTTCAGGGACAATGATTTGATGACGAGATGAAAGTGGATGTGAAGAAGTCCAGTACACACCGGATTTTTTTCAAAGTGCATTCGAGAGTTGGGTTCAATGATGGCACAAATGCATCGCTTTAAATGGAGACTATGTTGAGTAGCTGGTTTGTATAGAAGAAGAGTCACTCCAACTACATGTGCAATTTGAACAATCAACATCAGTTAATAAAGAGGTTACGACCACTTTTGCATTACTTTCGGTATGACCCTCGTACATGGGGAGGGCAAGGGAGCTGAAGCGAGTGGCTATTTAAAAACATGTAGCTCAGCAGGTCAGTTCCACTGCTGCAAACAGCATTGCCAGAAGAAAGCTGCTTGTTCCTTCTGCTTTCTGTGTCATGTTTGGCAGAGGCAGTGTTGCTACCTGACAGGAAATTTCCCTTGGTGCAGGGAAATCTAGGTTCAAATTTCAGCAAGAAGATTTTATGGAAAATATAAAAATTGTTGGAAAATTTGAAGTTGTCGGACTTCTGTTGTTTTACTTGCATGCCTGCATGGTATTTTATTTCTATTATATTTAATTAATTTAGATAGTGTATAATAAATATATAGAATAAATAAGAATTGTTATGGTAAATCAGTGCAATATTTTCATTGAAAACTATAAGTTTGTTTTATATGAGGAATTCTGTTGATGCAAGGCAAATGTTGTTTTACATTCAATTTGAATTCCTTATCACCATTTTGTGAAAACGGACAATGAAAATAATGATGGACAATTCCTCTACTATTACATTTGCTGCTGAGTGTACCATAGGATTGATTCTTTATTAGGGTACTAATGAGCAAAAAGAAGATAAATATACCCTTATGCGACACTCGTCTTCTTGTCTGTGTGTGTTGGTCTGTTACAAAAGAGTTATAAAAACAAAAATTGGTATCCGGATAATTTACATATTTTACTGCTAGCAGTGCATAAATGATTATGTACATGAAAGTTAAGGGATTTAAACATTGAAGCATTGAATACTTAATGTCGGTAAACATTCGTGGAAGTTTATTCATATTTAACACAGATTTTCATCTCTTTAGGGGAAAAAATAACAGCTGTTGAATTTTTCAGGGACTTCCAGGACCACCAGGTGAAAGGGGTCAGCCAGGACCCAGAGGAGACAAGGGAGACAGGGGAGAGGTGGGCTCTCCAGGGCCGGAAGGGCTTCAGGGCCTCAAGGGTGAGTGGATGAGATGATGTGGGCCTAAAAAAAACATTTCATAGAGGAAAAGAGTAAACTTAAGCTTTGTCTCATTTATGGAAAGGACACAAGCCTAACTTGGGAAGTAACATATAATCTGTATGTGCCTATTTATTTCCAGCATTGTGTTTTTTGAGTGTTTGTTTAATGTCTACTTTATGCAGGGTGCCAAATCCTGAAGAGCAACAGGGGGGATTCCCCCACCAACAATATTGGCCTCAAAAATCCCCCCACCAAAAATTTTCGGGGGAAGAGTTTTTGTTACAACAAACAAAAGATAAACAATTAATTTTAATTTCAAATATACTGTACTAAGAATAACATCGAATACAAACACAAATTATTGTAGTTGTGAGTGTTCAATGCTTTTTCTCTCTCAAGAGATCATTAACAAATCTACATCATTACGCACAATAAAAGTAAAACAAGAATTCAAAACAATAATAACTATGAAATCTAATTGATTTATATTAACATAAAGCAAAAACTAGATAAAGACTTACACATAATAAAACCACTTCAACTAATTCATAATTTATTAACATAGGACATAGTTTACTACTTTATAATATCAATATATTTAAAAGTAACAAATTTATTTATTTTTGGGTAATGAATAATAATAATATATTTTAAATTTATTTTTACTATTAATAACATGATAAATATGTATATTGTATAATTTATATGTATGTTTGTGGGGAGGGGGTTTGTAGATGAAGATCTATCTCCCCCCTACCAGTCTTAAATGATTTTTCACCCTGACTTTATGCACAGATATCCTAATCAGAACTGGAGATACACTTTCCAGTGTGATCCGAACCACATCAAATCAATCAATCAATCTATACATCATAATAATTGCCAGTGGAAAGCAGTGTGATAAATAAGGTCAAATATGCACTTTTTTTTTAAACTTTATGTCGCAGGAAAGTTTCGTCTTAAGATGCAAACTTTGGTACAGTTAAGACAAGAAAAGAAGTTTAATTTGAATTCACTTTATGTTCAGATAGGCAAATCGGAATTGATGTAGAGTTTAAAGTAGGATTCAAACCACTGTGTTGTGTGCCTTCACCAGGAATTTAACCTGGGATTATTTGATTGAAAAAGCATTACCACTACACTATTGGGTGGCGACGCCAACAGTGGCGGATTACCAAATAGGCCCACTAGGCACGTGCCTAGGGGCGGCAAATCTTTTTTCCAGAATATCAAGAATAATAAAAAGTGTCTTACGTACATAGTGTTAATTTAGACCTATGAAACGGTTTGCCACACATTCGCTTAATACGAAAGAAACCTTGATGTATCGGATTTGTGTGTTATGAAGAAATGTTTCATCTGCTCTGCCTCCTTCAGGCGCCAATCAATTTGTTTTTAACCCGTGCTGTGGCTTTTATCGCTTACAATGACAATGTTGGTTTGTTTTTGTAAATACATACCCCTCGATCTTCCACTAAGCGTTTGTTAATGGCCAGGCAGGAAAGAAGACTGATTGTTTGAAACTTGCATCTGTAACAATGCCAGTCTTAAAAAAAATAAACACATAAACACTGCTGATAAGTGAGTGAGTGAGTGCAGCTTTCGCGTGGACCGCAACTAGTTTTTGTCTTACTAGGTAGGCAGCATGAAGCGAACAAAGTTAAGTGGGGAGGCACATTAAGTTTGTGCCTAGGGGCGGCGAGGAAGCTTAATCCGCCACTGGACGCCAAGGGTACCGGGTTCGAATCCCGCTCAGGCTTGGTTTCTTTCTGAATGTCCATTCATCAATTTCATCACTCGTCCCCATCTTCGCAAATTAGCCAAGAGGCACAAAACGCGAAGTAAAATCAACTAAATCAATCAATCAATCAATCAACTATTGGGTGGGTCCTGCTACAGTTAACACAGTCGTTTTGTTGTATAGAAATGCATTTGAGACGATATTGATTTGCTTCTTCTTATGAGGGTTAGGAGTAGATATACAGTAAACATAGAGAATAACAACATTTGCCTTTATCCCCGTTAAATACATGTCCACATAAATAATCTCCATCCAGAACCTGTTATGAACTAAGCTTTTAGCTTATTATAAATCATACTTTCAAAGCATCACAAGAGAAAAATTTTGAAATAGATGGAAAACCAATCCATAACACTTGGACATCTGTCTTTCAGTACAACAAACAGACTAAACTTACGTCAATATTATTTTTCGTCATAATTGAATGGTTTGTGGATGAATGGACGACTCGAGCAAATAAGTTATTTGGGAACAGTTCGATATAGATATTGGATTTCCTTTGAAAGCCTAGATCCTCTCCCCAAATCGATTCTGCCGCATAAATGCCGAGTGACAGCTGCCAGTTAACTGCTTCTTCTCAGATGTTACAAGCAAACAATTTGTTACAGTTTATTCAGAGTGACTGTACCCAGTAGAATGGGGAACCCATATCATGGTGACCTATAAGTAAGCACTTTTCACCAGTTGTATTCAATAGATTTTGGGTTTATTACCTCATAGTGAATGATAGAGATAGTGTTAAAGATGTTAAATTTAAAGTGTTGTAGCCAAATTTGCACTAACTAAAATTATTTTACTCTTCCAACAGTGTAGTAAATGTATTTTTTATAATTTATAACTTTGTAAATTGTGATCCATGTCGAAGCAAGCTAAATAATAATAATAATAATAATAATGCAAACATTAATTTCAAAGTAACCTGATGCCTATCAGTTTTCTCTTTTCATAAAATTACAACTTTTCGAGATGTAGCACGTTCTATAATAATTCCACATCTAACAAATTTCAGATTATAAAGACTGAAAATAGTGAAGAGATTTAAAATATTCTTATTTTAATAAACAATTTACAAATAAGCAACAATTCGAAAAACAATTATGTTTAATGCTTTGAAATAAACTTTTTCATAGATAACATTCTTAAATATCATTCATCTGTCACCATAACATAACCCTTTCACCACAAATTTTATATTCATTATTCACTCAAATATTAACTGGACGTCTGGAGGGGGCAAGGGGGCACGCCCCCTCCACCTTATTTCACACAACATAATTTCAGTCACAGTAATATATATAAATTATTGCAAGGGCATTGCAGGAACATGAGAACTTCAAACTCAAGCAATGTTTTTGAGGGGACAATACTATTATGGGGGGAAAATGTGCCTCGTTTGCCCCCAATGGAAAAAATACCTTGCTTACCCCTCCCTGGAAAAGATCCTGCAGACGTCCCCAAATATCAGTGCAACTAATGTCAGAAATTTGTATCCATTAACCTTACATATAATAGCTTTTTTCGGTTTGATATTATTTTATACTTTGTAACATTTTTTCATTTTCCCTTTTTACATTATCTTAGTCAAAACTGAGAAGGGTGTGTTTTTATAACTTCCCCTGAGGCCAAAAAATGCCTGCTCAATAAAAGGATTCAAATTATTTTTCTCTATATTTTATGTGAAGGTTATGAATAGTTTTGGACCAATAAAATGTAATGTAGCTCAGAATAAATTCTTGTTGAGACATTAACTTTGATGTAAATAGCTTGCATCTTTCTTTGTGTTATTTCTTATGCTTGTCATAATACAACATTGTTCGGACATAATACGGAACAGAAGAGACCAAACAGATATGTCAACAAAAATAGATCTCTTTGTCTCTTTCTATGGAAGGTGGGGAGAGGGAGGGAAGTACTACAAGAATCAGACTCAATATCACAGTTGGGACAATTTCATGCTTTTGCCAAGAGATTAGAAGACATTACAATTCCAAGCATCGTTTCATAGAAATTGTGAGATGAGGCAAGTAGAACCAAGGTATGCTTATGATGCTTTAAAAAAATTTAATCACTCTTGTTTTTCTTTTGTTCTTTCATTGCAGGTGTACCTGGAAGAGATGGAACCCCTGGAATTCCTGGTCCTCCAGGCCCCCCGGGCCCACCAGGCTCTCAGGAATTTTCTAATTATGATGTGAGTATTGCATAGGCGGATCTAGATTTTATTTCTGGGATGGGCACGTTGTAAGCACATGATAGCAACACATTGTAACACTGCAAATGTACAAGTGTAATCAGTAAACAGATATCTTTAGATACAATTCAGATCAGAGATTAAAACACATACACATGTAAGACTGTTTGCTGCAGACATCCAGGTCACATGTCATGGAAAGCAGAGTACTGTAAACATATATGTAGGTTTAGCACTAATTACTAGGGCTGAGCCCAGTGGCGTAGCACAGTCTCCTGGGGCCCCCTGTAAGTAAAATATGGGGGCACCCCCTTTTAGTGACAAAAAAATATCATGATGCTGGAGTGGGACGGAAGAATTCTTGTACAAGAAATTAACTTTTACCCAAAATACTCTGCCTTCATATTTTTTGTTATCGACTTATACTGTATATCAGTGTAGTAACTTCTTGAAACTAAATCAGGATGATCTGAATCTCTGATAAATAACTGGAAAAAGAATCTGGAAATATTTTCTATTTTTCCAACGCAGAAGCACAGCCAGGAATCTTTTTTGGAAGAATCAAACTTCCCATTGCCAAATATTTTGTTCCTGATCCTTTGCATTTTTTGCTTGAAACATTTTTAATGAGGTTACATATAATACACATATATTTTAAAAAATATTGTTTTTGGGGAAATGTTAAAGGATAGTAAATACTCCTCTTTTGGACTTTGAGGTGGATGCGCCTTCAGCCCCGGCCCTAAGCCATCCCTGGTTGCGCCAGATCAAGATTCAATATAAGAGTCGCTCACATTAGCCTTCTTTAATAGTGAGTAATATATTCAAGCAAACTTATCACTGCAATTATGGGGGTTGAACCAAACCTCTAGATTGTTGGTGATGACCTAACATCACATAAAGTCAATTGCTATCCAGTACGAAAAAATGGCCGCAGTGTCCGGTCTTGAGAGAGATAAATCTGCGATAGGACTATTCATTGAAAATTTCTCTCTCAATGAAAAGCCGCTTGGAAGGACTGACCCCTTCACTCAACAAAAAAAAAAGGTTTCCACAGACATAATGTTTAATTTTTGTGTTATTGGACCTCAATATCATTATTCATAATTTTAACGGTGCCACTTCTTTTCTATAGACTATTGATAATATATTTCAAAGACTTTTTCATGAAACAAGAACCATTTTATTAATGGATCATCAGTGCTCGAGTTTGCATAAGCATCCTCCTCGACCTATATACCCTGTCTCAGGTATCTCTGGAGGAAGGCCATGCCTAGCGGCAGAGAAGGGAGGCAAAATCGAGTATGCAGATCGAAGCAGTACATGCTACTGGGAAGGCTGTAACTGTCACCCCTCCCCCCTTTCCACGCAATCCATTTCCTCTCACGTGTTCATTGGTGGAGCCGTCTCATGTCACTACTTGCGCAGAGACTGGTTTTCGTTCGCCTGCTCCAGAGATATTAGGGACAGAGTGTACTGTATTGTCTTCAAACAGATCCATACAAAGATCCTTCCATCTATCCCCAAACTCGAACAAGGAAATTTGCAGCTAGGAATTTTCACTTCGAACACTTCAAATCACAAAATCTTAACACTTTGGAAAAGAAGAACTAGTTTGACAGAAATGTCCCAAAATTTCAATACATGATAATAATGAACTTCACAAAATTACACAAAATAATGGACAGATTTGCCCCTGGGCCCCACCTCCTACTGAGTTTTTGGGGTCCTTTGAAGTAAAACGTATCAGGTGTAGACAATGTGGGAAATTCATTTCAGCTCTTATTTCAATATGAAAATCCTTGGGGCCCGCTTGAAAATATTTAATGTGAAGTTACATTTTAAATATCACGTGTAACACTAATATTAAATGGTCATGAATTACCCATGACAAGTTACCTGGGCCCCTCCTGCTGAGATAATGCACCACTGGTTATTATCACAGACGTCGTCACATGATGTTACTGGGAACCAGATTTCTGTTTCACAAATCAACTTTTTTTTTTGTAAGCGACACTAAGTGGAATTTCTGCTGTTACATAAAATTTCAGAAGCACTTTGCAGTGTCCCTACACCTCATTGCCGCCCCCCCCCCTCACATTGCGGGGGTTGCGGGGGCGGCAGCTATGCCACTGGCTGAGCCGATACTGATGCCGATGTATCGGTATCGGCCGAATAACAGTGGTTTTGGTATTGGAATGTATCGGTTGGAATTTATTTACCGATACCGACCGATACTATTCCGGCATTTTGATCTTTCAGAGTATCCGCGAAAATCCCGCACACACTTTTGATCAGTCTAATTATCCTGAAAATTATACAAAATTCGAGGTTTTTACTTTGTACCAGTTTTATATATATTGTAATGACTGCTTACCAGTAGAAATAGGGAGCCACCACATCATGGAGGCAACAGTGCCTCCGGAAACCAGTTGGGCAACAAAACAAGACAAATCAAAAATTAAATCCATACAAATTACATACAACCTCAACTGGCTCCTTGTAACACACACATATGTAGGTGAGACTTAATATGAGTAGGAAAATCGAGATGCAAACACAATCATTATTATTTCCATAATTTTAATTTGTATTAGTTTGGCTAACTGATGCATGAAACAAAACTGATCCAAGAAAAAAGACCTATAGACATATTTATAAAATTTACACACACTGTCACAAACTAAATTAGCAATGAAGAGTTGAAATTATTTGGTCAATTACATAATGTATGCAGTACGCGTACTACACTACAGTTTGCACATTACCTTGTCTGCCGATGCACATTAGAAAGAAAAATTTATATATAAGCTCGCACTGAGTTCATCGCTGGGGCCCAGTCTTCTGATGTGGTCCTGATGTCACGTTAGAAGAGATATGGAGGGCGGGGGGGGGGGGTAATAGATGAAATGATAGCGGTCCTTCAGAATAGCAGCTAGAACTACTGGTGGGTTCGTTGGTTGTCTCCGGTTCAGTCCATTTCAGCGCGCTTGATCACTGTATAAGCTGTTCTGCAGGCATCTTAACGTTTGACTCGCCGTACTTGACGATGCTTCAACACTGCCCGTTCACACGTCCGAGCGTTAACAAATTAGCACTGCACACATAGTTCATACTTGACGCTGTTTTAACACTTGCCCGTTCACATGCCCGAGCATCAACAGATCCACACTGCTCACATATGCATACAAGGCAAAGAATAAAAACTTTTCGAGAGCGACCACTTCGCCTCCTTACTTCTTCACTGTTGAAACTTAGACTGTCTGTCCCAGGACTCTCCACACTCCTGGAAACACTATTTTGCACTATTGTGCTCCCCTGACCAATCAGGAGTCTGCACTTTCTTCTCCATTATGCACTACTGACGCACTATTGACAATGACCTGGAGGGTGTGTGACCTCGCAAGTTTACAGCGTTAGATATATATCTCACCCTTTTACTAAAGTGGACAGAAACATGCCTAGGCTCAAAATTTATGAAGGCAAATAGTTCTCCTTTGAGCTTAATTCTGAAGTTTACACGCAAGGGATGTTTTCAAAATGGTGACAGGCTTGTAAATATTTGAGAGACAAATATATGGCTGCACAGATGGACAGAGAAAAGGCTTGACGTGAGAATGTCTGAAACTTGAATCGGAAGAGACCCCCCCCTAGAATGGAGGGTGTGGAGCCATCTAAGATGGAAGAAAATCACTAGATTTAGAAAGTTGATAGAGGAAAAGACACAGTGATACCTTTACGTACTTATGCCGGTGAAATTTTGACATGCCTGGCAACACTGACGTCCAGGCACGCATTTCGTTGAGGAGACCTAGCTCTATTGTTATATTTTTTTCAGCTTTCTAGACTGGCTGCTGCATTCTGTCCCTCGGCCATGAAAGTCGCATGATGGTAAATTCACATACTGTGACAGCACCATGCTGTGTGAAGAAGGTGGTCAAAAATAGGGGTGAAGTCCATGAGAGTTCCCACGACCCACGCTAACTTTCGAAAATAAGAAAAGAAAAAAAAACCTTGGGGTGGACGCTGGGAAAAGTCCATCACTATATATATACACACACACACACACACACACACACACACACACACATATATATATATATAAACATGACATGTCATTTGCCCTCCTCTGTGGCCGTGAAGTCAAAGGTGCTGTGTTTTGGACTCCAACTGCGGGATGGCATGGGTTCGAGTCCACCTGGGTTTAGTTTCTGGCTTCCCGGCCTGTGTATAGGACTGGCAGCAACCCACCATTGTGAGAAAATTGGGGAGCTATGAGTGAGTAGCGTAATCCGGTCTCGGAAATCTCCTATAATGGCTGAGGGTTCGACGTGCTGATCCCATGTCACCCAATTACTAGTTGAAGATCTCCTCAGCTCTAGGTAGGATTGTCTTCAAGGGCCGTCGAGCCACAGGTTATTTATTTTTTAACATGTCATTTAATATTCTGGTGTAATTCTTTAACATTTTAAAGCAAAACTCTTGGTAAATTCATGTACATAATTTGAGTGGAATACATAAACACAAATGTTAATGAATATTGTGAACAACTTTTCATTATTAAAATTTTCAAATTATCGGTATTTGTATCAGTGAGAGGTATCTGTATCAGTTGGTTGAAAGTTGTATCGGCTCAGCTCTACTAATTACATATAAGAATTGCACATTCTTTGCTGAAGGTAGTGTGATGTAGTTACTAACTTAGCTCCACTTTTCTTCCATAACTTTTTCCCCTGTGATCTTTCTAGCATGCTCTTAATTAACTCTTACTCTTCTTTCTAATTAATGCTGCCTTGGGTATATAGCCAAGCTGGAAGCCACGTAGTATGTTCAAGGTAAGTGATAAGCAGTATTGTAATCATTCTAATGAACTAAGGAGATATCAGGAACATATTACAATGGTGTGTTTTACTCACTATCAGTTCAAATAAAAATATATAAATAACTTACGTGAGTGAGTAGGAATGTTTCAGAATGACGTTTCGGAAGTCTGTACTACTTCCTTCATCAGGTAATAAAATAAAAAAACTTTAGGTGTCAAACATGGTACCGCGTTGTTAAATCGTAAGTTGAGGATTCAGGTTGAGGATAGAAAAGGTAAAAAACTTACGGTGACAGCATAAAAACTCCGATGGAAGTCTTCGCTAGTTAAAAATTCCCTATGTTAAAACAAGAACCACAACTAAAACAAATAAAAATCGAAGACCTATTACAGTCCGCTAGTGACTTCCGTCAGTGTTGGGGTAGAACACATGGACTGTGGGCGCTCCTATCCTGTGTGGAAGGTGAAATTTCTCCTCCAGCGTTCCCCTCTTCCCACCGTAACTCCAACAGCAAACACTTCCATCGGAGTTTTTATGCTGTCACCGTAAGTTTACCTTTTCTATCCTCAACCTGAATCCTCAACTTACGATTTAACAACGCGGTACCATGTTTGGCACCTAAAGTTTTTTATTTTATTACCTGATGAAGGAAGTAGTACAGACTTCCAAAACGTCATTCTGAAACATTCCTACACATTCACGTAAGTTATTTATATATTTTTATTTAAGGAGATATCACAAAGAATAATATTATTGTTAGTTGTACATAATACTATAACTTCTGAGCCATTGTTTACTTTCTTACTTATGAATTCTCGGTTTTATTGTCTTATCAAGTCCATGTTTCAAAATTCCATTTTCCAGTGATTCAACTATAGTTAATTTAGGCACCCAGATCATGTGGAAATATGGGCTTAGCTGGATAGCAATAAATGCCTTTTCCAAAAATGCTTTTTTCTTTGTTTAACATTATGTAAACAATGTGAAGTAATACTAACTCATGCACCAACTAAACTAAACTGCTACACTTCGTGGCTGACTTTTGTTTCCTTCCAATTAGTGTTCCAGAAACAACTAGCAAGACCATTTATATTTTTAAGAGTGTAAAGTGACTTTTGTGTCACCTTGTATATTATTTGATTTACAATTACATTTTAAACTGTTTTCTTATTTATCTGTAAAATGTATCCAAGAGAAACGTTGTGGAACTTTGATTTTATATTCCCGAATCCCAGATTTGCCATTTTCCTGCATTATAGAATCAGTCCCAAACCAAAACATAGTGCTATTAGATTTTCTCAGAATTTACATGTACAGTCTGATCCACAAGTATTGCTTGTCAAATTGTCCCATACTATTTTCATTAAATTTCTCTTGCATCCTACGTGTCTTTACAAGGAATAGGTTTTTACATATACTGGTACAGAGGTTGTCGGAAGCTAGTTTGAAGTTTCATTTCAATTCTTCAAGTTCTCGCTGTGTAAAGCAGAGAATAAACATGGTGATGGACAATTTTCTTGGTAATACTTATGCATTCTACTGTACCTGCATTTAATTTTTTCTTTTCACCTTCGTCCCCCAAAAACCATACTATCAATGTTCCACTGTATTGAGTATTTTATTAACCTTTCCACATTTTATTGACCATATGTAATGAGTATAAATATGGAGTAGCATACTTGGATCTCATTATTTTCAACTTACTGTATTTTCCACTTTTCCACATCTCTATGTATTTTTTTGGTAGTGTAAAGTTTTAACATTCAACTTTGATTTTTTTGTTTAATATAACCAAATGTAAACTAAAATTATTCTTCATAACTCTTTCTTTCAATCCTATGCACATGTACTTTTTTTTTTTTTAATTAACTAACTAATGCATACTAACAAAACTGGCATTTCAGGAGTCAATTTTAGGATCAGGGTATGGCCCAACATTAGGTCGGCCTGGCAGCCCAGGTCCCAAAGGAGAGCCTGGGATCTCGGGACTCTCAGGGGCCAAAGGGGAAAGAGGCGACCAGGGAAATAAGGGCGATAGAGGTTACCAAGGTCAAAAAGGTGGTAAGGGTGAACAGGTGAGCATGTGTAAAATGATTGGTTAGGTTTAGTTAAATTTGTTTTATAGAAAGGCAATAGATGTTGCTGAAACATATTTTGAACTAAGGTACCAGTATGTGTTTGGCGTAGGGATGTGACAATCCCATCGCCCAGTGGCTCTATGAGTGTTCGACAATTGTCAGAGGTGGGGTAGGGTTTGGTGGACTACTATCTGGTCCTCCAAGCTCCGAGGTGTCGTCCTCCATTTATATTGGGGATTAGACATAGAGCTGACAACTCTGCACTGTAAAAAAGTTAAGTCAAGAAACAGCAACATGAGGCCACAGATGTTCCCAAGGTAAAATAGTCCCCCATTCGGATCTCCGGCCGGAGACTACTTTGGGAGTTCCCTGGACTAAGGATAGGATGTACAGTAGGAAAAAGGATATTAAATTAGGCACGTGGAATGTTCCGAACCTTTATCAGCCTGTGGCATTTTCAGTCTACAGTTAATGAGATAGTTAAGTATTAATTAGACATAGTAGCTGTCCAGGAAGTTAGGTGAAGATGGAGATAACGTTAAGATGGGCCGAAAGGAGATTGTAAGGATGGAAAAGATTGGATTGATCTTGTTCAGTATAGGGATGGATGGAAGGCTCTGACTTGGTCTGATTTTTCACTTTTACTGTTTCACCTGTGTAGAATTTTCTCCATGATACTGATGGTTCAGTGTGCTGGGGACCTGGATTTAAGTACTGGTCGAGTTTGCATTTTTTGCTTGAATTTCTCTGAAGTGTGTTCCTAACCATAAGGTAACACTTATCCAATATGCCTCAGCCTGTTCTATTTTTAACTTTGGCATGTTTTTTCACGTCCTTGAATATGTATCCTTATCACTGTATTATATTAGCATTTATGTAATACAGATATCTCAGTTGTGCACATAATTTTTCTGTTGAAAATAACATGTAGCTTTTCATTGTGAAATTAAATTACTAACATACCAAGTACCACATGATATTTCTAGCTTGAATTAATGACAGTTACTACATCTTCTTAAAAAATAGCTACAAGCATGTATGCTTTCTTGCATTAGAAGCGAGTGTAAGCTTTTGCATAAACCTTTCTATATTTCTGTTATATATTAAAAGTACTGTTATAATATTAATTATGATAGGACATTGTGAAAAGATAGAACATGAAATATTCCCAGGATGTTTGTTGTTGTGTGAATGAAATAATACAAAAATATACTAATTGGTATATTTCTCATCCATGAAGAATTAGTGTGTTCGTATAGGTTACAAGTACTTTGTTAATGATGCACTACAAATCTGAGTTTTGATTCTAAGTAGTAATTTTATGTATATAGTTGTGTAATGATCATTATTTATTGATAAAAACAATTGTTTGATAGGGATACCAAGGATCGAAAGGTTCACAAGGCTTCAAAGGTGAACCTGGTTCACCAGGAATTGACGGCTTACCTGGTTTTCCTGGAGAGAATGGACGTCCAGGTTCGAAAGGAGAAAAAGGTGAGTTCCTGTCTAATTTGAATTTCTTCATACGTTCATATGTTGTGATATCTGCCAATATCTCACCAAAATGGCCAGTGACGTATGTCACATACTTGAAGATGAATTATTTGAATGCAGACCTGTGTAGCATGTCACACAACCTTGGTGTCACTGGTTCATTTCTAAACTTCGTCACATGGTTTGAAAGCTGCCTCCCATACCAGATTGTATTTGACATCTTTTATTTGCTTTTACTTTTCAAGAACGTATGTGTGTGTGGGTCATGCATAAACATAGATTTATATTTACAAATGTTTGGATTACATTACTAATGCAGCTTTAAAAAGAGATAAACAAACAATAAATTTAAAACAGTCACTGGAAATCATCTCAGATTGTATCCATAACTATTTTAGTGAGTGTTCTCTCTGTTTTCTCTATGGGAGATTTCAGACCTAGAAGTAACAAATGACACTTGCCACTTGGAAATGATCCTTTAGAAATAAATGCAACCTTTTGTACCAGTGACACAAGCTGTGTGTGCCACTTTTCTCTCATTTTCTCAATAGTGTGCATCATGTCATCTCAGTCTTATGGTTCTTTCAGACTGGAGATGCTCCAATCGGTTGTCACTTTATAGTTAAAACCAGAAGTTTCTACTGTTTACATTAGACACAATCTACTGTTATCAGTTGTACTATACTGTTCTCGGAAATCTCCTGAAACCCAATGGTTTCCTACTGAACACCTTCAGTAGGTCTAAGGCAGTGGCGAAGCGTGCTGTCTCGGGAAGTGTAGGCACAGGATGGAGCAGGGTTTGGGGGAGGGGAAGATGTGATTTTTTTAACAGTAGTATGTTAAAATATAGCCCCTAGAAAATAAAAGATAACATATTGCCTGAATCTCGTCTACTTAAGTCGGGATAGTGATTGTAAAGGATAATGTAGTGATTAACGCTCTCGCCTTATAATCAAGAAGTAGAAGGTTCGATTCCTCCTGGAGGCATTGGTTCAGATTCTACTTTAATCTAGTCTCGATTAGATATCTGAGAATAAAGGCGCTTCTGTCTCGAAGGTCCGAAAAAAGTGACAATGAGACTCGATGTTCTGACCACGCGTCACCCAATGAAAAAGCCGTTCTGTCAGGCCCTAGCCATCTTACATTTGTTAGATTAAAGCTGCTCGTAAAAATTATTTGCTACTTCAATAACAGTATTGTAAATGTTTCTCGCATTACAGAAATGGTTGGTTCACTTGATCGTCACTTAGCGTTTATTTCTTTTTAATGCTGACCTCCACGGCAGATTGGTTATAACAGCGTGCTACGACAAGGGCCTCAGGTTCAAATTCCCACCTGGGCATAGGTGTTCTTCGTGAGTGTCCCTTCGTCAATGCCATCATATTATCGCTCATTCTCATCTTCCCAATTAGCCAAAAATGGCAGAAAGCCAAGTAAAATAAACTAAATCTATCAATCAATTATTTATTTTTAACTTTTTTATGCATATAATTCTTCTTCAACAGGCGACTTTTTTTAAAAAAAATTATAATATGATTTAGAAAATGATGAAATGCTAAATGAGAACACGGACTGTGTAACACACCGACCAGAAAATTTCAGTAACATGGATTTTCTCTATACGTTTGCATTGTACGTACTTTGCCCCATTTTAAAAGTAGCGCGTTTTCAGTTATGTCACTAATCATGAAAGGAAATTTCGTCTCAATATCCCTTTCCTCAAAGAAATAAAATACTTCCCCTCTCTGAATCGAGATTGGTGTGGGGCACATCCAGCAGCTAACACTTCACGAAAAGCGGTTCCTCAAAAGAGCTGAAAGCACCAAACTTAACACTGGTAACCAACTTGCATGCATTATTTGCAGTTAGAATTCTAATAATGCCTACTTTGATAGGTTAGGAGGCCAGGCTTAGAGGTGTTAGCAACACATTTTCGCTACATGTTAGCAGCTGGGTGTGCTCCGCTCCCGGCACAGCTCTGAATCTTCCATGGAAACACTGCTTCAACAAGCTCTGTACGTCCACTGCCTGCTTCGTCACGTGCTCGTACACGATCGGCACTCTTCGGAAGTCAGGGAGAAAGGGTGAGAGAGAGAAAAGAGGCCGGCCTCTCAGGTTACATTACAGGCGAACGTACCCCTGAAATTATGCTTTCCCTCATGAATCACATAGGTGGTTATGGGACCAGCTGAGGCACTCTCAGGCGGGCCTCGCTGAATGCTCAGATACGTTTCCAGGCAGGGTTGCAAACTTCCGGTAATTATCGGAAGACCAAGAATTTCAGTTTTCTTTTATTAAGCGTCGTTTAATGAAATTTATAAGTAATAAAATAATCCGTTATAGACAAATATATTAGGGTAGGACTGGCCTCTGGGCCTCATAGGACGCTTCGCCACTGGTCTAAGGTACATGTGTAGAGGAACTACAAGTGAAATATTCTCTTCAGTATTACATGTAATATTGTATGTAGTGTGTTTCACTTAACATGTTAGCTGTAAATATTACATTTCATTCCTCCTGATTAACAATTTATTTCCATATCTATTTGAAAATCTGAACACAGTAGATGTTTCAAAGCACCTATTGATATACTGAAAACAGTACAGTAGAGGAACTGCAAATAAAGATAATTTCTTCAGTATTAGATTTAATATTTATGTCTGTAGTGTGTTTAGCTTAAGGGTGGCTGTAAACATTTCATTCCTCCTTATTAACAATTTTTATTTATAGCTGTTTGAAATCTGTACACAGTAGATGTTTCAAAACACCTATTGATCTACTGAAAACAGTAGACAGAATTTTCAACAGAGCTGTGTCACTTGTTACTGGTCACGTCACTTGTTGGTTGTCACTCCATTCTGAAAGTTCCCTGGACACCCACCCACTCACAAAGCTCTAATGTTACACACAACAACATTAGTTTGTAATTTTGGCAATCAAAATCATATGACTTGTAAATTGAGTGGTAATACACCTATTGTTGAATGAACATATATAAGCTGATTTGCCAGGAAATGTGCAGTTTGTGTCTGTGTGAATTTAATGGATACAGGTTAATTTTGTATTGATGTAATTTATTTTCATTTTATTTTTTTTAACAGGGGAACCTGGCCGTGAAGGAAAGCAAGGGACTGCTGGGCCACCTGGACCCCCTGGGATTGCAGTCTATAGTGGAGATGAAGCTGATTTTGGAGTCGGTAAGCAACCATGTGAATGATAGTTTCTGGCAAGGGATAAGCAACCAGTGTGGAGGTATACATGAAGCCATGATTACACCCTATCTATGACCGTGGTGTAATATCATTCGTATCAGTGCAGGAATTTGGCTGTAGTTTCCTACTGCAATTTTGCTGTACATTTCTCCTTTACTGTGCTGTGAAAAAATGCACAGGTCATTAGCAGTGATGACACCTTGCCGCTTCTTGTCCCAAACATTGTGCAGTTCTTGCGTTTAAGTCTAATTATTTTACTGATTTTGTTTCAATTGTATATACGAGGGCAAATCAAAAAGTCTTTGCACCTAATTTTTTTCTAACTTGTTATTACAAAAGCAAGATATACAAGCGATGCAGTATGCTTTTCTTGGAACAACCCTATTGTAACTTCCACTTTCTTCCATGGCACGGCGCAGTTGGCAAAGATGGCCGGAGTGCTCAGGAAGTCCACGCCTTATGAGCAGCGAAGTGTTATTAATTTTTTATGGTGCAAAGGACAAACAGCCACAGATATTCACAGGGAAATGGAGCCAGTGTATGAGGACAAGTGTTTATCAGTGCGAAGTGTGCAGTGGTGGTTCAAGGAGTTTGAAAATGGACGGGAATATGTGGAGGACAATGAGCGATCGGGCCGACCTCGTTCCTTGCTAACACTGGACAACATTACCCGTGTTGATGAAATTGTGAATGCTGATCGACGTGTTCATCTGAAGGACATTGTCACTGAACTTGGCATTTCTTATGGTAGTGTTTACAATCTTTTTGGTCCATTGAAGAAGTTCCTGGCAAGACAGAGGTTCACGAACGACACCGATGTGCAGAACATTGTTCATCGTTGGTTCCGGGATCAGCTGGCCACCTTTTATGCAATGAACATTGCGAAACTTGTGGTACGGTGGGACAAGTGCCTCAACAGGTGTGGTCATTATGTGGGAAAATAGCAAAAAGTACGTAGAAGATTGTGTATATCTTGTTTTTCTTTTATGGTTTGTAATCAGGCAATAAATAGGCACAGATACTTTTTGATTTGCCCTCGTATGTACATGTCATTTTTAAGTCTGTCTATTCCATATGTAACCAATCATATTTTAATTTTAGTGATTTTGTTACAATTGTTTCATCAAAGATAAGGGTTGGTTGGAAAAATGGCCCTAGAGACTGAAACACACCTGCTAAATAATAAAGACCCCATATATCTATCTCTGACATATGGAGACACACCTTCCCCATGTACCACTATCTGAATCATGAGGCTGTATAAATCTAACAGACTGAAACTCCATGAACTTCTTTATACCGTAGACAGTGAGGTAACATGTGCAGAACCCAAGGAAATCTATTAAGGTTATCAGCATGATATATACAGGGTAATTCAAAATGAATGGTACTACTTTACACAGTTATTATGAAGTTACTATTTATGATAGAAAATATGACAAGGCATCCATATTAGAAAAAAAACTCGGGAAGTTTTATTCCCACTTAGCGGGCTTATTCTGCTTAGCCGATGCTCCACCAGGATCGCCAGTGTCGCAAAATGGCTAATGACCAGTAGAAGGCATATTGTGTGTTGGAGCTATTGAGAACTGATTCAATCACAATGGTGCAAAGACATTTCTGCATGTTTTTCGGTAGTAATGCATCACCCTTCCAAAAGATTTGCCAAAGTTACAACTGTGAATTGTTAGTGCCTTTGAAATAGTTGACAGCTACTTGCTCTCTCGTGCATAGCAAGTACTTGATTATCGTTTGGACCTTTTCCGCGTTACACGTGGTTCCCATGTTCAATATTTATAATGTGAGTAAAACTTAGAGTTCTTCTTTATATTGATGCCTTGTCTGGTTTTCTATCAGAAATAGTCACGTCATAATAACTGTGTAAAGTTGCACCATTCATTTGAATTACCCTGTATTGTTGTTACGCAAATAAAACCATAGTGTGTACACTATCAACATAAAGCAGTTAACTGGATGATGTAGAAGTTGTCACCAAGCTTACTTTCACATTTCAAATGGTTATAAATAATGGAATGCGAAACAGAAAAAAATTGTGAAGCCACCCATCAATTGAAAATGCCATTTATTATCCAAAGCTTACAAACTTAGAAAATTTCATCTGACAGTGTGCAATTTTTAAGTTTAAGTCTGTGCATTTTCCCAAGTGTTCTTCAAAGTTGTCATACACATGACTGGTCACAACTTCATCAACAGTGGCTTATGTAAGTTCTTAAATGGTCATCATATGTCTAGGGAACTGTGATGGCCTATGTATCTAAATAATGGGTGTTCTTATCTTATTATCTACACACATAATGAATTTTTTGCCATTTCCCTATATTATTCCCAAGTAACCAAAAGTGGTTGTGTCAACCATACTGAAAATAGTTGGCCCAATGTAAAAACATACCTTTGGGCAATGATAATTTTGGTCGTGGTTCCAACATTGGCCCAACACATGGTTTTTATGTTGGCCCAACGTATGGTTTTACATTGGCCCAACATGCTGAAAGCTAAAGAATGAATAGGTTTGTGTTCTGATATAGACAATTTATTCTGAGGCCAAATGTAAACAATAGTATTTATGAAAATTACACAGCACTTTCTCAGTCACATGTTATCATTGTTTTCAAGGCACCATACTTTCAAGTGGTAGCACAAACACTTTCTAGAGTTTGCTTAATTTTCCACCTTTCCTGGAATTTAGTCTGCACATAACATTGTTTAACCACATTCACAAGAATACCTGTAAGAATGTTCTTGTTCTACTACAGCAAAAGAGATAAACAATAAGCAATTACAAACATTTCTATCATCCATGGCGGCTGACAAATCACTGGTCAGTGACTTCAAGTTAAAAATAGCTTCTACTTTCATTAAAAATATATTATATTTCCAGTATGTGCTGTGACTGAAATATTCGAAAAGAAACACTGTTACATGTCTTCTTATTTTACACTCTAGAATTTACAGCATACTCTGAAAGTTGTTTTAGCATGAAAAAGTTGTCTTTAAAACTGGTTTTGAATCACTTTTCCATGGTTGGGCAAACATTGGCAACCACTGTTGGCCCAATGTAAACCAACGTCAATTTGCCAAGCAACGTGAAGCCAACTTTTCCCACGTAAAAACTGACGTTGGCCCAACGGTTGTGGTTACCTGGGTTCAGAAAACTTACAAGCAGCATCGCATTTGCCATTCATATTTGCTCCATATGTATTTGTAGGCTACTGATAATATTTCTGTGTTTTGTAACTTAGGCGCAATATAATTATTAGCAACTATTCAATATAAAACAAAAAACAAGATAAACTTTGTAATATACATTTCAAAGTATACTAATTGTGGTTGCATGGAAGGAAGTGTTATCAGACTAAGAAATATCATGGCTAATTCCTTTACAATGCAATGAAATACTTATGTTTGGTTAGCAGCATAATGTTTTGTTCTCATAGGTCGCTTCCCTGGACAGAAGGGAGATCCTGGTGAAGGAGGTCTGCAAGGAGATAAAGGCGACTTAGGGGATAAAGGAGAGAAGGGGGAACGAGGAGAAAGGGGGCCTTCTGGAATACCAGGAATCAATGGAATTCAGGTATACTTTGGTTGATTTATACGTCAAGTGTTAACGTTTTAACATGTGGGTGAAAGTGTTACAGTTATACCATTCTCAGCTAAACCATAGCCAATAACATATTGTAGATTTGTGCAGGTGGCAGCCTGACCTTCGAAACGTTGTCCTAATAAGACTCCATACTCAATCACGTAAGTATTTAAATTAATCAATACTATTTAATGTATTTATTTATTTCCTTAAACCATAACCTTTGATTCACAGGTCATGCACCATCATATTGCATTAAATTCATTAATATCAATTTTCCATTCATATAAAATTAAGTTGCCCAAACTATGGCAAAAGCGTGGTCACATGCAGCCCACCAAAGCACTTTATGTTGTCAGTGGCGAAGCGTGACATTTTTATGTAGTCATCGCAAGACTTGTCAAACGTCAGGGTCAATCTTTCAATGGGGGGGGGGGATTCCTACATTAATAATGATGATAACAGTGTTCGTACATGATGTGTGAAGTAGAGATGGCTAAATCCATTTTTTCTATGGAGTATATTATCGTAAAGAAGGAAGACAAAACTTTCTTAATAAAGTCTACCCGAAAAAATGGAAAAATTGTTAAACCTCTCTCCCTCCGAAATTCGGATTGCCTCTGAAATGAGGGTAATAAATTTTCCGAATTGAGATTTAAATTTTCCGGAATCCTGATATTTTTGCTCATCCCTGGTGTGAAAGTAAGATATGTTAGGAAAAAGGATCTGTCTGAATAAGTATGTCTTGTCACCTCGATGCACTTTCTATGCATCATTACTTTCATGTATTCTGTGTAAGTTGCGTTGTGATGCTCTTCAATATGTGTTTTTCTCTTAAAAACGAGAGCATTGCATCGCATGCTTTACGGTGCTGGACATTCTTGAGAAGTTTCAACTTGATGACATCACAGAAACCCTGCCTTGTTTGTAAACAAGGGAGCTGAAAAAAAAGGTCTCTTATGACCAGACATTCAAGAGCAGGGGAAAAGTGGTCGAAGGACCTTTGATTCGCAGACCTGCTGCAATGACCTGGCCTGCCTAACACCATTGTACTCAACAAGAACCTTAGCAGGACAGTTGGGTATGGGGGCAGAACTGGCCCCTCCTTTTGATGTGCTAAACTTAGCAAATCTCTTGCGTATTTCTAGCTGTTTCATGGTGTCACTCGACTAATTTCGCTCAAATATGCAAAAATTCTGACTTATTTTTTACTTTTTCTCTCAAAAATTCAAAAAGCAATATTTGTATTATTTTGCTTTGTCATCGCCGCATGTCCCGATGACCAGATGCCTAACCTCTGTATGTTGTCTACCTCAGTACTTATAAACCTCTTTATTTTATTTTGATGCAATGTGGCCCCTTGACCAATTATTGAACAAGTCTCACTGGCCCTGTATATGAAAAATTTGGGTGTCCCTGACACTAGCATATGAAGAATTTTTTTTGGGGGGGAGGGGCTGGAATTGTAATGGTAGATATTACATATCTGTATTCTAGGATGGGATGGGATACACTACAAAATATTTTTGAATTGCTAATTTTATTCTTAATTTTAAAAGTTGTTCAAAGACAAAAATTGGAATCTGGGATTATTTTAAGGGGAGTTTTCATTTAACAGTTTGGTTTTAGCCAAGGTCTCCACTGCTTTTATTTGAAAAAATTTTGGGAGCGGCTGCAGCCCCGTCATCTCCCCTTTTGCATGCACCAGTGGTCTCTGATATAAAAACTCAAGGAAAAAAATATGTAATTGTCCTGAGTTATTTCAAGCTTAAGGAAACTGGAAAGGTGCTTCGCTTACTGTTCTAATCCTAATAAAATATATTGGTCACTTTCACTAAATTTGTTTAATATTGTGCTTATTTCATGAACTAAGGGAAGTTTACATTTCTTCCTGTTGTAATATGCTCATAATGGAAAAGGAAAAGTAAGATTTATGCATATCTGTAGGTGTGATAAATCACAAGAAAATGCAAACAACATGCATCAATTTACCAAGAATTCAAATCTGTGATCCCACATTTCTAAGCATGCTCCTTGAAATTTTGCATCCAGGCATGCCCAAGAGGGGTTTGTGGCCATGCTTTCATATATATATATATATAAAAAAAGGGAGAACTTCAAAAGCAGAAGATGCAAAATGAGAACTGATTTTCAAAAATCCTTGACACGCCACTGCTTGTATCCATTCTCACTGCATGCCTTCAAGGTGATGAAGATAAGTTCTTGCTAAACTTTATCCTTTCACCTTTAAAACTTTTTGAACCTTTCAACATTTTACCATCTACTCAAGTCATGTGATCATGTTTGTACAATTTTAATATAGTCTTGATGAAGGTTAATGATTACTAATCAGAACCATGAGATTCTATAAAAGCAACACAGCGATAAGGTGTGTAGTAATTTTTATCATAATAGGTATTGTAATACTTTATATAATAAACTTCAGCCTCAGAGCTATATATTTTGGTGCCCTCCCCCCCCCCCATCTGCACTACCAAGCACTGACAATGTATGTGCAACCTTCGATGTTTTTTTTTCTTCTTATGCCATGGTTTTTGATAATTACATCCTATAAATGTTAAAATTGTGAAATACTTTTACTCTTAAAAAAATTATATAGGTTATCATTTCTGATTGTAAAAACATTTATCATGTTTAAAAATATTTAAGTTATGTCTTAGTGTCTACAGAACATCTTTAAAATGTACTATTAATACTACTTTGGAAAACTGAAAATTCCAGCAGTGTGGTACCAGAAAATAAACGTACAAGTAAAAGAAGAAGAAAAGGAAATGCTTTGAATGTCACCCTCTCTGCATGGCACCCTAGGCTTCAGCCGCTCCCCACCCCCAGCCTACCCTACCCCTGATAAACTTTATACCAGTTTAGTTCCTCTGCTTGTCAATATAGTGACAAGAAGTGCAAAACATGTGAAGAACATGCTCGAAGAATCAATGAGTCAACATTACATTTCAGGGTCCGACAGGAGAAAAGGGAGAACCAGGCCAAGGTGGGAACCATGGACCTCCAGGACCTTCGGGATCCAAAGGTGATAGAGGAGAGCGTGGCCCACCAGGACCGACCATATCAGTTTCCGGCAATGAAATTAAAGTTATTAAGGTAAGAATAATGTCTAAGTGAAGGTCAGAATCCCTCCTTGTTTCTGCTCTCAAAAACCGCCATTGGAAAGCACTTACTTTTTTTTTTTTGGAAAGCACTTACTTTTTTTTTTTAAGTAACCGAGTTGTAGTTGCAGTTACTTCACTCCTAAAAGTAACCCTGCTATAGTCATAGTTATTCTTTTTGAAAAGCAACTCGGTTACAGTCACAGTTGGAGGCAAGATGTGTCTTGTATTGCAAGTTTCATGCATGAACTGCAAGCACGGTATTGTTTTCTTACTGGTGACCATCTAAAATTAAATATTTTTTCATTACATTAATTAATCTCGTGTGTTTATATATGAAAATACAGAGGTAAGGAAATTCAAAGTAATCCAACCCTTCCTTCCATACGAAAGCATAACAAAAAGTACCTGTAAAAAAAAGAAATGTTAATTTCATTACTTGTCACTTGACAAAATTACTGAGTTCACTTGAGTTATTGTTACTTGAAAAGAGCAACTGTTACTTGCAACACATCTCAAAAGTAACATTCACACTTTATACCATGCCATGTCTTGGCTATTCTACGTAACAGTTAACCTTGAACAGGATGTTCATCTTGTTCTTCTCCATTCATATGTAGCTCCACTGTACTGTTCAAATTCAATTGCAGAGTTTTTAACTTGTTTCCTCAATGGTTGGCAAGTTCAAAAGATGGGGTTAATATTTGTGCAGGTACAGAATCAGGGTGCATCTAACCAGGCATTCATCCTGGAATTCTGCAGGAATTTTCGGCGCACAAAGTTGTTCCAAAACTTGAGAAAAGTGCACTACCCAGTCACGAAATTTAAACATTTACATCAATTCTGATGTATATTAATCACCTTTTAATTTTACTTTGGAAGCATAGAATGCAAAATTTTGCAGTTAAATAAGTTAGTTTAATATACTTGTCCATGGTGACCATTCTATCGATACACTCTCGTAAATCACAAAATTTAATGGCTCTGTTTTGTGTAAAATCGTCTTTCATTTGAAGTAATCAGTCAATACAAATAACAATTTATTAAATTTCCTGTTTATGTAATTTTCCTAATGGTTAGTGCTCTTACCCTTGGTGTGAGCATTCCTGCAATCGATTCTTGAAGGGACTCCAGAATTTCAGTGTAGACTCAGCTTCATGAGAACATGAAAGCAATAATAGCAGCCTTCAGTTTTGAAAACCATAAAACATCAGTGATTGAACTTGATGTGTTGATATTGCATCACGCAATGGAGAACTGCTTAACAGGCCTTCACTGTCACCAGGCTGCGTGTGCCATGTTTTTTTTAAAATATAAATTATTCACCTAATTTGTTATACAAATTCAATTTTGTTAAACAGGTTCTTTGTTAAAGTATGTAATATTTTATGTGCAATACTGTAGGCATGCCCATTCTCAAATTCGAAATGTTGCTGTATAAAGAACTTGGTGTTCTGTAATGAGTTTCTCCTCTGACAGCAGGCCACCATAGTGTTTCTTGACGCAGAATGATCTTATGAAAGAGTTATTAATCTTATCCTTGAATTTTTAGAAATTTTGCCTGGGAATACACAAGCAAAATACAGGCAATAATGAGGTATCATACTGTTTTAACTTTATTTGTTTGTAAATTGAAACTTCATGTATTGAATGTTTTGGCCTTCTCAACAACATCTCTCCACTTTTTCATATCCTGGATGTTCTTCGTCCAATTCTTTACTTTCACGTCTTTCAAATCTTTATATTTCATCGTCCCATCGTTTCTTTGGCCTGCCTAGGGCTCGTGTTCTCAGTGGTTTCCATTTATATGTTTATTTTACTAATCTTTCATCAGACATTCTATTTATGTGCCCAAACCATCTTAGTCTTTGTGATTTTATGAAATTTACGATGTTCTCATTCCTTATTAATTTGTTGAGTTCTTCGTTAGTTTGTATTATCGAATTACTATCAGGTTCTTTCAGAGGTCCATATTTTCTTCTTAAGACTTTCCTTTCAAATATTAAGAGTTTCTGCTTACAGGAGTCTTTGAGGGTTCAAGTTTCACATCCATATGCTATTACGGGTCTTATTCTGCTGATAAAATCTCAGTTTAGCAGATTTAGTTATTAATTTGCTCTTAAATAAAGCTAAGTTGGCGAAATATGCTTAATTACCCAGAATAATTCTCTCGTTATTTTCTTCTTCCATTGTGTTGTCACCATTTACTACTGATCCAAGATATTTAGAAGATCTCAATTCTTCTATTCTCTCTTAGTTTATAATTAGATCTTGGAATCTACTTTTACCTTTTACACATCTGAGATATTTCATTTTCTGCATATTAATTACGAGACCCATTTTCAAGGCTTCACTTTTTAGTTGTTTAAATGTTTCTAGTGATTTTTTTTCCATTCGTGCTGTTAGAAGGATATCATCAGCATGTTTGTAATTTACTAAATTAGAGCAATGCAAACGTAACATGCCTCCAGTGCATAGCCAAATATGCTAGGTCTGAGCAAGTCTGGTTACAGACTCCAATATTTTGTAGTCTATGTAGCATAGTAAGGAAAATTGGAAAGTTGCTTGAGGCAAACTTGCACACTAAAGTGTACCATACAGTCATTTTTTTTCTCTTCCCGCTGCTCCTTCTCTTGCCAGGGGGCACAAGGGGGTGCTTGCGTGCCCCTTGATTTTATTCCGCACTCCCTTCAACGCCCCTTATGTTCAACTGAAAACACTAAAACTAACATTAATATGTAATATTATGTCATGTTGTCATATTGAGCGCCGAATGATAGGTACTGAAGTAAGACCGTTATTATTGTATGCAACAGGCAAACACTGAAAGAGGTGCCGATACATTTCTGTACTGGCGGCAGCCGCTGTAGCGACAATTTTTTTTGTTTTGTCAGCATTGTTGTTCTGAATTTTTTCTTCTTTTGTTTCTTCAAGTGGTCTGTTTGTGGTTTTTGATAATTGAATGTGAGTTATGTTTTTTTCTTTCTTGCATTGTTGATAAACGGTTTGTTTTCCACGTTCTTCCTTACACTGGAACAAACATTTCAGCTGCTTTTAAGGTATCAACAGGTCGTGCTCGGGAAATTATTTAATGCGAGTTGTAACCTGAAGTTTTCTTCTTAATACGTTCTATGTATTTGTTCCACGTAACATGTCTAGTAAACATACCATTACAACTTTTTCAAAAACTGTTAGGAAGAGGCCCAATGTTCACGAAGAAATTTTACAGTTCGTTGTTGGGTATAGTGCGGCTAAAGGGATTTTAAAGATGACACAGTTGCTGTGCTCTTCGCATTTTGTCTTGTGGCAGACGGAAGGTATAATGTACTATGTATTTTGTGCCTTCATTGGTTACATTGAAAAGGTTCGAAAATTGTGTTTTTTAGGGCAGGATGATTTTATTTTGTATTTCACTACATAGTTCAATAAGACTGCAACGTGTATTTGAATGTTTACACTGTATGGTAACTTTCTTGGAGTAGAAGACTTAATACATATCATCATGGACATCCATGGGGAGGACAGGGGGGTGCAGCATCCCTAGAAAATGAATGTCAATGAAAAGTTAAACATATATTTCACACATATATATTTTAATTTCAGTCAGTAATTTATGTTAATCAGTGGCAGAGATTAGGGATGCAGTTGCCCTCCCCCCCCCCTCAGTTTTGGCACCTGGCTCTCCCAGTTTTGAAAGGTTGCATGCGTGTTTCATGTTTTCCTTATTTTCAGAATCGCACCCCCTAAATTTCTTTCCGCACCCCCTCAGCACCCCTAGATGAATAATCCTGGCGCCTTGGCTGTCTCTCGTGCCTGAGCTCTTTGACTAAGCACCACAGGTCATTCTTATCTTGGTCGAGCTGTAGACAGTACGGCTTCATCTGCTAACTGGGTATTAAGCCACTCGCCTAGCTTTGACCTTCAAAAATCTTTTAAACCATGAAGTTTAGTATTGTTTATAATATTCTGTACCTTTTTGCCCAGAAATAATTTTCTCACTTATTCTTCTTTTTGTTTGGTTGTTTGTTGTTTGTTGCTGTGCTTTGTAATCATGCATTATTACTGAGTCCATTTTGTTATTTGCGGGCTATGTCAACTTCAACCTAAAGAAGAAAGTATTGGAGCTTTCAAAATATGTTGTGCACAACAAATGCAAATGACACATGGAAAACAGCTGTTATATTTTGACTGCCTACTTCTTTTGAAACTTCTCTTGATGTGTGATCTTTTGAATTTCTTTCAGGGTGAGAAGGGAGATCGAGGGAAGAGAGGAAGACGAGGAAAGCCTGGTCCAGCTGGCCCCATTGGTCCTCCGGGAAAACCGGGTACAGTTGGGGAAATAGGACTACCTGGATGGATGGTAATTTTGTATAGAAGCATTGTAACAATTATAACTTTTGTAGCATATTTTCCACTAACATAAAGCACATTCATGATGCATGAACACAAAACATCTAAAGATTTTCTGTCCCACATGGAAAAGTTCACTATTCTATTTACTGGAGTTGCTTAATTTTGTTCACTTGCCTCAGAATATTCTAGGGAATATAAGTAAAACTTTATTAAATTGTGTTTGAATGTTTAGCAATGTGTGTATAATGTTGAGTAGATAAAAATAGATTAACAGGGAAGATTACTTAGTGAACTTAAATAATTGCAGTTTGTCTGTATGTCCTATTCAGGCCCGTAGCCAGAATTTTATTTCTGGGGGTCAACGGATAAATAAAGATTATTATTATTTGGTCTAGGAATTAATTCGTGCACCTGGACAAGAGATGGCGTAATGAGCGTATCATCCCACAGTTCCGTGTAGCCACACATGCGTTGAAAACTCCTGTCAGCGTGCATCGTTCGTAGTATAGGGCAGTTGATTGACACGTCAACAACAGCATTTTGTAGTCAACTAAACATGGCGCAGTTCGTGCCAGATAAAGTGTTTTTGCGGGGTGTTCTGCTTCATTACTTTAACATGCAGAAAAGTGCTACCGAAAGTCATCGTATTTTGGTGGAAGTGTATGGTGACCATGCGCTAGCTGAGCGAACGTGTCAGAAGTGGTTTGCACGGTTTAGAAGTGGTGATTTCGGCCTGGAAGACCAAGAGCGACCTGGACTGCCAAAAAAATTTGAAGACGAAGAATTGAGAGCATTGCTCGATCAGGATTCGTATCAAACGCAGGAAGAACTTGCAGAAGCATTAGGCGTTGATTAAACAACAGTTTCCGAATGCCTCAAAGCCATGGGAATGATTCAAAAGATGTCACATTGGGTTCCACATGAATTGAAAGACAGAGACGTTGAAAGACGAAAAACCATTTGCGAATTGCTGCTTCAAAGACAGAAAAGAAAGGGGTTTTTGCATCGCATTGTTACTGGCGATGAGAAGTGGATCCATTACGAGAACCCGAAATGAAAAAAGGCCTGGGTGAAGCCAGGTGAACCAGGTCCATCACAACCGAAACGAGATATTCACTGTGCAAAGGTTATGCTGTGCATATGGTGGGATATGAAAGGTGTGGTGTACTATGAGCTGCTGCAACCGGGTGAAACTATTAATGGAGAACGTTATCGACAACAATTAATGCATTTGAAGCAAGCTCTGGCCAGGCAACGACCAGAATGGGAGAACAGACATGATAAACTTATTTTTCAACATGATAACGCTCGCCCACATGTCGCAAAACCGATCAAAACCTATTTAGAAAATGTCGGATGGGAAGTTTTACCCCACCCGCCGTATTCACCAGACGTTGCTCCTTCGGACTACTACTTGTTCGATTGCATGAATAACGATTTGATTGGACAGCGGTTCACTTCTTCAGAAGATATCGAAAAATGGGTCTCTGACTGGATCGCTTCAAAGGATGAGGACTTCTTTCGCCACGGAATCCGTAACTTGTGTGACAGATGGGCGAAAGTGGTGGCTCACGATGGACAATATTTTTCAGAACTACAGCTTCAATGTGTGCATAACAACCGCACGAATTAATTCCTAGACCAAATATATTATTATTATCAGCAGCTGCCATTAAAGGCAAAAAAAAGGGCTGAAGCCCCGAAGATGAATTTCTCAGTATATTACAACTTATAATACTGCTAAGGAAGCAAAATTAATTACCAGTATACACTATTTACATTAGATATTTGGGCGATTTTGGTAGGGTTTCAGCTCCATGACCCCTCCCGGCTACGTGCCTGGTCCTATTCATAATAGTACTTACTTGGTGCAGGGATGGGAAATAAAGGGTACATCATACCCCTGCAAATTTTTGGGAGAGAGTACAGTATCTCCGTAAGTCATTTTATCTGAATTTTACTCCTTGTATTCCCCATCAGATAATTTAACAGACACAGGATGAAACTTTTCAAAGAATCTTGTTTTAGTAGCAAAATAGAGAAGTTTATTTTGTCTATATTATATCCCTACTCAAATGAATTCAAACCACCATATACCTATTATGCTACATTGTGGTTCTAGTATGTCACTTGATTTGTGCTCTCTGTTGGTTCAGTGGCAAAGCATGTTAGGTGATGGACTTTTGATCTCACCACTGAAGTTCCCAGGTTCGAATCCCAGCCTGGACAGAGGTATTCTTTGCGAGTGTCCCTTCATCAATTTCATCTAATCAAAAATCATCCTCATTGTTAAGATTAGCCAAAAATGGCAGAAATGCTACACTAAATAACACAAATACAAATGCAGATTTTTTTCCTCAGAACACTGTTTGAAATGAGTGAAGAATGATGGAATGGATCTAGAGCTTTATCTGCTCTGAAATTGTACATATATTTTTAAAAGTTGTTAAACAATATTTTTGAAAATAGCTACAATATATAAAAGATAAAAAATATATATTTTATGAATACTGCTTTTATTATTGGCATTACAAGGTTTTGGAATTTTTTTCATAAAAAATTATAGCTGTGAGCTCAATTAGGAAATAGAATGGCCCATGTTTATATATATGTATATTTCAACTTTGTACCACCGCCATCCAAAATCAAAAATGTTTCTACACTACTGAGAGTTCTAATTAATTACATTTTGACTTGTAGTGATGAAATATTTTTCTTACTCAACATTTGAACACATTTCATGTGTTACGTAGATTTTTCAGCAAAAAATGCAGGCTCGACCAGGACTCGAACCCGGGTCTCTGGCCATACCGTGCCACTGCTCTACCACTGAGCTACTGAGCCAGCCTGTTTTTTGCTGATGCTGTTTTACCTCCGCAAGTGCTACCACAACGGGATCTGTTGCCTTTGAAACACTGTAATGTGTGTTTTTACAGAAATATATATATACACACAAATCCCTGTGACATTTCTCTCTCTTGTGGAATTGCTGTTTCATTCTTTACATAATTCGTGAAAGAGGCTCATGTAATAGATGTCAGAAATTTTGAGAAGTAAACAGATTATCGCAACAAGAAAAATGACATAGTTTTAATTAATATTACATAATAAACTCAATACATTATACTAAAAATTTTGTAGTAAAATAAATAAAGATCACTTAATATGGGGTCCACAAACCTTTGTATGTGATTAATACAAAATCTTAATGATCAAATTGTGAAAAAGTATGTATCACTTACAGAATTTTTTTTCTCCTTTCTTTTTCCATTGACCATGAGTAGAAGGTAAGTATATTTAAAGATAATATTTCTTTAGAGTCTAAAATTGCACTGATTTTTTTTCTCCACAGAATGGCTTCAAATTATAAAGAAGGAACATGAAGCATTTGTGCATGCTTATTTTAATGTAATCTGATTCTAGTTTGTAATTTAAACGTGTAATATAGCATTGGAGATGTAATTTATTGTTTGAAAAGGAAGTATATTAACTCAGTCATGATATTTTTATCCATATTTTAGACCTTTCTTTTTTAAAAAAATATTTGGTTTCATATTAAGAAGAAAATATATATATTCCAGCTAAACAAACAGAATCACAAACTTAGAAAGAAAATTGAACTCAGAAGAAAAGCTCCTCTTTGTTGAATATTCACTGAATAAATTAATTCACCTTCAAATTCCATTACCAAACTATTTGTACACTCCTTGTTAGAAATCTGAAGTTAGTGATTTACTTAAATTTTAGGGAACACCAGGCAGGCCTGGTCCACCAGGAACACCAGGAGTGGGACTCCCTGGAGTGAAGGGGGAGAAGGGAGATCCTGGAACAGCCGTTAATGCATATGGGATCTCGGTGAGTTTAAAAATTATAGTTTCATTACACCAAAGATCGCTAATGTCTTCTATGTTACCTCAGTTTGGTGTGCTCGTGTCACAGTATATTATAATTTTCCAAAGTTATTTTTAGAAATTGAATATTACTATACTCTAGGGATTGGTCAGGTTTATCGGTAGCATGAGCAACACCAGAAACTTTAATCTTGAACTGCACTTGGGATGTGTAACTTAATATATGAGACGTGTGATATTTATAATATTGAAAACAACAATTGTATAATTGTATAAATACTTGTCTAAAACATAGTAACTCAGATTCTTGATTTTACGATTTCGAGTTTTACATTTTCACACATTATACATTCAATATTCATGGTCCCAATAAAGTAAAATACTAGGGATGGGACCGATTAATCGGTACTCTATAGATATCAGCCAATATAGGCATATCGGTTTATCGGTGAAATTACCGATTATTTTAACGATCTGATATATCAATAAATATCTGATAATTTAGTGCAAAATTCTGCCATTTTGTTGCAATTTTTATGGATAATCTCCATGCCCTACTTTCTAAACAAGTAAATGTCTAAATATCCAATTTCATTTGCACTGCAGTCACCTTGAAACGCACATTTATTAAGGAGGTCAATGAACTTTTCAGGTTCTTCAAGGATCATTTCTGATTTTATATCGTATCGGTAGAATATCGGTTACCGGTATTTTATATCGGTACTTTATCAGCATCGAGCAAAATTTCATATCGGCCCATCCTTACAAAATACTATCAAATATTCCTGTATTTTACCTTTTCCCTGCATTTTAAGTTAAGCTGAGAAATGTAAAATTGAGGTTCCACTGTATTATTATATTATATTATATTATACATTAAATTATTATAGTGTGCTCAAGGGATATGTTGAACTTTATTTGATATGTTTTTGTTTTTTTGCATCTGTTATGGTGAATATATAACCTCTATTTTAAAGAAGAATACTGTACATTGTAGTATATCATTTAAATTTAAATAAGTGTATTGAACAGAAATTTTCACTCTATAATGTCATTGTCTTGATGAATTAATTCTGGAAAATCTTGTTCTCTACAGTTTTCATGTTTTTGAAATTAAGAATATGAATAGCAGTTATCTAATAATCAAGTTTATTCTCTTTAATTATGTCTACAATTTTCAAATATTTTCTGAAAGAGTAAATCCTTAATTTTAGTTATAGAAGGTTGAGTCAAATAAGAAGCTTAAGAAGCCCGAGAAAAAATTGGACAGACTGTATTCCCAGCAAAGATTTATGTTAGGTATCAGGTATTATATTACAAAGTGTCCTAAAGGCTGCAAAACTGATCAACTGAGCATCAGAAGGCCACTACACACCAGTAAGGGCAGTAGTTTTGCTTGTGCCCCTTCGGAACCCTATAACTAGAGGCATGCATATTTTGTTTTTGCTGAAAACACGAAATGCTAAATAACTCATTGTAATGTTAATTTTTCATGTTTCTGAAAAGTGTGAGGTGCATTTTCCTACCCTGTTTTGTCATGAAATAATGTGAAATGCACTTAAACACGAAACTTAGAGTTTATTTACCAATGCGATACTTTCTGAAGCTTGAATTATCCTGTGAGTTATGATTAATTCTGCTGTAGATATTTGAGAAGCAAAAATGGACCCCTTTATACAGGAATAAAATTAATACAATGGTAACTACATAAATGTCCTATTAGAAGGGATATGTTTATTTTGTGTAATAAGTGCAGTTTTTAAATCAAATTTAGGATTATATTCACAATTTTAAGACCAAAATGTCATTTTATATACCAGTTTTGATCCGACTTTTCACCGCTGTAAAACCGAAACTTTCTTTTATTTACCTCTTTTGAACCCGAAATTGTCTGTTTTCGTGCCAAAATTTTGCTTTTTTATTTACCAAAAATATGTGCCTCTACCTATAACCTATAGAAATTCTCCAGGAAATGAAAATTCAGTATCACCATGACATCGAGTTTACAAATGGAGGGGAGGATGGCATCACTTCCCAGGCAGATGGGTGGAAAGACTTTGGCTGTGGTTCATAAGTGACTGACTACACATGCACCCAATTATTTTTTTCTGTGGTTATGCGACTCTTCCAGAGCATATGAAAATATGTGTTGATCTGAAATTAATTTACACTGAAATACAGCAAATTTTTGCAATCCTATAAGCAAAAATGTTATGACAAAATCTAAGGTTGTCATCTGTCTTATCCTCATATAAATTGTTAATGGCATATAATAGAATATTTTAACGTAAGTTTTCATGTTATCATTGTTGGTAAATATTGTATTGAAACCTTATTGTCAGTAATATATCATGTCAGTCTAGTGCTAAGAATGTGTTTGCTGAAAACAAGCAATGCTTTAGTGTTATGTGCTACTATATTTCATTATAATTAATTTAGATCAAAGGAGATAAGGGCGATGCTGGAATTAAAGGTGATCGTGGTGGATCTGGGCCCATGGGACCACCAGGTCCCCCAGGCCCACCTGCAGGGGGATTTAGGCATGATGATGATTCTACCCGTGGACCCATTTACATTCCAATGCCTGGGCCACCCGGTCCACCAGGGCATCCTGTAAGTGAAGTTACATCTTTTTTTAATTTGTAAATATACTATTAATTTGGATTAGAGTTAAAGCACAATATGAATGTAGTGGAATTTTTAATATTATTTCATATATTAAAGGAAGTTTAAAGGATTACGCCAAATACTGATACAAGGGTCACTATTTATATTTTGAGCCTAACAATGAAAAAACAGGAATTTGGCATTGAAAACTGCTTTATTGTTTTTTGAAGTATTCTCCTTTATGGTCAATACACTTTTGCATTTGTTCGAACCATTTGTCAAAGCAGTTTTTCCAATCTTCTTGAGACACCTCCATAGTATGGTTTTTGAATGCATCAACGGCATCTTCCGCCGACGAAAATCGTTGTCCACGCAATTTATTCTTGACATTCGGGAACAAGAAGAAGTCATTGGGTTCCAAATCAGGACTGTATGGTGGATGACCCATCAATTCGATTTTTTGACTTTTCATAAAGTCGGTTGTTAGACGAGATGTGTGACAGCTGGCATTGTCTTGATGAAGAATGATCCGACAGCGTTTGTTTGTTTTCCGTATTTGACCGAAGACCTCTGGCAAACAAATTGTTGTCTACCATTCAGAGTTGACCGTTCTACATTCCTCTAAAGGCACAGTTGCCACATGACCAGTTTTCCCGAAAAAACAGGCGACCATTTGTTTCGATGTGCTTCGAGCGCAAACAACTTTTGTTGGATTGGGTTCATCCTGAAACACCCATACAGTCGACTTCTGTTTACGTTCCGGCTCATATGCATATATCCATGATTCGTCACCTGTTACAATCTGCGAATCTCGTCGGTGAGCGAATGGCAGCCACGATTAAATTCGTTATACCAGCGTTTCACAGTGGCAAAGGATGGGGCTTCATCGCCAAATGTGGAAGTAAGTTGATCGATGCACTCTTGTCTTGATAATCCACGTCGAAAATCGTAAAAAATCATCGCACGAAAATGTTCACGAGTTAATTCCATTTTATTGTTGTCGCGCAATCTCCAAGGCAACATAAACAACACAAATGAAGCTATTGACAAAACATTTGAAGTACGTTATGGTCAATAATGCCAGACGATTCCGTGCAAACGTCAAATCGTGCCTAACTTCAATCAGTGTTGCCAAGGCTCAAAATATAAATAGTGGCCCTCGTGCACTAAGATGTTACAAATTCACTTTTAAGTTTCTGTAATATTCAATGCTTAAATAGAATCTGTAAGCGGTGTTGCAACCTCTGAGTAGATCAAAACTAGACATGCATCTCACACAGACCATATTTTTTACTCTTGAATTACACACTGGTACTTAGTCTATTATCTTGATAGGCACACCTGATTTGATGGCATTAAAAGAGTACAAAATGGAAGAAAATATGAAATTAGTGAAGAAAACAAAGTCAGGGAGGATTATTTTGGATGGTCAAGGTTTCACAATGTTGACATTAGATACGTTCAACAGAGTAGTCAAGTTAATAATTTTGTGGAGAATGCACAAATAATATTGAGTCACTCCAAGTTTCAATTCTATCCAACTCTGATGTGGTGTAACCTTGGCCAATCACATTTCCATTTGCCTTCTTGCCATCAAAGTAGGTCTGTTTGCTCAGTATATTGGAGAAGGTGGGACCTCATCCACAGCTAAATAATTGTCCCAGGCATTCTGTTTTCTTAACTAGCTTCATTTCAATTTATATGCCATTTTGAACTCTCACTGTTAAACTGGATGGAATGTTGGCAACCGTTCTTCCCGAGCATTAATAATAATATTCATATTCTTTATTTCTGTTGACCCATGTCCATAGGTATGGAAATCATCATATAACAATACATACAGTAATAAAATATTAATACAATTTTAGACAAGGATTACAGTAATGATTTTAAAAACTACTACATGAAGGAAATCCAAATACACTAATAAAATATTAATACAATTATAGACAAGAATTACAGCAATGATTTGAAGAACTTCTACATGAAGCAAATCCAAATAAAGGAAGAATACACACACACTATGGGAGTGAAATTACATGCAATATTTAAGGCGAGGACAATAATAAGCGAAGAAAATTTTTTAGTGTAAAAATAAAATGTAAAAGTAAATATGTAACTTATACAACATGGAAGAATGCAATATATATACAGAACCAATTAATGATCATTTAGGCACAATAATAACATATAGTGAATACTTCGTACATGATAATATAAATAGTATAATTCCATTTTCTGTACAATTGAACTCTCTTTGTTGACAATTTATGTAATTTAATATTTACACAACAACAATTTGTGATGCAACTTGCCTTGAGGGCCAAGGGCTACCTACCAACTACCGGCCTCAGTCCCACATGCCTCCGTAGAGATGGGCGATCATCAAACAGGTTATAGGGTGACATGTGGTCAGCATGACAAACCTCCAACCGTTGTAGGTTTTCATGACTGGGTTATGCTACTCGTTCGTAGCTACTAAATTTCTTCATGATGGTGGGTCCCATACACAGGCTGAAATCTCAGGAGAGTAGTTAGGGTTCCTGCAGAAGACTCAAACCAGCTTGCATCCCGTAGTCAGAGCATATTGTCTGCTTTCCCCAGACACATTCTGTGTTGTGGGATTTCCTACATATGACTATATAACACAATATACTGCCCTGAAGACCGAGCCAGGCCAAGTCTGTGAAATATTGGTATGCATAAGAAGAAAAGGACATGAATGGTGGCTAAAAGTATAACCAATCATCATGAAGTAGATACAATATGTAATGTATAGGGTGTTTCCATGACCCTTATTCAAACTGGCAGGGTGGTTGGAGACTAGACCCACGTACTAATATGAGATAAGGAATTTTGGTCTGGAAACACATCATTGAAAGTTACGAGGCGTATTCGGAAAGCAAGTACCGAAAGGGTGTAAAAAATAAAGTAAAATAGTTTCGTAGCTTTTTTTATTTGCATTGCATTCTACAGACATTAAACTACTTTTCTACATAGTTTCCACAAGTTTCAAGCATTTGTCGTAGCGTGGCACTAGTTTTTGTATCCCATCATCAAAGAATGTTCCTGCCTGTGACGAAAGCCATCCATGCACTGCTGCTTCGACGTCGTCATCCTCGTCGAAATGCTGAACAGCAAGAAACTTCTTCTTCAGATGAAGAAAGAGATGGTAGTCACTTGGTGCCAAGTCAGGGCTGTTGGCAAATGAACAAATTGTTCCCAGCCAAATGACATGATGAAATTTTGAGTTTGTTGGGCCGTATGCGGACGAGCATTGTCGTGAAGCAACACAATGCCTTCCCTAAGCATTCCGCATCTTTTGTTTTCAATTGCACGACGCAGCCGGATTAATGTGTCACAGCAGGCATCTTTGTTGCAGGGGGGTCTGTCCTGTAGGCAAGAATTCAACCATTCTTGCATTGAGAAAACAAATCACAGACAGGACTTCACAGTCGGCGGGCTGATTGATTTTCTTGAACATTTCAAACCTTCAGAAAACTACGAAGAAAAAGCATGACCTGCTTCCATGCGTGCCTGTGGCTAACTAATGGATGAAGGACGTCAGCGAGAACTCACACGGTCGCGACTGCATCGCTACAGCGGCAATATTTGCAAACAGTACTTACTTTATGAATACGCTTCGTATAAGCCAAACTAGTCGGGCCAGCCTATGACAGTATAATAAGACAACTGAAGATGCAGCTTGTAGATTCAATACAGACATTACTAGAGTGTGTTGTAGCAATTTATGATGAGAACGTTACAATAATTGCTCAAAATGGTGGCCTCCAACATCGATGCAGGCACGACAGCATCGCAAGGAGCTTTGTCACATCTGCCCTATCATCCCTGGAGTCGTTCTGACGATATCACGGGCAGCAAGGATTCTTGCCACCAGGTCCTCTTCAATGTCTACTGCTGTCTCATAGACAACACTTTTGACATGACCCCATAAGAAAAAAATCGAGTGGGGTCAGATCAGGTGAACAAGCTGGCCAAGAAACAGGGCCTCCTTGTGCTATCCACAATCGAGGGAAAGAAGAGTCATTTCAAAAGAGTTGTCACCGGTAGAAAGTGGGGAGAACAGATCAGGCGAGCGACTCCACGGATGTTAGAACAGATGTAACAGAGTTTCTTGTGTTGCTATCATGCCTACATCGATGCTGGGGGCCACCACTTTGAACAACTATACTCTTGTCCCAGCTATCTCTAGAGCAGGTTAGGTTAGGTGGTGAGGTTGAAGTTTGGTTCGCAGTGCATGGATTTGTTTATTTTAATGTAATTTAGATTACAGAACTTTAGTTTTTATAATATTGTCCGGCCAAATTTGTGTCAGCTGCCACAGTTAGACGTGGGGGCATAAAGCGAGACAGCTCCACCAATGAACACATGAGAGGGACATAATTGCATCGAGGGGGTGGGGGGGAAGCGACTGCAGTTACCAGCCTTCGAGCAGTGTGTAGTGCTTCGCTCTGGCTAATCTATCTCTCCCGCTTCTCTGATGCTATGCACGGCCTTGCTCTACCTGAGACAGGGTATACTGTATCGTTTTCGTCATAGTGTTACAATACACTGCAGTAACTTCTGTATTGAATCTACAAGCTGCATCTTTGTTATCTTAACACTGTCATAAGCAGCCGCAACTAGTTTGGCTTATAACTTTTTAATGGCACATTTCCGAACTGGGGTTCCATATCTCATGTTGGTACTTGGGTCAGTTCTCAATACACCCTGTCAGTTTGAATCAAGGTCACAGAAACCCCCTGTATAGAGAAGTATTGTAATAGTATTATTGATGAATTTATTACAATTAGTTTATAATAAAAGTAACCAATTATGTTATTCTTATCATTGAATATGCTACTACTACCACCACTAATTAAATTTTGTAGCAAAAACTTAACCAATCCTCTAAAAAAAAAAAAATACTTGTGTTTCCCATGTTCTGGACCAATCTTTTCATTTGATACTTTCATATCCTTTTTCAACATGATACGTCAAGTACAAAACATCAATTCTTGTCATGTTTATAGGGTCCAGCTGGTCCACCAGGCATATCTTTAATGGGCGAGAAAGGTGAGATGGGACCTGCAGGGCCACCAGGTCCTCCTGGGTCCCCAACAGGGAGGACTTATGATTATGGAAGGGAATCGTTAATTCCACCCCGTCATGGTAAGTGGCAGCATGTCTGTGTGAAGATGTTAATTTTTTTTGGTTTACATATTTTTTTAGGAATGGAACATGTATTTATATAACCTTTAGTGGTTTTGGCCAGAATTCAAACCTTGACTCCTAGGTATTATGAAAATGTTTTATTAATTTTTTCCTTGCTGATTGTAAAAAAATTCTTTCTTGTATCCACAGCACATTTTCAAAAATTCCATGGCTTCTGGGAATTATTGGTGCTGGAAATTATATTATTTTTTTTTCACAGGTCATTATAAACTGCTACAGAAGAATATTCATCAGTGTAGTGCATGTTAATCTTAGTGATAAGAAACGTGCCTTTTGGTATTGCTGAGAAAAGTTCAGAAAAATTGAGATGCCATTACATACAACAGATTTGATCATTCATATCAATTTGAACTTGCAATGATCTTTATGTTTGATGTGTTGTTAAATCATGTGAGTGTAATTCTACATTTATATTAATTAGTCTGAAATTCAGTGTTCAAATTCATATACCACTGGTGACACGTTGAACATTAGAGGTATTAGAAATATCGAAATCAGAAAAAAATTATGTTGACAAACATGGAATTCTGTGAATTTTGTTTTGGTAATGTACCATTCGTTTTGGTTTTGTTTGGAAATGTACCACTAATTCAAACATTATAATTTCTCGTATCAAACATAATTTATCAATAGATTTGAGTACATTGTGAATGTAGTCCAATCTATACTGTCCCAGGCAGACTGTCTGAAAATTTCTGCCTCTATACTTCTGTTCTGAGTAACCTTTTCACTCAAAATTCCCAGTTACAAAAATATTTACTAAAATATTTACGTGGTTTTAATGTTTGCATGATATAATTTGTGCAGAATTGAACTACATCTTCAGCGTATGTGGATGTTTTTGCTAGTATGTTATTGGTACATACAAATATAATTTTACACATGATGTAGGCAGTGGCGGCTGGCAGCTAGTATTATGGGTAGTGGCAACGTGATCAAGAAATCGAAAATTTTTCGCTAGCATATGTCATAGAAATCTAATGAAAGAGGTAATTTTAATGGAACTTTGTTTCCTAAAATTGCAGACAAAAATTCAGAGGTCCTAAGATTGGTTTATTTTACTTCGCATTCGTACTACTTTTGGCTAATCGCGAAGATAAGGATGAGTGAACACTCACAAAGAACACCGATGCCCAGGCCAAGATTCGAACCCGCAATCCCTGGCATCGTAACATGCTGTGCGGAGGTCGGCCAGAGTTTCTAGGAAATAAATGCAACTATTAAAATTTCGATGCCTGTCACCTTTACCATTTTTTTTGATATTTTTAAATAGAATTGATGTTTAAATCTGGCGTGAGACAGCCAAGTTGTTTAACTTTTAATTTAAAATCGCATAGTACCTTGAAAAACTGTGTTTCACACACCATCGGACACTTTCGCTTCACTAAAAAGAAAAACACTGAACAATTAGAGACACAGAGTCGATCACGGTATTCTCACCTTGCTTTGTTTATAATTTGCAACCCCAGCACAGCAGACGGTACATCAATGATCAGTGTTACTAACAACTGAAATATGATTATCTGCTAAATGAACTGTAGATCTACAATTTTTAGAATTCAATGCAAGAAATTGAATTATATCTCCAAGTGAAATTCTTATACTGATAGATTTTCCGTGTGATTTTTTACAAATATTAAAGTAAAAAATCCCCTGGTGATGCAAATTCTCTTTCATGTTTAGGCAATTCTTTTGTACAGTAAATGTCTTCAATGTTGTCAACATCAGTTGCATCACATGAGTGTCTGTGTGCATGAGAGCAAGGGATATATCTTTTCTTAAGGAAGAAATCGATAACAATAGAGCCTGGATGGCTCTTTAGATGCATATATCTAAATGGTTATATAAATTTGGGGAAGATATTACGTTCGTTCTTGCCAAATATACAGGAAAGGATCTTTCTCGCGAATTACTTCTCCAACGAGTATTACAAATCGGTCAGGATTAGTCACTTCTCTGTGAAGTTTTCAACTATGTCAACACAATGCGAAAGCTCTCGCGTTGTGCCACGACTCGAGCTGGCACGGCTGGTTGTCTTACGGCTGTCACTGGGCTACCACCCCACCTCCTCGCTCGTTAACTGCGGAGACTTTTTCATGCCTCCGCGCATGCCTCTGCGCACAGGCCAGACTATGCTGGCCCAGAGCAAGTGAGAGAACAGCTGAGGATGCGGCGGCCGTAAACTCGAACGCTTACAATATTTGAATCTCCTCGTTCGTAAATGTATTAATTTAACTATATTTTGGTAAAGTAAGTGCTATTTCTTTTTCTGAGGGTAGAGCCATGGCACAGCGGCTCTCCCCTTAGAGCCGCCGCTGGATGTAGGTATATCATAATCTACCATTATATTTTGTTGCATAATATTTGCTTTTCGAACAAACTGTGTTTTAAGTGCTTGCCTATTTAAAAATGTAATATTAAGTATTTTTATTGTTGTGTTTTTGTGCTACCATCTGAAGGATCATCAAGCAGTTTGGAGCAGCTTAAGGCACTTAAAGAACTTAAAACACTGAAAGAAGTGCAGGAAGCTTTAGGTAAAAAAGGTGGATAGACTAGAGAAACATGTACTAATTGTGAAAATTCAGTTTTTCAGAATTTTTTGATGTAACTTGCAGAAACTTCAATTTTCATTGGGTAATATTTGTGGTTAGCATTTTATTTGAAAGTACATTTCACAAGAACTTCTCATTTGTTCCAAAAATTATTCACATAATATTGAACATTTTTAAAACTTCTGAATGCATTTAAATGTTGTCATACTTAAATAGGATCTAAATTTTTGCTTGCATGCACATAGCTTTGTGTGTATTTCTTTCGACATTTATGCTTTAAATTGATTTAAAAACATTTTAGTTTAAAATAAGCATAATTCTACTGCATACGTTGTAGGGTTATCGACATAGGCATAGCTAGAACTTTATATTTGGGTGTGCACAAAGAAAGAAAAATGAGGTCTTGTACCTTTTTAATAGCATGTTTTGCAACACAATCACTTGGCTCTTTAACTGCACTGATGTTTGTAAAGGAATATAAATTCACTAAATGACAGTGTTGAAAGTTTCTGAATATATGTAGTAGAAAAAAAATCAAATTGCATAGAAATTACACACACAAGAAAATGTTCATAACTGTTACAAACAAATTTATCAAAATACACGTCATCTATAGCAAGAGACGTCTGTCAAAAGGTACAATGTTCTTAAACTCATCAATAACTTCATTTACATCAATAGACGAAGCTTTTTCTGTTCCACAAATAGCAAGAGCAGGGCTTCCAATCTATCCTGCATCCAGTGGCGTGCCCAGGATTTTAGAAAGGGAGGGGTTAAGTACACTTTTTCTGGTAGTCAGCTCTCATTTTGCCATCTTTTCCTACCTTTGATGTTCTTTTTTTTAGGAATACTGGACCAAAAGGGGGGGGTTATAACCCCCACCAACCCCCCCTTGGGCACGCCACTGCCTGCATCTGAGTTCGTCTTAATTTAGTTTTAACTTGGGTAAGCTTGGAGAAAGCTCTCTCTCACACATGCAGCTTGTGACAAGTATAGAAGAAAAGCACTGTAGTACAGAGTAGAATACAGTAAATATCTTCTTTCTCTCTTCTTTCTCAAATATGTTACGGTGACATTGTTGTTATAGTTATACATTATACATATTGTATCCCTGTATTATATCAGTTTTTAATTTCGAGCGTTCAGTAAAGAAAAGAACCTATTTCCACAAATATAGGTAAGTTTTAGACCAATATTGAGGAAGGGGGGTGGGATTCGGGGATAAACTCAGCGAGTTCAATATTTCGAATAATCTCTACTTTTAATAATTTTGTCCTGGAAAAAGAAAGATGCCGCTTATTTTCTCTCTTATTGAAATATCTGTCTTTAATTCTCTTTGATAAAGCAGCTCATTTGGGTGTGCCTAGGCACACCCTGCAAACCCCGTAGCTACGCCTATGGTTATCGATGGATTTTCTTTATAATAATAAATGTGGTGATCAAAAAACATTCTAGTCAGATTAATTTAGATGTATTTCTATACACATGTAAATTTGAAGTAGGTGTTTGTCTTTAGATAAATTTGGGTTTTATTTGATTTGACTTTCAATTTCTCTTGTGTGCCATAAATAACTTATGTCACAACCAAGTTATATTTGAGTGTTATGTCTTGTGATATAAAGTTCATAAGAAACTTCATTGTTGTGTCCATTTCTACAATAAATATATATATATATATTTTTAAATCACTGTGATATTTGTTCAGAATCCATACACAGAATTTTATTGATTGCATGCTCCTTTCTTTGAGGTCCCCCAGGACCCCCAGGTCCACCAGGCCCCCCAGGACGAACCATGCCTACTGTGGAAGCAGAAACAACCAAAATTGTTCCTGGAGCCGTCACATTTCAGAATACTGAAGCTATGATTAAGGTAACTAATCATTATTGATGTAACGCTGGCTATGCATTAGGGATTAATGCATATGAAAATTTACCAGCATTAATATTGCGCTGATCTGATGTAAAATCGAAATGGATGTAAAGCGTTGATTTTATTTTTTGATACCAATCCAACTACTACCATCTGTAATGATATATTTTAATTAATACCACTTTGAACCATGGCTGATATTCTTACAGACTCCCAATAATACCCATGCCAATACTTGAAAATTATAACAATGGAAACAGTCACATGAACAACTTCATGGGCATAACTTGGGCCTAACTTTAGAGGGACAAAATAAAACTTGGGACTTAACTTTTGGGGCAGAATCAAACTTGAGACTTAACTTATGGGGGCAGAAAATAATCAAACTTGGGACTTAACTTTTGGAGGCAGAATCAAACTTGGGACTTCGGGAGCCAGGATCAACAAGTTTTCCATCCCGTAAAAAGTCCAGAACTATTTTGCTAAGTAACTCACATTTTCGAAATCATAAAATATACTTGGCTACTCAGGTCTCAGGAGGTTAAGAAAAGTATCCTTAATTTTTAAATTTAGTAACATGATTTTTTTTGAGGGGTGGGGCAACTGCCCCCTCTTGCCCCCACCAAGTTACGATTATGAACAACTTGTAAACAACTTACTGACAGAGACAAGAGAGACATTAAATTGCAGAAAAATTGCTTTTTGCTTTTAGACTATAGTAGTGACAACATTTTATGAACAGATGAAACAGTTTTCTGCACCGTGGAACTTAGTGTTTGAGAAAAAAAATTAGAAAAGAAAGCAACATGGATGATTGTTTTGCTGTTTCTGTCATTCTTTTTTATACAATTTTGTTCATGTGACCGATTCAATTCAAGATTGTTCTGTATATTTATAAATTTTAGTATAACAGATTTTCATTCGAACTATAGCAATCTACCAGAGTTTCTATTTAAAATGTTCATAATTTCACATGAGACAATTGATGACAATATTGTTGAAAATATGAGGAAATTTATGCATTTTGCATAATTTCCAGGGTATTTAGATTTGGCAAAGTGCTGCATGCATTTTTGTGGACCCATTAAGATTTCCAGACTGTGAAAAACTATCAGCTAGTATCGGTGATTAAAGACCAACCGATATGTTCTGGCACTGGTACAGTGGGATCCACTAGTATTGCTCGGCAAATTGTCCATGACTATTTTAATTAATTTTTCTCTTACATTCTATGTCTTTTTAAGCGATTGATTTTTATGTATACTGATGCAGAAGTTGTCAACAGCTTGTTTTGAATTTTCTTTTAATTCTTGAAGCTCTTATTGGGTCAAATGAAGTGCATGAGCATGGTGATGGACAATTTGAATGGCAATACTCATGGATTCCACTGCACTAATGAATCTGTTTCAGCTCAGTCCTGCATCATTGCATGCTTTGTTTTGTATTACATACAAGTATGCTTGAATGTAAAAGTTCCTTTATTGAACACTTGGGACTTGATCTTACATTCTATTCTCTTGTTGATATTAAGGAGATAATATTTCAGAAAAGTATTTCTGAAGAAGATTCAAATGTAAATTTTCAAATTGCTTCAAGTGTGAATTCCAAACTTCTCTGACATGGTATGCCAAGACTGCACAAGAGATAATCCTCCCTGGTATCTTACACCCAAAAACAGGTCTTCCCCAGACCACTAGACAAGGTGGAGCCTTGGCCTCTTGATAAAATAATTCACCCAGGCACTAGGTTTGTATCACACCTTACACTAACCATTCAGTCAACACCTTCCCCAAACATTTATTTGAATGTTTCTCCTAATGCAACAAAGAAGTACATTACTACAACATGGAAGAATAACTCCAATCTTGTAGCTCCAACTCATAACACATCACTGTTTGAAAGGTCCAAAATCCCACCTATATAATAAGTTACCATATCATATGAAAACTATTGAACCAATAGCCAAATTAAAAAAATAAATCCTACATTGCTTTTACTCAGTGAATAAGTTTATCAATCTCCAATCCATCAACCCTCAAGTGTATTGATGGATTGGAGGTTCAATGATTCATGTAAGTGCAAGAAAAAATGTAATTATAGTACAGTGGGATCCACTAGTATTGTTTGGAAAATTGTTCGACTATTTTCATTAATTTTTGTCTTACAAATATTAAAAAATATATATTTTTATTATATAAAGTAAATAAAAATATAAGGTAAAAGTGAATTACTTACACCAACATGAGTCTCCTTCGTTGATATATGCTACGTTATATAATAAAAAATATATATATTTTTAATATTTGTCATAAGAGTAATTCACACAAAATAACAATATGAATTTTCTCTTACATCCTTTGTGTTTTTAAGCAATGGATTTTTATGTATGATGGTGCAGAAGTTGTCAACAGCTTGTTTTGAGTTTTCTTTTAATTCTTGAAGCTCTTATTGGGTCAAATAAAGTGCACAAATGTTTGTGATAGACAATTTGCACAGTAATACTCATGGATCCCACTGTACCAACATAGACCCACAATAGATTGGATGCCATCTCACGTCTCACATCTGTTATGCAATTTGAGTGCAATTCTTAGTATATTCTCTTTATATTGTAACCTCAACATAATTTACTGATTTTACTATAATATAATAGACTGTATCACTAAAATGAGTACACACCTTTCAGCATTGAACTGAAACAGGCTAAGGCATCATTTCATTGTATCAACTCCCTATATTATATTATTGATTGGTTGATTGATTGAGATGGTGTTTTTATGTCCACTTTGTGCACATCAAGGCTAATCAGAACTGGACCTACAGTTTAAAGTGGAATCTGAACCACCATGTTCCTTCACCGGGTATCGAACCTGCGACCCCTTGATTACAAGGTGACGATGCAACCACTGCACCATCGGAGATGCTATATTATATTATTGTATTTCATTGTTTTAATATATTATAATGTGAACACAAATTGATTGACATGTTCATCACAGCATGTAAATGCAAACATGTGAAATGGATAAAATAAATCTAATCTAATCGCATCCTGTGTTCTGGAATTGTTGACAAATGAATGCCTAGACAAATACACAACCCTCAGGATGGAGACAAAACCCATCTCCGAAACTAGGTATGGATAGAAAGAAAAAACAGTGGTTAAAAGCACAATAATTCAACATGAATAAATCACCACTGATCAGCTACAAAGAAGTTTATTTTCTTCTACAAAGCGAACAATAAAAACGCTACATAGTCCCATGCAGCTGTGCAGCTGTGCAAAATTATTGAGGGGGCTCTGATCACTGAAATAAATTAATGAATAACTCACTCTCCCTTTTTTAAGTTTTGGCTTCAGTGTTCGGAATCTCATAAAAGACCATGAATTCCTAAAAAATATCCAAATTTTTATTCACAGTTCGAATGCAGAATATTAATTGTCCATGGATGGATATGTCACAAGTTTCGTCAACCATAATAGCAAAATATTCCCGACTTTTAATATCTGCTACCACGGAGCGCAAAACAGATCTCCCTAATATATCAGTGATCTTGTTCTGAATGTCATTTGAGAGCCATTTGTAGCCCGAACTACCCTAGTTCATGCACTTCGTTTTTTGAAACTCTTTTTAGTAAAAATTTTAACAATACTCATAATTACATACTTAGTATATAGTAATAAGTCATGTGTTTTGCTGTCTCTGGTCATAGCCCCCCCCCCCCCCCAAAGTTGGTGGTTTAGCAGTGTCAGCCCCCCAAAGTTGATGGTCTAGAACATATCAAATGTGTATTTAAAGTTAAGTTTATGTGGCACAATTCAGAGTAAACTTTACAAGAGAAGCAAAATAATACATTAGACCCTCTTAAGCAAAATTATTTCGGGGCTCTGCCCCCACATCGTTAACATTGGGGGCTCGAGCCCCCCCAAGCCCCAAGGAGTCGGAGCCTGAGGTCCCATGCAATCTCTCTGTTAGGTTTAGAGCAGAATTAGGTTTGAGATAATGTTATCTAGAGGCAGTGTTATCTAGAGTCATTTACAAGGGTCGTTCAAGGTTAACCGGGATTTTCGTACGTAAAAAATCGATGAATAGCCGGATCATGATGAAACGTGCGGGTGACGTAATGTATTCCTTCGCGAGTAACTAGCGACCGGCATGACGTATTTCGCGCATGCGCAGCAGTTGCAGCGAACATGGTGGCAAGCAGTGTGTCTGTGGCTGTGGAGCAGCGGTGTGTAATCAAATTTTTCGTGAAGGAGAAAGTGAAACCAGCTGAGATTTTCAGACGATTGCAAGCACAGTATGGTGAACAAACGATGTCGTGGACAAGAGTGTACGAATGGTGTGAGCAGTTTTGCGAAGGACGGGAGCTGGTGACAAATGAAGCGCATGGACACATTCGCCCTACTGCAGACACACCAGTGAATATTGCACGTGTTGAGCAAATGATTCTTGAGAACCGGCAAGTAACAGTGCGGGATATTGCTGCCGAGGTGAATATCAGTGTCGGGAGTGTTGAGACAATCATTCACGACCACTTACGCTTCCGCAAAATCTGTGCAAGGTGGGTTCCCCGCCAGCTGACATTCGATCAGAAGTGGACACGCAGGATGGTCTGTGAACAGCTTCTGAATCGGTTTCGAGCAGAAGGTGATGAATTGTTGCAATCTATCATCACGTGTGATGAAACATGGTTGCACAATTCAACCCCAGAGACCAAAAGACGCAGCATGGAGTGGCGGCATAAAGGTTCCCCGCCCCCCAAGAAAAGCAAAATGCAGCCGTCCGCTGCAAAGATCATGGCAAGTGTCTTCTGGGACATGAAGGGCGTTATCCATGTGGATTTTCTGGACAAAGGGAGCACGATTAATGCCCAGTATTACTCCACATTGTTGAGTGGTGCTGTACGAAAGTCCACAAGAGAAGACCTGGGATGTTGTCTGGAAATGTCATTCTTCTCCATGACAATGCCCGCCCTCACACGGCCAATGTGACAACAACAACTCTGGCCGACATGCGCTGGGAAGTTCTGCCTCATCCCCCCAACAGTCCGGATTTAGCCCCCAGTGATTATCATTTGTTTGCACCCCTTAAAGACCATCTGGGAGGGAAGAAATTCACGACAGACGAAGCACTGCGGAGCGATGTCCTCCAGTGGCTACGACAACAACCAAGTTCTTTCTAAGCCAAAGGAATTCGGGAGCTGCCAGAACGATGGCAACGGTGCCTCAGCGCGCACGGAGAATACTTTGAAAAACTGACATAGTTTGGTGTTTCTTCTGCTACCTATTTCCTCTGCAGAAATAAAAGTCCCGGTCAACCTTGAACGACCCTTGTATTTATGACTGATTCACACAATATTTAACAACATATTACAGAGACATGGTGGTTTATAAATTAATGTAATGCTACTCAGCTTTTTAATAAAGCATAACATGTTTTGTTCACATTGTGATGTTTTCTTTTAACAGAAATAAATGTCAAGTTACTTGAATTTCTTCATTTCAGATGTCAACAGTAAGTCCAGTTGGAACTATAGCTTACATAATTGATGAAGAAGCCCTGTTAGTAAGAGTTAAGCAGGGATGGCAGTATATAGCGGTAAGCAGTGTTGTTATTATTATTATTTTAGCTCTGTAACTTTACGTAAACATAATGATATGATGTGTTGATGTAGCATCATTGTGCATTCAGGAGAAAATTGCTATTGTTAGGAACTTAATGAAAAACTTGCCAAATTATCTAATATGTTCATATGTACATTTTACACATGTGCAGTAGTTTTAAGATGATAATATTTGCACATCAAACACTATCTAAAATTTAACTCATTTAACTTTGTGACAACTTTGCACCATCAGTTTTTGAAAATTATTATGAGAATTTTTAATGTGTTTGACTTACCTCAATTCATCTTTTCCAGAATTTTGCATTTTATCTTGAATACCGAGAGTAGTGATCCTTTTCCTCTTTCCAGCTGGGTTCTCTGCTTCACATAACAACTCAGGCACCACCAACCACCACCACAGAACCTCCAGCACCAGTTAAACTGCCACTGGAGGCATCCAATCTGATCAACAGCATTGAAGGTCCAAGGGTAAGTCAGTATTTGCTTATTTAGTGTCATATTTTTCTATCTCTTTTCATGGTGGTTAAATGAAATAGATGAATAAAAAAAAGGAAAGAAAAGAAGAAGAATGAAACCTTCAATAGCAAGGCCGTGAGTCAAACGTTCAATACATTTGGTAACAGAAGCAATAATAGTGGTAACTGGTTCATGTGTAGCACGAAATGAAAAACGTAAGTTGTAATCAAGTCATATGAGCCTTGATGCTTTGTAAGTATGAAGATTGTTACAAAGTTTGTAAACATTTCATATTAAAATATTCATCAATTTAAACATTTAATTAATGTAAACATACTGGTGTGTGCAGGGTGGGTCGGAAGTGTGGGACAACCCTTATAAAAGACAAACAGGCTGACACACAGTAACCAAATGTCCCAACACTAAGGTGACCAGGTTTTTAAAACAACAAAATGGGACATTTTTCACGGACACCAAAATAATAGCCAAATGTGCTGGTTACTGGGACCGGCGGGTGAAGGAAAGCACGGGAAAGCACCAATCTCAACAGGCACGTGGGACTCCAGCTCAGTCATGCCTGGAACTCACTCCTCTGTAAAAACAAGACACCAGCCAATGAGAATACCAGGATGCAGAGTGAGCCAATAGGAAGACAGAGTCCAAACTCCGCCATATTATAGTCATGTATATTAACCTACACTGGTGTCCATTTCTACATTCCCTGAAGATGAGAGTAATGTATGCCCTTGAAACATTGGAAGCAAACTTGAATTTAACCTGGCTGGTAACCCGAGAATACTTGTTCGAATCACGTCGCCAGGAAAGCTACAATTCCTATTTTCGATTCCTTTACGGGGAGGAGAAACTTCACAGGATTCACCATATAGAATTCCTAGTTTCTTGATTCAAAGTTGCTGCAAGTCTATAGTATGTGGAAAAAAGCTTATAGCAAGCTTAATGAGATATTGGCAGAGGGGGTCAGTCGACCCCCCTGGAAATTTCGATCTATTTTTTTCAATTTATGGCAATTTATAAACGAAGCACTTTGTTTCGCCATATTTTGCGTCATTGTTTAAAAATGGTCTTGAGATATCGAATTTGGTACAAAAGTTTCATAATTTGCAACACTGAAACTGCTAATTTGTAACTTTCACACATTCCGAAGCTTCATATACTACTGTGTTTGCTGCTGCTACTGCTACTAATGTTAGAAGTAACTATTATGTAAACAGGGTTGTAACAAGTACTATATTATTATTATCATATAATAAACTTATTGGACGCTAAAATAAACTAAACTACAACTACTACTGCTGCTGCTGCTACTACTACTACTACTACTAGTAGTAATTATTATTATTATTATTATTATTATTATTACTATAACAACAACAACAATTTAAAATACCGATAATGCAATAATTTAAAAATGATCTCCTCCTTGATACATATTCCACTGGTCTGAATCACAATATTTTTGAGGTGAGCGTGTGTCCTCAACGTCTTCAATTCGACCCCCCTAGGAAAATTTCTGGCGACGCCCATGTCTGGCATCTAGATCATGCTACCAAGATGGTCTCGCCATGGACTCCAGATAGATCCTAATTATGAAGCAACCTTTAAACAACTCCATAAAAGAAAATATTAAACCCCTATTACAACTTACATATAAAGTCGTGGAGTGGGGTCCATGGTAGCATTGCCTGGATGGTTTTTCCTCTCACCAGCAAATGGGCTGTGCGTGTCATTTGTCTTTCATATGGGTGGTTCTGCACTTTTGGCCCACCCTGTGTTGTTGTTTACTATTTTGATGTTGAAACTTTGACATTCATTACAATGAATTTTCTTTCCCCTTATATTTCACATCAGAAATTATATTTTTAATCTTGTATGTTGCTTCATGTGTAATGGTAGTACTAATAGACAAAATTAATTCACCATTGTAATTTCATTTCCTTCTCTGCTTACAAGTCATTCCCAGTTATGGTAAGTATTTGCATTATTACATTGTATGTTTTAACTTTCGTGAACAAAGGTTAAAATGATTTTGTTTTGTACATGTTAAACTACTTTCAAACTGCAGAAAATTACAACCAAAGGAAATGTTCTAGTTCGTAATTTTTTTATATATAACTATAACTATGCTGAACAAATTAGTTTCTATGACAACCTGATGAAGACGCATTAAGCTTTTACCTTTGGCTGGTTTTGCGTTATATGTGTATTTTCTATTTTGTAGCTTTACAACATTAAATATACAGTAAAACCTCGTTAATCTGAACTAATGGGACGGATAAGTTGACCGGTTTAACGAAAGTCCGGATTAACTGAAATAACCTAAATGAACAGTATTAAGTGCATTAAGACTCCATTTATAGCAACAAACACATTTATTATGGTGTATTTAAAGGGGATAGGCCTAAATACACTATACAGTACAGTAAAATGTAAAGCAATACTGTAGATACAATGCAGTACGTACAATGAATGCAATTGTTGACTTCTAGCCACATTTAAAACTTGCATTCTGTTTTTTTTTTCCTGTCCGTATTAAGCGAAGTCCGGCTTATCAGGGTCTGGATTAATGAGATTTTACTGTACCTTATTTTGCATTTTCGTACTTGACATTAGAGTATGTATAATGTGTGCTTAACACTCATATTTCAGTTAAGAATGGCAGCTTTGAATGAACCATATACGGGTGACATGCATGGTGTCCGAGGTGCTGACTATGCCTGCTATCGTCAAGCAAGAAGAGCTAATCTCAGAGGAACATTCCGTGCATTCCTTTCTTCCAGAGTTCAAAACCTGGACTCCATTGTTCGTTACAAAGACAGAGACTTGCCAGTTGTAAACATAAAGGTAAGCTATAAGGATTATCTACATGTGTACCCATTGCTGTTACCAATACATACAGTAAGGGGGGCCCCATAGTGAAAAAAATATCGAGAATTCTATGTATTAGAGGTAAAAGTTCATGAATTACCAAGTTTGATTTTTATTGTGTAGCAGTAAGAGATTGACTGGCTGAGCAACTAAATCTTCCTACAGGATTCATATCTGTAGACAATTTACATAAGTTTACAACAAATGGTGTAGCTATAAAGGTATGAGATGAGAGATTTTCTTTCATATTGATGGCCTGGGAGAAGAAGTTAATTTGGGATTTCAGAGGTGATCCATGTGTCAAGTTGCCCAGGCTCCTTTGACTGAACTAGTAAGCCCCTGCTTATTACTGCAGGCATCACATTATTATATGTTACTGGCAGTGGCGTGCCCAGGATTTTCAAAAGGGAGGGGGTTATGTACACTTTTTTCTGGTAGCCATCCCTCATTTCATCATCTTTTTCTACCTTTGACGTTCTTTTTTTTTAGGAATACTGGGCCAAAGGGGGGGTTTATAACCCACACCAACCCCTCCTTGGGTATGCCACTGGAGTCAAGCACCTCCCACATATTAAATAATAATAATAATAATAATAAACAACGGAGCTGTAGAGTTATTTGTGGTTCCAGTTGACTTGTACCATAGAGCTGCATATTCTAAGTTCAATGACAATAAAAAATAAGATTGGGTCTTTCTATTCAGTGCTCACCTCAAACAATTTCTAGTTCTAATTGTGCCATTGGTGATCCACACCTGTTTCATAATCGATTTTTTAAAAGTGGAACTATCTGCTGAATTTCTGGGATCATATAAAATTTCAGGATCTATAATTTTGCTTGTATGTACTCATTGCTTGTATTGTAAAGTTATTTCTCTTGTGGTCTACTATTGTTACAAGCATAGAAACAGTTTTTTGTTGTTGACATTCATTTTTATTTTGATAAAAATTACAGTTCAACCATAATGATTGCAACACCTCGGTGGTTGCGGGGGCAACCCTCTATACCACTGACAGTGATGTTCTTAAAAGTCTACAAAACTAGTGTTAAATTCAGTGCTGATATAGTTTCTGGCTATCTCGAGCCAAAATTATCAAGGTATACACACTGCCAAAGCTAGTCAATATAAACTAAAAGGTAGTCAGTCATCCAGGGTTCAACTTATGAGAAATAATCTTTCCACACTGCTGCTACAGCTGTTAAATACAGACACCAGGCAAACAAACAGATATACTTCATCAGATCATTTATTTATTCTGTGTACTTGTCTAGGGCTTGTACTGAATTCAAAGTTCTTTCACATTCTGGTATCTTTGCTTCTACTTCTGGCCACCTTGCTCCATGTGGTTCAGTGAACCTATCATTCAACCTCTCACTCAGCTCTACTAACTCACTAACATTAAGTTTGTCTATTCTTACTAACACATCCCCTCAGTTAGTCTCAAACAAGGAACAAGCATCCCCATCAAACAATTTCCATTTCAAGTGCTGTGGATAATTACATTCCTTTTCACTTGTTAACTCATTTTTATTTTTCATGTATTCTTGATCGTTTTGTAGCATACGTATTTTGCTGATTTTTAGTGCATAGCAATCTTCAGTCTACAGCAATAAGAGAATAACTTATTGAAAGCTTGTGTCTCCACCATGGATCAACCCTATGCCTTTTGTATTCTGTACCACTGAACAACATTTGGGGGAGGGGGGATCCGAACCAAGTGTCTCAGAAATAATAATAATGATGATAATGATTAAATTAAAATATTTATATTAAATTAAATTAATAACATTAATTAAATATGTAAATTAATTAACAATGTATTGTTATTGTTATATGAATAGGTAAAAAGACAATATTAGAATAGAGATATAACAGCACACGTTCCTTATCTAGCTTATGTGTAGTTAGGATTGGCAAAAAATTGTATAAAAACAACTGCCCAGTAGACGAAAAGTAATCTATCCGATTATTGTGATAAGTATTACCACAAATCTCCAAGGGACATCCATAGGATATCCACAATGTCAAGATCAGATCCATGAATATTGGGGATATCCAATCCTGAATATCCAGAGAATCTCCAGTTTTGGATATCCAGGAGATCTCCTGTTGGAGATGTTTATGGGATATGTAGTATTACGTTCACGTGTTATTAAAAGTTTGAAATAAATGTTTTGATATCCAAAAGATTCATTCATAGTATCTAGTCTAAGTTCATTCTCTAGTATCTTATGTGATGCAGTAATAAATTGTAACTTAAAAACATCTCCCAAAGGAATTGCATCTTCTGTAGGCCCATTGTCTTTTCAGTGAGTCACACATATGCGCCAGGTCAGGCGAAAGTTTCCTTGCCACGAGCTTCCTTTGTGTCTTGAACACACTGCCAGTTTGCGTTGAGGACATTAAGTTGCTTAGCCATGATAGTCAAGAATAGACTTGTGAATATAAAGCATTTTTTGGATGTGTAGATGTGCGTGTGTGAATTTGTGTGCGTCTAGTGTGTGTATGTGAGAGTGGGTGAAAAAGAGAGAAAGTGGAGTACTTGTTATAAGCATATGTGTACCCGAAGTCTTCGATATGTGTAAATCTAGCCCAGGAATGTTATTTTCGTATCCAAAGTAACAGTTGGGCTGAAAAGTTCGTAGGCTAACATAATAAAAAATATTTTTTTGACAAAATTCGATTTTATTATTCAATATAGTTGCCTTCGAGGGCGATACAACGATTATAGCGGTCATACAATTTTTCGATGCCATTTTTATAGTACGATTTCTCTTTAGCCTCAAAATAGGCCTCAGTTTCGGCGATTACCTCTTCATCAGTGCTAAATTTCTTTCCAGCGAGCATTCTTTTAAGGTCTGCAAACAGGAAAAAGTCACTGGGGGCCAGATCTGGAGAATATGGTGGATGGGGAAGCAATTTTATTACGGTTGAATTCGCTAAACATTGCTCCGAATCATCAAAACATTGTTGCTTTTGATCGATTGTGAGCACGCGCGGCACCCATTTTGCACACAGCTTTCGCATGTTCAAATATTCATGCACAATATGTCCAACACGTTCCTTTGATATTTTTAAAGTCTCAGCTATCTCGATCAACTTCACTTTACGATGATTTAAAATTATTTTGTGGACTTTTTTGATGTTTTCGTCGGTAACAGCCTCTTTGGGGCGTCCACTGCGTGCATCGTCTTCGATGCTCATTTCGCCTCGTTTAAGTTTAGCAAACCACTTCTCAACGGTTGATTTTCCTGGTGCAGAGTCCGAATAATGTTTATCAAGCCAAGCCTTGGCTTCAACAGTATTTTTTTTTGCCAAAAAGCAATGCTTTATTAACACACGAAATTCTTTTTTTATCCATTTTTTCACAATAACAAAATCTGCTTCACTCACAATGCTATATCTCACGAACTAATTATCCGGCAGCTGTGAAATTTATACACGTATCTTTTGAAGGTTAGTACTAAGTAAAAATCACATGGATTTAATTCTAGTAACGCCATCTATGAGTCAGCCTACGAACTTTTCAGCCCAACTGTTATGTGCGAAAAATATCAGCATAATATACAGATTAAGTCCAATTTTAGTTCAGAATATATCCTTATCCATAATGAAATATAAACATCCAGATAATGTCCCAATCACATGAACCCATGTCTGAAACATGTCCAAAGCCATCCATAGGATGTCCAAAATAATCCACAGAATGTCCAAATCATGTTCAAAAATGATCCACAGAATATTCAAAACATATCCAGAATGTCCAAAAATGATCCACAGATTGTCCAAAACATATAGTTGCTGGAGATCCTATGGATGTCCCCTGGATAGACATTTGGATATCCAGGGGATGTCCTATGGATGTCTATTGGACATTCCAGAATATCCTATGGATGTCCACAAGATATCCATTAGATGTCTCCTGGATATTTGTATGCTGTATGGGATGTGCATAAATCTTCTTTAATACTTATACAGAGGTTGTTCCGCCTACGTTTGGCCAATTTCGTTCCTCCCCCCCTGCACTCAGAATGAACTCACCCAACCTTGCTCAGGCATGTTTGTCAGTGTAGTGTGTGAGCTGTAAAAGAGTGGTTGTGTTTTCTCACTGGGCCAAAAATCCCGCCAAAACTGAGCCGCTTTTTGGGAGGAGTGCGTTGTATAACTTTCCAAGTGTTTGCATTTTCTCGCTTGGCCGAAAATGCTGCCAAAACAGTTGCTTTTCGGAAGGTTTTGTTGTAGCCTTTTATGACGCAAAGTTCAGTGTGTCAATGATCAGGAAGTAGTGTAAGAGCAAGAATTGTGACGTTAGTTTGACTTTATTCAAGAATGTGATCGGCAAGTATAAGTGTTGCATGGCCCCAGCGTTCTGTTCTCCAACAAAGGGGACGAGAACACGGCCGTGCACACAAGCCACCACCAGTATGCAAGTGCAAGGTGCTGTTAACAGTTTCCAAAGACATATTTAGATGATTTTCCATCTGTCTTTGGGTCGGTGGATTCTCTTGCATGCCCATTATGCGAAGTTTCGCCTGCATACTGGTGGTTTGCTTGTGTGCACGGCTGTGTTCTCGTCCCCTTTGTTGGAGAACAGAACGCTGGGGCCATGCAACCCTTATACTTGCCGATCACATTCTTGAATAAAGTCAAACTAACGTCACAATTCTTGCTCTTACACTACTTCCTGATCATTGACACACTGAACTTTGCGTCATAAAAGGCTACAACAAAACCTTCCGAAAAGCAACTGTTTTGGCAGCATTTTCGGCCAAGCGAGAAAATGCAAACACTTGGAAAGTTATACAACGCACTCCTCCCAAAAAGCGGCTCAGTTTTGGCAGGATTTTTGGCCCAGTGAGAAAACACAACCTCTCTTTTACAGCTCACACACTACACTGACAAACATGCCTGACCAAGGTTGGGTGAGTTCATTCTGAGTGCAGGGGGGGAGGAACGAAATTGGCCAAACGTAGACGGAACAACCTCTGTATTAATAATAAATGAAAGAGGGGCGTTTACGGGTTCGAATCCGGTCTTACGTTATTATTAGGCATGGATGTTCATTCATGTAAAAGAAATTTAAGTACCAACATAATTAATACACGGGATTATACATCGTGTCGACAGTCCAAGAGTTTGGCCAATGGATGAGACGCATTTGTTCCCATTGCATTGGTCTTCATTTACGGGCCAAAATTATCACTACCAATAGGAATCAGAAATCAGAAATCAAGACACTGAACATTGAAACATGTTATGACATAATATTTAATGCATTACTGTTGACATACTTACAACATCTTGTCTCTCACCTACACATGCACCATTATAGACAAAACACTATCACCGACCCATGATGCACTGGGTCAAAACAAGTTAGCAGCGGCTGATGGCCAGCGTTACGTACAAACACTAGTCCTTTACGTGAGAACGATTTTCTATCAAGTTAAAAGTTAACGTTGAAATCTCAAAGCTAGGAAAGAGGAGAAAACAAATTCCTCTCCAACCTACAAAGGTGCTGAAATGAGAGTCTTAACTGTGAATGTTGCACTGTGTGTTTCTAAACTGTGAAATGTTCCAAACTGTGTATGTTGCACAGTGTCTATCGATCTGTGTCTGTTAAGTCCTTACTTCCTCTTTTTCCTTCGAGTTCCTTCGTTCCCGGAAGAATTGTTCTTCTTCTCTATTGGTCGTCGAACTTTTAACTCCTCCCACACGTGGTCATGTCTGCACCGAAGGGAAGGGTGATAACGCTTACACTGAAGGGTGATAATCGCGTAGCACAAAAACACAATAACCTCTTGTTTGAGAGCTGATCTCGAGAACGAATTCTAACTCGGACACTTCGTTAAAGTTATGTCTTCTGTGGCTGTCAAAACTTTACTGAGGCGAAGAGATACGGAGATATTTTCGGGCAGGGTTGTAGTTCAAGATTCCGTACTATCACTGTCACTGAGCCAGACTGGGGGGGGGGGGGGGCGTGATCGTGGAAGTTATGACATCTATTCGAGACTGCCATGTGTAGAGTAATTGTCTCGATTCTGAGCCTGGCCATCTGCGAACTCTCTTGAGAACAGAGGGTCCTTGTTTTAGACTGGGACAATTTTCGAAAATTCTGACTGTAGGAAGCATTTTTGAGGAAAAGCGGGCAAACAACATTTTCTGAATGTATTTGATGTGCTGATTACGAATATTTTGTTTGCCACTTTCGATTTTGGTGTTATATGCTTCAAATCGCTGAAAAACAAAATGGCGGCCATATGAAATGCATTCCTATTAACTTTTGAAGGAGCAGAAACAAAATAGTGATCTTGGTGTCAAACATTATGTTTTTGGGTATGCTGAATCCAAATATTATGTTTTCTAATCTGAAATTTTAAGCTATGTGCTCCAAATCGCTAAAAAACAAAATGGCGGCAATACGAAATGAGGTCCTAATAACTTTTGAGAGAGCAGAAAGAAAATAGTGATCTTGGTGTCAAACATTATGTTTTTGGGTATGCTGAATCCAAATATTATGTTTTGTAATCTGAAAGGTTAAGCTATGTGCTACAAATCGCTAAAAAACAAAATGGCGACCATACGAAATGAATTCCTATTAACTTTTGAAGGTGCAGAAACAAAATAGTGTTCTTGGTGTCAAACATTATATTTTTGGGTATGCTGAATCCAAATATTATGTTTTCTAATCTGAAATTTTAAGCTGTTTGTTCCAAATCGCTAAAAAACAAAATGGCGGCTATGTGCATCCATGCAATGTTTCGTATCCATACTTTTGAACTAGGAATAAAACAGTGTAACAGTAGGTTTTTAATACAGAAAAAAGTATAGAACATTTCTGAAGTAAAGATGCAAAATAATAATATTATTCAAGGCATAAGACCATATTGAAATATTAACAGCACCAGTGTTAGATAAATCCCCACGTTATCCTTATTCAACCTTATTTTGCCTTCAAAAATAATATAACATTTTTCTAGTCATGGATATTCATGCACTCCTTAGTGCCAGTATCTGCACATTTGCAAACTGCAGTACATACAAGCTGGCCTTTCCTATAGGAACACGTAGCGGATATACAAGCACCCAAACATCCACAGGTGACAATGTCGTATCAGGGTTGTGGAATTGGTGGCAGCGATTGAAGTTTTGGAAGGAGCTGTCCATCAACCATTTTTCATCCCAAGATAGTAGGTGGTGGTAGCACAGGTTTTGGTATGACCAACTGCCTCCACACCATGACTTGATAGTGGACCCATTATACATGAAACAGTAGAGCATCAGTAGTGGGGCGGGGGGGAGGCGGCAGTGCTTTTGGTGTTTTTCCTTTGCTGAACAGCTTTACTCTGGCTTCATCACAGCTGCTTGCATCCGGTACATCATACAACTTGCATACGAACTTCTCTGCCATGTGTGCTGTTCCTTGTTTCAATTCGTCAACACCAAGATTTAGTAGATCATTATTATTAGTGTTAAATATTCTCCATGGTGTCTTCTTACTGATCCCAGCAATGTAGGATACTGTGTCGCATCCTGTTATGGCGTGGAATGGGATGAGAGTTTCGAAGACAGGATCCGTAAATGAAAGCTTCTGCCTGACTTCATGTACTGGATTTTTTTTTTTTATGTTCCTGCTCGCAACCACAATTTCATACATTTCTTGTGAAATAACGCTACCAATTGCACTAATACATCTGCATCATGTGCTGAGACAACAATGTTATCAGCACCAGAATTAAGACAGTGAACTGCAATGCGCATGTCCGCCTCTTCGTGGTTTGCCTGCAATCCTTCAATAGACAAATCACGATTGTTTGTTCGTACGTCATCCTCCTTGTGAAATCCTCCGGAAACCAGGAGCATTGTTGATCAAATGATTAGAGAGAAAACAGGCCAAATCTTTTTTATTCTCCAAGTTAGCAAGAAAGTCACTGAATTTGTTGGGATTGGCACGGATCCATTTTCTATTACTCTCCTTACTAAATGAGCATGTTTCAAGTGCCTATCCCTTGTTCCAGCCTTGGTTGAAGTTGTGTTATACCGATCAAAGGTGACATCAATCCTCTTAAAGCTTCTTCCCATAGAAAGAACAAGGTTAAGAAATGCATCTGCCAGTTGACCAAAGTTTAAAAACCCCTGCAGGCTTTCCAAGTGCAACAACTAATGCTTGACCATCTATTATAAGGCATGACGCAGACGGAATTGATATATCAGGTGTACAAATGCCATCCTTGGTCATCAAGTCAGCTAGAATGACTTTGTTTCCTGTTCTCAGACTTCCGTTTGTGTTGGCAAGGGAGATCGGAATTGGCATTAGTTCATGACAGAAAATGCGATTTAGATTCACATTACGACCTGACTCATAGGCAGTTACGAGGTGCTGGAGAATATTTCTGTCAGTTTTCAAAATGGTTTGCTTGCCACTTACTACCAATTTAACTTCATAGAGGGACTTAAAGGTCTTTGCATTTGACTTATGTAGAGGATCACTTAACTTGTGTGTGACTTTTACCAGGGGCCATCATCCTTTCCTTCACGAAGGTGTCTAGCTTTACCTGGCCCAGTGTTTCAGCTTTGAGGAGAGTATCTTGAATATCTGAAGTAGCTAAATCCTTTGTTTGTGGCAATGTTCTGGAGGAACTGATATCTTAAGATGATGGCTCACAGGTGCAGGTCTTTTCAAATTTATAAGTGGATCCATGGTTCTATGTTTCTATCATTCTGAAATAAAGTAAAAAAAGAAATATATATATATTATAGGTTTAGTCATTTTTGTGGTTCTTTTGTTTAAAAAAGAGGAAAAAACTACAACAATTTTCAAAAAAGTCAGATTAGAAAACATAATATTTGGATTCAGCATACCCAGAAACATAATGTTTGACACCAAGATCACTATTTTCTTTCTGCTCCTTCAAAAGTTATTTGGATCTCATTTTGTATGGCCGCCATTTTGTTTTTTTAGCGATTTGGTGCCCATAGCTTAAAATTTCAGATTAGAAAAAATAATATTTGGATTCAGCATACCAAAAAACATAATGTTTGACACCGAGATCACTATTTTCTTTCTGCTCCTTCAAAAGTTATTTGGAGCTCATTTCGTATGGTCGCCATTTTGTTTTTTAGCGATTTGAAGCATATAACATCAAAATCGAGAGTGGCAAACAAAATATTCGGAATCAGCACATCAAATACATTCAGAAAATGTTGTTTGTCCGCTTTTCCTCAAAAATACTTCCTACACTTTTTACAGCCACATTTCTGAGAATTTGCACCAGGCTATTTAAGATGAGGGGGAAAGTCTTCATTGGGGTTTTAAATTTTAAAATGCCTGCAGTTCCAGTGATTAGCTCCATCTCTAAATTTCAGCCATCATGCTGAGCTTGAATTTATGTTGACGTGAGCTGAATGTGGACCAGATGGATATGAGAGTTTATTGCGGGACTCACTGGCTTCTTTATCTCGAAGTAGGGGCGGTGATATATGTGGGGCTTCATGGGAAAGAATGCTTGTTTACAGAGAAGGCTGTTCGTTTCTCAGAGAGCAGAAAAATGAAATCTTGGGGAAAAATGCATAGTAAGACCGATTGTAATGGTAATTCGTACATCTGGTAATTGGTACATCGGTTATATACTGCCCTTCAAGACTGTATGATTCCAATATAATCCTTGCCTTCCAATAAGTTCAATGGAAATAATAAACCTAGATTACACAACAAATGATATGAAAATTTATTTTCACTGTTTAATTTCAGTTCTTCGTAAGTCTTTCAGGAGGAGTCCAGACCTCCTGGACTCCCCCCGTAAATAGGTCCTTGATATCTGTGTAGGTTTATAATATTAGTTCTAGTTACACTGCAACTTCCTGCTGCTATTGGACACCCTTGGACATTTGAATGCTAATGCCATCTCCCTGAAGTTGAGGGAACTAACAACATTCAACTAATTCCTGTAATAAGAACAGAACTTGGTTGTAAATAACTATTGTTGAGTGAATGAAATTAAAAGGAGAACTCAAGACAACATTTTGCATGCTATTTTCCAACAATACCACAGCATGGAATATGAAAAACATATTTTAATAAACTCTGTACTCTTACATTTCATGTGCATTTTATTTTGCAGGGTGATGTACTGTTTAACTCTTGGAAGGAAATGTTTAGTGGTAACGGAGGCATGTTCTCTCAGCAACCCAGAATCTACAGTTTCAGTGGAAAGAATGTTCTTTCGGACTTCTCATGGTAAGTTTCCCACATTGGAATTCACTCATTACTTTTTTACCTGCCAATCTATTGGTCTATTTTGCTCACTTTGTAAAAACACATAAATGGAAAAGATATTAGTTTGCATCTGATCTCTTCACAGTCTCATCCTAGGAAATGGCAGTAAGTTTTTCTGTCACTGAATTTCTTTACAGTTCCTTGAGGGATGAAAAGCTTACATTATGATGATTGAAATTAATGAAAACCACTAAATTTATTACACACACATTAATAATAACTGTTCTACAGCCCTCAACCTATCCTGTGGCCTACCTTGCAACGTTCTACCATGTAATGAAGCTAATAAACGTAGAGGTGGATCCGTTAACATTTACAGAATACAGTTAAACTAAAAGCGTATGCCTCGCAGGAACATTCCGCTTAACTCTTTCATCCGATATTAAAAACAATATAGCGACCATGCAGGGTCTAATAATAATTGAATGGTGACCATGCAGGGTCGTTACAACCTGTAGAATGAAAAAAGAAAAGCTTTAGTTTTATTCACAATTTATTACATGTATCATACTTCCACACTCAACTACCAAATCACAAGCCAGCCAGCTGCCCCACTTGTCCTCTTCCATAGCTATGACTCTAGAATATCCTGAATAATATATAAAAATAATAAAGTGCTCCCCTGTGGTTTGCACCATGCCACGATGGCGTATAGCGGGTGTGGAGTTAGGGCCCCACACTTTCTTGATCACGGCCGAAGGTGGGGGTGATGTGATCAGCACCATGCCCCTGGCTACCTTTACCCCCCAGAGTTTCCTCCAGGTACCCACTTTATACGATGCTGGGTGGGCGCCTGAGCCACTTGAACAGGTTGAAAAAATCTCAGTTCTCCCCAGCCAGGGATTGAACCCAGGTCTCTTGCATGGTAGTCAGATTCCCTAACAATTGAGCTACCGCAGCTTCTATACTGAATAATATAAATTTTTTATTGGGGATCGGTCAGATTTAACTGTACTCTATTGCAGCAGCTGATGTATGCATATTGATGAATAGAGTCAAAATTGCTGATCTGATGTATCTATAATTTGTAATTTAGTGAAAATTTCTGAAATTTTGTTGTTGATGCAACAGCCCCTTGAGGATCAGAGCTTACATACTGGCTGCTGGCTGATCCACATGCCTCAGTAGAGGTGAGCGATCACCCAACCAGTTACAGAGTGGTGAGCACAACGACCACCCAGTTGTTGTTGCAAGTTTCCAAGAATGGGTTAGCCTACTCGATGGCGCAGTGGTATCCTCATTGCCTAGTAATCAAAGGGTCCCAGGTTCGATACCCGATGGAGGCTCATAGTGGTTCGGATTCCACTTTAAACTGTAGGTTCAGGGTCCCGATTAGCTGTACTGTGCATAAAGTGGACTTAAGGCACCAAATTAATCAATCAAACTAAGACTGGGCTACACTACTCAGTCACAGTTCTCCAATTTCCTTACGATGGTGGGTGGCCATCGTTCCCAATCACTGGCCAAAATCTGCCAGGAGACACAACCAGCGTGCTTCCCATAGCTAGAGCCCAAAGGCTGACACCTTAGGCCACATGACCATGATGCGGGACTATAATTTTTATGAATATAAAAGTATAATTCATGTACTCTGGTTTTGTAAAGTAAATGTCAAAATACATAGTTTTATTTACATGGTAAAATCTATTGCAGTTCTGATTTTTATGGAAGATTGTAATTTTTATTGGATCAGTGCAAAATCTGTTATAGATATCTGAATTTTTATAACTATACAATATTGGTTTAAGTTAAATTTTCAAATCAGTCCATCCATAGTTACAATGTTCAAGTATTGTTATTGGTATCAGTGGGAACCAGTGAGAATATTGACATCATTTATTAAAAGTAGGGCTGAGCCGATACTGATGCTGATGTATCAGTATCGACCGATAGCAGTGGTACTGGTATCAAAAAATATCGGTTGGAGTTTATTTGCCGATACCTGCTGATACTTTATCCTGGAAATTATGCAAAATTCACGTTTCTTTGAACTTTGAACCAGTTTTGTTTCAAAAAACTGAACTTAGTGATAACTAGACCTCGGATTTCAGGTTTTTAACCTATTTTTTTCCTTTGCAGGTAAAAAAGAAATAAGTTACGTCAGTGTTTCATTAAAACACTGGTTAATGATGAAGTTTTATAGTGCCTAAAATAACCTATTTTGCTTGTTTGAACCAATTTTACGTTTATGGTCCTAAATTAAACCTTTTTTTAACAATTCAATGACTGGCATGTTAACGATGTCGGGGCAGAGCCCCCCAAATAATTTTGCTTAAGAGGATCTAATGTATTATTTAGCTTCTCTTGTAAAGTGTACTCTGAATTGTGCCACATGAATTTAACTTTAAATACACATTTGAAATGTTATAGACCATCAACTTTGGGGGGCTGAGACCACTAAACCATCAACTTTTGGGGGGGAGCTATGACCAGAGACAGCAAAACACATGACTTATTACTATATACTAAGTATATAATGAGTATTGTTAACATTTTTACTAAAAAGAGTTTCAAAAGAAGATGTGCATGAACTAGGAGAGTGGATGGGACGTTCGGGCTACAAATGGCTCTCGCATGACATTCAGAACGAGATACTTGATATATTAGAGAGATCTGTTTTGCACTCCGTGGTAGCAGATATTAAAAGTCGGCAATATTTTGGTATTATGGTTAACGAAACTTGTGACATATCCATCTCTGAACAATTGACATTTTGCATTCTAACTGTGAATAAAAATTTTAATATTTTTGAGGAATTCATGGGCTTTTACGAGATTCCGAACACTGAGGCCAAAAATTAAAAAATGGAGGGAGTGAGTCATTCATCAATTTTTTCAGTGATCAGAGCCCCCCCAATAATTTTGACAAGTCGGCGCCCCTCCCCCCACTTCCCAGTTTTGGCACCCAATCGCCTCTACTGCCTGCACAGTCCAAAGTGGAAACTTCTGATGCATGTGGTCTTACTAACTTTTGCGTCAGTTCTGTCCTTTTGTAGCATTCACGCCTTGCGAAGTAACGTTTTTTCACCACTGACTATGTTTCAGTTGAAAGTTATTTAAAAGATAAAATAAAACATCTGCTTGTTCCTTTGTTTCATGTTTTACCAAAATTCACGCTTAATTCCCAGAGCCCAATAATTCGCGCATAATTCCTGGAATTCAAAGAATTCCCAGTAAGTAGCCACCCTGATATTGTGCAGCAAATTATACACACAAGTATAGTAATATAATAATTTGTGGATAATTTTGAAAATTATGCATACAAATGAAAATTTTGTTAGAAAATTAACATTTGGTTCTTATATATATCTACCAAAATTTCTTACGGTTCTTGTGATTTTATTAACGATTCTATCTAGTCAGTAATTTTCATGAATTTTGTATGGTTTAAGTTATTTGGAACCTATATTTCAGGATTTTTTGAGCCTAATTTAATATTTTTAAAACCTATTTCAGAATTTTTAGAACCTATTTTAGGATTTTTAGAGCCTATTTTAGGAACCTAAAAGCATGCTTTTTAGAACCTAAGAATCCGAGGTCTAGTGATAACAAACATATCATGTAATTTTATATTCTGATTGTAATATAATTAAGCCTTGTTTCCATATTAAAAACACTAAGTTGCTGACCAACTTCGTCAGTCTTCGTCTGAGGAAGACCCTGATACAGGGTTGAAATGTTACCTGTTAAGTGTATTTTATCTTAATAAACTGCCTTGGTCAGCAACTTAGTGTTTTTATATTCTGATGTAATTCTCAAATATTTTAAAATGAAAATCATTGTAAATTGATTTATATAATTATAATTAGAGTGGAATAGTAAGAAACTAACATTTAAAATATTTTGAACAACTTTTAATTATTAGTTTTCATGCATGGGTATTGGTGGAAATCGATGAGAGTATCGGTATCAGTACCAAGTGATATTGGCTCAGCCTTAGTTAAAAGTGTTCTCAGTTAACTTTTTATTAAAATATTCTTATTTGCATTTTATTTTACTTGCCATGAAGTTTGCAGCACTTTTAAATCCCCCTTCTGTCTCTGTTTATCAGGCCACAGAAAATAGTTTGGCATGGATCACATTCTCACGGCGAACGAGCCATGGATACATACTGCGATGCATGGCATTCTGCAAGCACGAATAAAGTAGGACTAGCATCCTCCTTGTTAAAAGATAGACTGCTCGACCAGGAGAAGTTCTCCTGCAACAATCGCTTCATCGTTTTGTGCATTGAAGCTACTAGTCAAACTTCATACAGAAGGAGAAGGGACGTCCATTCAAGTGATAAATTTTTCAGTTACGAAGATGAAATATTGAGGGAAGAGGAATATCATCATTTGCTGAAGAATGTAACAAGAGAATAAAAAAATACTCAGTGTTGTCAAGAAACATAAAAGCTCAGTGAATATGTACAATGTGAAGTGGGAACAAATATATTTAAAAAATCCGTAACTCCCATTATAACATGTTATGTTGTCCGCCATTTTCTCGGTTCAATGTGTCCAGAACAAGAAGAGCAATAATTGTTGTGTCACTGCCTGTAGTAAAATGTATTATTTATTTTTTTTCCTGCCGCAGGAATTTTAGTCAAATGTTAAGAGGCCTGTTTTCAACTTGCAGTAATAGTGCAGAGTATTTGAGATGAGTGACTGTCATTTTTTTTTTTTTTTTGGTGTAAGTATGATTTGTACTTCTGCTTAACATAATGATTTAAGTGAGGCGTTATGTTCAGTATTCTGTTTTATGTGCCACATTTTTCACTGTAAATCAGTACACATTTAATTGGTATATGTATATATATATTTTTTTTTTCAAAAATTACTTAATGAGCCTAGCAAGGTGTCACATTATATAATATGGCTGTAAAGAACATATTTTCTACCAAAAAGAACAAGAGTTCTCAGAATGAACTATTTAAATTGCACTGAAATGGAGAGTGTGTAAATTGAAATATTTCGCTGCCAGACTGTTAATATAGATAACATGTCTTTTGATTTTAGTGTGTAAAACAATAATCTACATTGAAATTCTTAGCACATACATGATTGGATTAACTTCTCCAACAAATATGTAATAATTCTGGTCATATTTCTTCTGTGAAAAATCATTTTATTTGCCTATGTATTTCAGTGATTCGCTTCCTGTGAATGGTGACAGTGAGTTGCAAAAATTGATAGGCAAATGAAGTCTTTTTTTATCGAAAACATACATGTAATTATTATATATTTGGTAAAAAGTTAATAGTTTTCACTTATAACCAACACTTATTGTGCAAAATCCATAATATTTATTTGAAATTGGAGTGTGAAACAATTATTCTTTCTTTCAGAGAATAATTTTCAAATGGAAAACACTCACTTAATATGATGTGAATATTCGTGATATTTGTAAGTTTTAACATTTACGAATGCTTTTTAAAAAAGACAGAACTGAAGACATACTCATTCAGAGCTTAAAAAATAAACTTAAGTAGTTTTGGGAAGTATTTGGTACATGTTTCAAAATCTGAAACAGGATATAATTTATTTTATGTATAATACATCCATAACTTTCTTTTTATTCAATAAGCAACTTTTGTAACTGAAACATGATAGTAAACAGGCCTCTATCTGAATATTTTGTGTGTTTGTGTTCGATTCTTCAAAATGCTGTCTCATTGTTATCATTAATAAATACTCTAGCTTTCAGTGTACTTATTCAATTGCTGAAATGACAGCCCATGCCAACATAAAGCTTTGCAAAGAATTCATATTCAGTCTACACTAAGAATAATATGTATTACATTACAGTATTAGCACTAAATTGTTTTTTCGACAAATTTTTGTGAATATTTTAGTTATATTTTATATGGCTTAAGAGAATTTAGCCATATAAATCAAAATGACTTAGTCAGAATATTTCAAAATAATATACTTAAAATAATTTATCTTTGTGGTATTGATTAAAATCGTTGTAAAAATGAAAAAATATGGCTATTCGCTTATAGAATATGTATAATTTATTAGAGGTATAAATTTAATTCAGATAACTTTAATAATATTATGGTGAACTCTAGCATAGTTTTCATTTCTTCATTTCTTGCATTTCTTATGCGTTTCTTTTTTTTAAACATCATGTAATAAATACTAAGTGTACAACATATGTTGAAGAATATGAGAGAAGATTATTTCATAAAAGCAGAAAGAATGGAGCATTTTCTCCAACCAAAAAGATCTTCAAATATTTGAATTGAGCAGATTTTGAAATTAGGGACATACGAAATCTATTCCTGTATTTTGTTAGAATCATTGAAATATCTGTTTTGTTCATCATCATACTTATATTTATGCTAGTCAACATAAGTAAAAAAACAAAATCATTATACACAGTTCTGCAACTTGGATTTCCCCACCTTTGTTAATGCAATAATCAAAATATACACTTATACTGTATTTCATAATTGAAATAGAAATTTTATATTAAATTTTCTGTTGATGTTTAAATTATAATTTCTATATGTGGCAAATGTTGGCAAAACTACATATTCTTTCAGATTTTATTAAGCTGACCTTTCAGTAAATCTGTTTGAATATGCAGTTAGTTCTAATTTTTCAATGTTAGATTTCTTTCTAATTCTCAAAATATATTTGTATTCAGTGTAGAGTATTTGATTCTGTAGTCAAAAACAGTTTTCATATAAAGTTTGTCAAAATTTAATGACATTGATCTGAAAATGAGTAACGTATCTCCCACAGAAATCAAAATCATAATTATAATCTTATAGTTGTTTTTATTTATAAATCTTTATAATAAAAACCTGTGGGATCATTCAATAGAATCAATAATAATTTTTATAAGAATACATGTCATTATCTATTACACGAGTTAAATCTCATCACATATGTAAATCGATATTACTTAATTATTTTTCTCACATACATTGGTTCTAAGATTGATTCATTGTAACAATTTCTGTGTTAGAAACTAAAATGTATTACGTACTTGAGAAATTCTAGTTAGAGAAGTTAAAATGTATTTGTTTATATTCCACATATATTTACAAACCCTGAAAGAATTTATTCCAGTCCAATTTTATAGAAAATTATCATCTTATATGTCTCTTCTGTCCTTTTTGGTAACAAATAATATATGTCCATGATGAATATGTTAGTATGCATGTGTGTGTATTGTATGTTTGTCAACATATTTATAAATATTCTCTCATTTTGTTGTTGGCAGTTGTTATAAATATTTGTTGATGTGAAATGAGCGAAAGACGCATAAACCAATTTTATATCAAAGACTGAACTGTGCTTTTTGAAAAAGCCAGTGTGGATGATATGCATAAGTGTCATGGAGACTTGAATAACTAAAAAAGAACTTCAAAGTAAAACAAATTAAATTTGTTGTAATTGTTTATAAAGCTGTATTGAGTGTAAGTTTTCTCTAATTATTGTAATTATGTATGATACATATACTTGGGCAGTAATTTATAATTTTATTTCCTTATCGAAATGTAGTTATTACAACAGCTGAGTTGCGTAACAGATATCCACAGCTACTTTGCATAAAACAGCTTATGAATACATATATTGAAATATATAAGATATAACTACATAATAATACTGTTTCCTCTTCTACAAACACATATATCAAGTCGAACGTCAGAATGAATACATGCTAAATGTCCCACAAGACAATTTGTGGAAATTGAAAAACTTTGTAAATGTTCTTTTAACTATGTTTAATGTCTTGTGCAGAAATGCGTGATTTTTCCACATATCTGATGCTTATTTGAAGCATTCGAGTTTACAAGTTAATTACGTGTGCATGAACGTACGTGTACTTGTCTATCCTAACTGTTAACTGTATTACGTTGTGTGTCGTAGTACTTGCTATTGAAATGCATATGTTACACTTTAATACTTCTATTGTTTAGTTGCTTGACGCTATTCACTGTCATTGCGTATGTAGCAGTGCCATTAACCTGATCTGCTGGTCAAATCTGCCAGCTTCGTGGTAATATGCTGTTAATGAATCCATTAAAATACTCATCCGATGTTGATATAAGTTAGATTCCATTTGCTGCTAGAGGTTTTGCAGTCTATGCCTGCTATCCCTACTAGCACCTACCTTGGAGAATTCGTTATATTTTCCAGATCTCTTTAAATATATATATGTATGTATGTAAAATTAATTTATACAGTAATGTGCATTTCCTTCTATGTAAATTGCCCGTGGATATTCAGTGCTGTTTTAGTAATAAAATTATTGAAGTTCACACTCTGTAATCTTATTTTGTGAATGAGTCTGGTGTTTTTTTGTAGTCTAATGGTTATTTCAGTGGTGGGGTTAGAAGGGATATGGATACACTTCAGCAGTTTGTACAGGGTGGGGTCACATTTGACTCCCAAAATGAGAAAAAATTACTGACTTCCCTTTAATTTGCAACTCTTGTCTCTTTTCTTGTATCTTCTTCCCAGTCGGAGGTTTATCCAGAAATTTGCTGGGGGGCAGGGTTAGGAAATTTCAGGGGGAGAGATTGATTTGATTTTATTTATTTCTATTTGATCATGTGTAGTGCAAAATTTACAATGATATCGAACAGGCCAATCTTATATAACTAAATACTAGGGATATGAAATTTTGGCCAATACCGATAAAGTACCGATATGAAATTTACCGATACCGATAACTGATATTCTACCGATCCGATATAAAATTACAAATGATCCTTGAAGAACCTGAAAGGTTCATTGACCTCCTTAATAAATGTTTGTTTCAAGGTGACTGCAGTGCAAAAAAAAATATATATTTAGACATTTACTTTTTTAGAAAGTAGGGTATGGAGTTTATCCATAAAAATTACAACAAAATGGCAGAATTGTGCACTAAATTATCATATATTTATGGATATATCGGTAATTTTACCGATAAATTGATATGCCTATATCGGCCGATACCGATAGAGTACCGATTAATCGGGCCCATCCCTACTAAATACCTAAATTATTAAATTTTACATTACATATAAATATTATACACAATACTATGTAAGCACACAAACAACCAATATGATTGTTACAGTGTAGGAGATGTGTGGATAAAAAAATCACTGTTCATAGGTTTCGATCTTCTCTTCTCGGTTTTACTATACCAGAGGTCCCGGATTTGAATTCCAGTCTTAGCATGGGTGTTCTTTGTGAGTGTCCCTTCTCCAATTTCATCGTGTCATTGGTAGTCCTCATCTTTGCAATTAGCCAAAGATGGCAGAAATGCGAAGTAAAAGAAGCCAAATCAATCGATCTTCTCAGTCTTAATATCTCTTTGTTTGTTCTTATTTCCTCTCTACTTGATCATTTCTTTTTCTGCTTTCTCTCTCATTTTCTTCTTTACTGTGTCACTTTAATATTTCTCTTCCTCTTTCCTCTTTAGTGCTGTCTCATTTTTATTTCTCCATTTTTCCCTCAGTTTTCTTCATCTCGTTTCTTTTTTCTTATTCTTGGTTCTTTATTTATCTCTCTCTCTCTGCATGACTTCTTTTGGTTGCAGGTGAGTGCCGCACTCACTTTTAATTTTAATGAAGTTCCATTTTAACAGTATTAAAAATATTGGCCTGTGGTGCTCTCTAAATGACCTTTAGTGTGTCATGAGTGACCTGATCACATTCTAGTGAGATGACGTAAACAGCCGTATGAGAGAGACCATTGCTGTGTAAGAAGTGTTGCCAGAGTGAGTGCAGAGCTCACCCGTGACAGATTACAATTTTTTATTTAGATTTGTGCATTATTTAGTCAATAAATATTTGCTGTTTCTAGTGAGTTTTCGTACCTATATGATTTTGTCGTGTAAATGGAAAATATGATAAATATCTAAATGATTTTATATTGTGAAGTACAGATGGAACTGTCCCAGAGTTCTTCAGAGCAGTTTTGATGGTGCATGCACTTTTTGTTGGTGCTGAGAGTTGTTCACTTCGACGATGTATTATGCTGAATAGATTCTCTCGGGCTATCGACCAGGTGAGTTATGGAAAATTTTCCAGGCTTTCGAGAGCTAACGTCACTCTCATCTTCAGGGTAGAAGTGAAGATGAGAGTGACGTTAGCTCTCGAAAGCTTGGAATATTTTCCACAACTCACCTGGTCGATAGCCCGAGAGAATCTATTCATAATTTGCCGCCAGGAAAGCTTCGTCTTACTTTGATGTATTACGCTGTTTGAAAACAAATAAACATTTTGAAACAAAAATGTAATAAAAAAGAAGATATGTAATAAACAGATAACTAGAAGTACAAAAATAGATTTAAAAAAAATATAATGTGGTGAAATATGCCTGAAAAGCAAGGATGAGCGTCATGCTCATCTGCGACCAATGACGTGACTCAAGTGAGCACGACCGATCCCGGGTTGATTCTCTTCCTTTTTCACGTCCATCTTCACATGCCTTCTTTTTCTCTCAATCTTTGACATTTATTCTAGTGACACACAAACATGACACCAAATGAAAGTCATACTGGCTTGTTGACTTTTGCTCTTGTCACTGGTTCCAGGTGTTCTTTGTGATTGTCCTTTCATGAATTTCACCCGATTATTGCAATGCTGAATCCTTTCATCTGTATACATTCTGTACATTTGGCATTATAGCAGGTTCCTTTTATTTCTACTTCAGTGATTGACAGGTTTCCTTTTTTCTGGCTTAGCTACTGCCTACTGTAAAGTACAGCGTGTCTGGCACCAACGCTACCAATAAGAAAGTTTTATAACCAAGCAACAAACAGGTTTTTTGACATGTGTTTTTTTTAAAGACAGAGAAACTCAACAACTTTTTTATTATAGTGGCAGTGGCAACAATGCAAGTTCGTTGAACGTTGATTTCGTATCCTGTTGCGTATTTGCTCAGTCAGAATTTTCTCGTGCGTTCATTTTGTGTGGAAATGGTGTTTACAGTGCAGCAAAAAGCCGAATGCTGCTATTGGTTAGCAGAATTTAAGTTTCCGAAAACTCTCCAGAGGAAGTTTCGGCAAAAGTACCAGCAGCTTAAACGAATTCCTCGAAGGTCTGGTGGGATATGGTGGTCACATCGCATGGCCTCCTAGATCCCCTGATCTTACTACCCCTTTGGACTTCTCCTTTTGGGGCTACATAATGACAATGTGTACAGAACCCCAGTACTGGATGTGGATGATTTGCATCGGAGGATTGTCAGTGCTCGTGACACGTCACCCCGCAGATGATGGAAAACACCTGGCAGGAGATAGAATTTCGTTTGGATGTCTGTCGTGCAACACGTGGTGGACACGTGGAGATCTACTAATTACCATAAAAACTTGATGAGTTTCTCTGTCTTTTAAAAGAAAACTGCATGTCAATAAACCTGTTTGTTGCTTGGTTATAAAACTTTCTTATTGGTAGTGTTGGTGCCGGACACAGTGTATATAAAGGATAGTTAAAAACAAGCATGCAGAGCTCACAAGAGGCAACATTGTATTGAAGCCAATTACAACTAAGTAAATTCCAGTAAGAGAGTTTATGTACAGATATGTTTTTTTTTAAACATCAACATCAAATTAATGCAAAATAAACTCTCAAGAAGAAGAAAACAACAGTAAAGTGCTCCCCTGTGCTTAGCACCATGGCATGAAGGCATATAGGGGGTGTGAGGGTAACCCCACACTTTCTTGATCCAGTCGTGAGTGGGGGTGATGTGATCAGCATCACGCCCCTGACTGCCTTTTCCCCCCAGGGTTTCCCCTCAGGTACCCATGTCATTCGATGCTGGGTGGGTGCCGGATTTGAACCGGCCGGGGATCGAACCCGGGACCTTTAGCATGGTAGTCAGACGCGTTACCGACTGAGCCACCGTGGCCATTGAAAACATAACAATATGTGAATACATTAAATAATTTCAACAAGTAACATGTAATTATGCATAATTATTTTAAATAGGTTATTCATCACTAAGCAATAAATAATTTTATTAATGGAAGTATACCAAAAGAAGGAATTGCATTATGTGAACTCGAGTAAGATGAGACTACCAGGTCCATTCTTATATTGTCATTTAAGCCACTAGATAAATACCCAACAGGTTTGCATGTTCTAGGCTATCTCTGAATCCCAGACTAAATACAGAAAATAATAGACTAGCAAATGTGACTGATGCTTCACTCTCAAATAAAAACCATGGGAGGGTATCCTTTCCATTAAAGCTACCACCAGGCTTCATCGGTTAAATTCTTCCCCGAGCAGTGCCTGGAGGTGATCGGTGACGTATTTGTAGTGGCTAGTCGAAGCCTTGGACAGGGAACTCTTCATTTTACAACTGAGGTAATACCTTACAGTGATGCCAATTCGCTAAACAGCATGGGATTATTCTCAGAAAAGGGAATTTTTTAAACAGAGCTACAATTACAAGAATGGGAAAAGCTGGCAAAGTAACGGATTGTTTCCCTCTCTGGGCCAACACTGTCCCATTGAACACTTCCAGAAGCGAGAGCGCTGGCCTTCAACCAACCATGCTTTACAATGGTGACAAAGTTTTGAACCCCTCGGCTGTTTTATTTATGACTGGGGGGAGAGTGGTTGTGGTTGGAGAGTGGTTGACTGCATTGAAGGAACTTTAAGAAATTACATACCTTACTACGCAGATTTTATTTAGTGTATTGAGTGAGTGACATAGGCCTATACGTTTTCAATGATCTGTGCTGCGGAGTGTAGTGAATGAAGATGAGTGACATAATTAACGAACTATTGACGAAACAATTTACTCTGCTTTTGTATGAGGATAAGCTTCAAATCGTGAAGATATGCAGGCCTGGCATCCCAAAGAAGAACAGAATGGATTTGATTTAGTTTTGTTATTTAGCGTCACTTTCCTGCCACTTTAGCTAATCGCGACGACGAGGATGACTAGGAAATTGAAGAAGGGACATGCCCAGGCCTGGACTTGAACCCGGGACCCCTGGCATCATAGTACACTGTACTAATAACCATTTTACCACAGATGTCAGCAAGATGAGAATGGAGTTCCTGTTCAAATGAAATATTCAAGGTAAGAAGTTTATTATGTATTTTATTCTTGCACATAGGCCTACATAAATATTTCACAACATGGGCCTCTATATTTTACAAATAACCATGAAACACTTGAAATCCTTTCCTTACCGTTTCTATATTATAATGAAACAGTGACATTTTTATAATTATTTGTAAATTGTAAGGTACAAGTTTTTAATTACAATGTCACATAACTTCAGTGGCCGATCCAGAAATTACAGTTTGGAGGGGCGAATTTGACAAAGAATCATGTCTAACCTGCACTTGAACTGTTTTATATGAACAATATATCATACTCTAAACAGGAATCAATTGATCCAGAGATTATAGTATTGTTTTGCATGTAAAGATAGGGAGGGACCCAGGAGATGATTTGATTGATTTGGTTAATTTTACTTCGCTTTTCTGTCACTTTTGGCTAATCACGAAGATGAGCAGGAGTGATACACTATATTACAATTATTATTATTTGTACGTTTGTCCTGGTACTGGCCCCCCCAGACAAAAAATCGTGGTTGTGCCCACTGGTGTACGCAGGATTTTTTTCTGGAGGGGCTGGACTTGTATAGGTGGATGCTTTCAGTGGCGCAAATTTATAGGGGTCCATGGAAACATAAGAATTTGTCGTGTTATTATTATATTTATTGTTGTTATATATTTTCGTATTAAAATCAATAAATAAAATTTTTAGAATAGCGAGTATGGTGCGTATTAATATAAAAAAAATATAATAAAAATTGTCGATTTTTCAAAATGTATGAGTGGGCTGTAGCGTATGCCAGTAGTTGCGCCTCTGCTCACAAAGAACACTCATGCCCAGGCTCGAAACTGGGACCCTTGGCTTTGTAGTGTGTTGTGTAACCATCCCACGCTAGAGGTCGGCTGGTGAAAGATGTAGGACAGCTTAGTTGGTCAAATTATTATCAAACATGATGAAAATGTGATAGTGTTTCACATTTATTATTTTAGTTAATGTGCGTAAAAATCTTGCATACTGGAAACTAGAGGGAAACATTATGTAGCACGATTTATAAAGGGCTCCCTTATTCAGTTCTGCAGAGAGGCGCAAAGCTGTTGGTACATATTAATCGTCTATTAACATTATCGACCTGTAAATATCAAGTAAATACAGTCCCACCCAGACTTTATCTTTGTGTTCTTTGGCAGCCCGAAAAGGTCATTATCGAAATACTATTATTTGATTTTGCTCGAACTTTTTTGTTCCTTGGAGTTTCAAGATATCATCCCTTTCCTGTTACTTATAGCTTTTGGGGAAGGGGGCAAGTGCACCCTGCCCTCTGAGATTGACTTTGCCCCCCCCCCCCCTTACTAAAAATTCCTGGCTACGGGCCTGACTTTTCCACTGTTTAGGCTTGCGCCTTCTCATTTCACTTCTTTGCGAGTGTTTGTACAGGCAAACGCTAGATGGCAGCACCATGCCGGTTATGCTCCCCCTTCGAGAGCAAGACTTCAAAAACACAAGCTCTCGCGTCGCAGGGAATATAGCTCGCGTCGGCAACCAAAGAACTCTTCCCACTTGGAACAAGAAGCACACTCCACTTCAAGGCAGAATGGTTTTCGACTTGGACAGAAGTACGCGCTAGTAGGTACACGTCGAGACATTTTTTTGTCTTGCTTATTGGACATGTACCTTCGTCGAATTCTGCTAGACATTTCGAAGAAGTGGAAATGTGTAATTGAAGTTTGTCTGGAACTTCGCAAATAAAAAGGATCGCTTGTCATAGTGTGCAACCTTGTAGTGCTTAGATGGTGAAGATTTTACCAAGTGCACCAGTTCCCATAAGTATCTTAGCAAATGATCCAATTCAAGTTCTTATGGAACTTGGTAACGAGAACCGAAGAAAGCCTGAGGGGTTCTTCTGTGTTTTCTTCTTGTTCGATACAGCTGAGATTCCCGTTAACTGGAGGGATACGGAAGTTGGACAGTCTATTTCATCAACAAGGATCTAATCCACGAAGACTTAGAAGCGGCAACGGCGTAGAGAGACAACCAAATCTTTAACAGATATGGCGAGTGCGTGTGTTGTAGCAAAAATCTGACATATTGGAATACGCGTATTTGACCGTTGCAGAATTGTCAAAGTGCGTAACTGTATAAACGCGTCAAATGAACCAAATAACGAAACTGAAGCGAACATCTTAAAATTACGAGGGCGTTGAGTAATTACGTATTTCGTGTATTGCTGCATTTACATTTCATGCGAAAGAATCAAATTGTTATCATTCTCCCCCTTGTTATTTTACCATTGTAAAATTAATTAAGCATTTCTTGACGAGGAGGGTGAGATATCAAGGCAATTTGGAATGTTTATATTACCTTAATTGATTATTTTTTATAATATCCTGGGAATATTGGCACGTATGGTTTTTGCAGGACAAAATATAAATATTTGTAATTGGAGTGTCACCAGTAAAATCCTTCCTAAATAGAATAAATGCACACAAACGTATGTAAGCTTCGATATGCCGTATTTGTTAATCGTATGAAGAAAGAGTACCTTGAAATAACAAAATGTTGTATTGTTTTACTTAAATGTGGTTCTATTATTATTAACTTTATTATTGTTATTACTTGCCATCAAAACACGCGCTTTTTATATAGAGGCGTGTGTGCATCTCATCACGTAATTTCATACCTGAATCCCATAATAATTGTTACGACAAAATTGTTGACACTAAATTGATGAGAGAATAAACGACTTATTAAACTTGAATATCTCGACTATATATTTTTTTATCTTTTCTTTAAACAAAGAAGTGAGAAGGCAAAAAAGGGTATTCCGATATGTTATAAATTGAAATATTCGACAAAGACAAAACAATGTGGTTACCCTAGCAATACATGTCGTTATATTTTGATATAAATACACATATATGTGCATGTTATTTTCTTCCCTTTTTTTATTGAAATTTAATTCAAATTAGATTTTGCAGATATATTTCCTTGAATAGGCTAACTGGTGAGGTTCCTTGTGGACTTGTGCGCTTGCCCCCCCATTTTTTCAGGTTTATTAAAATTTCCAAGTTAGTGAACCTGAGGAGCAAAGTAATAAAGAGTAATATTTGTGATTTCGGGAACATCACAGTTATTTAGAAAATAATCCTGGACGTTGTTTTTATTAGATGGAAAACTTTTCGAATCTCTTCCTCAAAATTAGGCCCAGTTTGGTTCTGCCCCCTCAAAATTAGACGCAGTTTGATTCTGCCCCTCAAAATTAGGTTGTTCGATTCTGTCCTCTCAAAAGTAGGTACCAAGTTACGCCCATGGCTACATAAAATCCTATAGTCTCAATTCGTAAAGCAGAACGGAGCAATAAAATGGTATAATACAATCAATGCAGTACCAACAGTTCCCAAGATAATGTAGCAAAACCCACGAGAGAAAACACAATCTTCAAACAAAACTTATTCGGCAGAAACACAGTTCTCTCTGCGGTCCGCGCGCAACTACAGTTCTCTCTGCGGTCCGCGCGCATTATATGCAGATGGCGCAGAGAAAGAAAGCATTGAATAAAGGCATTTTATCAGCACCTTTTTGAAAACATTTTCAGAACCTTCCTCCCACCCCCATTCCCGACCATAATTTTGCACCTTAAAATCCATTTCCTATTAATTACTATAGATCATAGGCGCCGACTCCATGGAGCTTGGGGGGGCTCAAGCCCCCCCAATGTTAACGATGTGGGGGCATAGCCCCCCAAATAATTTTGCTTAAGAGGATCTAATGTATTATTTTGCTTCTCTTGTAAAGTTTACTCTGAATTGTGCCTCATGAACTTAACTTGAAATACACATTTGAAATGTTCTAGACCATCAACTTTGGGGGGCTGAGACCGCTAAACCAACTTTGGGGGGGGGGCAAAACACATGACTTATTACTATATACTAAGTATGTAATTAGGAGTATTGTTAAATTTTTTACTAAAAAGAGTTTCAAAAGACGATGTGCATGAACTAGGGTAGTGGATGGGACGTTCGGGCTACAAATGGCTCTCGCATGACATTCAGAACGAGATCATTGATATATTAGGGAGATCTGTTTTGAGATCCGTGGTAGCAGATATTAAAAGTCGGGAATATTTTGCTATTATGGTTGACGAAACTTGTGACATATGCATCCATGGACAATTCGAACTGTGAATAAAAATTATATTTTTTTAGGAATTCATGGGCTTTTATGAGATTCAGAACACTGATGCCAAAACTTAAAAAAGGGAGAGAGTGAGTCATTCATTAATTTATTTCAGTGATCAGAGCGCCCCCAATAATTTTGACAAGTCGGCGCCCCTGCTATAGATTACTGATAATTGCAAGTAAGATTGGTACAGATCTGTCTCGAGCATTGTAGGAAAATGATAATTTGAAACTGAAGCAGTATTTTAGGGGCAAACCCCCGCTTGCGCCACCTTGGGAGGAAAGATCCTCGTTTGCATATCCTGGAAAAATCGTGCGGACGCCTCTGATTCAAGGCGCTAGGTTGCAGAAGAGTCAGAAACCCATGAAGAAGGGAATATTTAACGGAGGGCAAAATTACATTTCATTTTTTCCTAAGTGCCATGCAAGAAATGTATTTTTGTGGATAAATGGGCAGTTATTTACCAAGTTTATCATGTTGCTTTGGGCAGGGGGTTCCCCCCCATCTTCCCCCTGCCGCCACCGTTTTCAGCTTACACGTACACCGTTTTCATTCACTTTGATGGTTTTAATCGTACTCAATGATGCGCGGGCTCTGCTTTGATGTGACCCGGCTCTAGATATTGATTCACAAGACCTTCTAATGCAAACCACAAGATATGTTTAATTTCCATTTGTCACGCGTGCATTAATATGCAAGTAAAGGGAGCACATTCTTTGAGTTTACGAGCTTTGATGCAACTTGTAAGCAGACGACATTACGTCTGATCTTACGGTGCTCTGAGCGTACAAATTTGCCTTTCCACTACCGCGCTCTTGCGGCAGAACACTGAAACACAATTTTTTTACCAGTTTAGCCATGAAGGTTGCTGTGAGAATGGTGTGTTTGGCTTCGAGCCAGTTGTATTTCTCGTGTGGTGTTAAGTGTTGATCGTCTGCAACTTTATAGTTATGACATTTTTAATAATACCAAAGTGATATATATTGTGTTACAGACAGTGTTCATGTGAAGAATGTACTATCAAGTAGAGAAGAACTCAAGTAACTCGTCTTCCAGGGATAAAGATGGTGAGTTGAATGAATAATGTCTGTTTTATCGTAAGAAAGTCCAATTCACTGCACATATATGGATAATTTTAGATCACACGGTGATGGTTAATTTTCAGAGGCACGCTTCGAGTCATTGTGGAAATATGACAATATATTCTTTCCTTTTAACAACAGAAATTCTATAATGTCTTTGTTTAACGAAAAGTGTTCTCTTTAACCCCATTAATTGTGTCCTTTTAAATTATCAAGTAGTACTGTTTTGAGAATATTAACTCGATTTGAACAAGTAATAGGGATTTAGGCGTGGAATACGGGTACAGGTGCATATCCCGGCGAGGTAGTTTTACTTGACAACGATACACATATTTATATAGTCTTAATTATATTTTAAATTAAAAGTACTTAATACGTTTTGTTCAATTTTGGCGGATCTTTTTTCTCACCTTAGAGAGTGTAATAATCATGCGATTTGTCAGTTTAAAAAAATCGTTGTTTGGTTAAAGAAAAAATTGGAATTGAAAGTACATACACGTTTCGATGACTTACAAGTTGTTTACCTTCTGTCACTGAAAGATTGCATTGTAAATAACATTTATGGGTGTTTTTATTTCTGTTGACAGTACACAAAATTCAAAACTCGTAAAACCGATAGGTAATAGGCGTTTTATTTCATTTTTACTTTGAAAGACTACACGAGGGAGACCTGGAATGAAGTTTTTATGGATGAGAAATAAATAATACTTTGAATGACACCTGCAGTTTGCATGAAAGAGTTGATACTAATTAAGCAATTTGACATTAAACTAATTTTACCATAAAATTTCTTATCACTCAACATGCTGAAACCTGTCGAGAATAAGAATAATCATGACAATTACACTCATTTGTACAGAAAGAAAAAAAGATGTTTGTTTACTGCTGTTGAAAAAATCCTTGGCAAGTAGCAAGTTGGATTATATAATATCAGATAGCAGCACTTCATAAGTTGCAGTGCTGGAACATTTGAATGTTTGTTGATAATTGAAAACATCTGATAAGGGCCATTTATTTTTAATGTCAGTGTTAAATGCATTGTTATCTCAGGATGTATGATTGAACAAACTTCACTGCATTTATTTATGCTTCAGTATAGAGTTTCATGACTTTTATGTAGTAACCGGAAAGGAAATTAACAACTTTATGCATCTACAGTGTCATTGCCCCTTGCACTTCCTTACATGGGTCATATTAACTTAAAACAATTTTGAATTAAAAAACAGCAAGTGGCAAGTAATGTCAATGCTGGAAGTAAATACAGTTACAAGTGCATGGTAATGAATTAATGAGGCAGATTGGTTCTGAATCAGTTTCATACCAGGTACAGTTTGTTGAAAATGTAATCAGTTTCAAAATATTTTATTTATTCTGTGCACTTTCTGTAGCCATGCACTGTTGACAGTGTAAATTATACATTTTGAATTGTGCCTGCCTAACAACAATGAAATATATAGTATATCTTAGGTGTTTACATAGTGCTTCTTTAGTTTTTCACATGAAATTTGTACTTAACATTTGGAAGGTGGTACTGTATAATATTAGAATATGGGAACTTAATTCAGTTTAGTTCATCAAATGTAAGAAAAAAACTATTGCTTTATGTCAGCTTACTGTAGTAAGCCAGTTTTGGTAACTAGATCTGTTATATTTGGCAACTAGACTGCACGTTGAGCCAACTTCTGTGGCAGAGTGGTTAGCACAGAGCTACGACACTAGGCATTCTGGGCTTGAATACTTTCCTTGTCATGGGTGTTCTTTGTGAGTACCGTTTCATCATATCACTTATCTTCATCTTTGCGATTATCCAAAAGAGGCAGAAGTGGGAAGTAAAATAAACCAAATCAGTCAATCAACTAGGCTGCATTTTGACAGGCAGAACACTTTCCAAAGTGGTTCACGAATTTACTTCTCCACTCGTACAGTGTTTTCACTTCATTGTTGAGCATTAATGCCTCTTCAACAGTCACTTGAATCATATGAAACTTCTTACAGAAATTGCTTGAAATATAAAGGATAATCATATTGGGAAAGCTAGTGTTGAAGTAAAAACTAGTGGATGATTTGCATAGGATCTAATAATAGACTGCAAGACTTCAGCCAAGAGAAGGGGGAAATTACTGTTTACTGACCAGTGGTGTGCCCATGACTTTTTTGGAAGTCAGTCCTCAATTTGCCATCTTTTCCTGACTTTTTTTTAGGAATATTGGGGCCAGAGGGGGATTATGGCCCCACCAACCAACCCCCCTTGGCCATGCCACTGCCAAGGACATTGTCACCATCCTGACTACCAGTAGTAGTTGGGTGGTTGAATAGCCTGTTGTAATGCATTAGAACACTATATGACTCGATATATTCTGGTATATATCAAATTCTTGCTGAAATATTCTGAATTTTTGTAATAGACTGCATATTAGTTTTTTAGAGGATATTTTTTTAATTACTGCACGAGCGAGATAAATGAATATTTTAAGTTTTTCATACATTGAGATTTGCAACTAGCACCCAAATGGAGGCTATAGGTGATCTCAACTTAAAAGAGTTCAGTATGGAGCCTTATAGGCTTTTACTTCTGAGGTTACCACCCCCAAATAAAAATATTGTTGTCAGAAAGAAAAGCCATTAAAATTTGAAGAGATAAGAATGAATATGCATCAAGTATAGGGAATGTTATGCAGTAATTTTCTATTCTTTCCCTAACAATTCAGACCATCTTACAAAAACATATTCGTTTGTGTAAGTTAGTGCTAAAAGCTAAATATAACAGCCCATTGCAAGGGTTTATCCAGAATTTTTAATTTGGGGGGTGTAAGTTTCGTGTTTAAGTGGGGTGTAAGGGTATATTTAGAGCCAAAATGACCATACATTTGGCTTTTGTGAAAAAAATTTAGGGTGGTGTTGAGGAAATTGGGGGGGGGGTTGGGGTGTGTGAATAGATCACTGGCTGTTCCCACACACTGCAAACACATGTTGGGAAGAGGGAAGGTGATGGGGAATGTCGAGACCAAATTTATCGTTTGGCTTCCCTGATTGTCGAGTGATTTCTTACATCTGTGTGCACTTTCTTGTGAACGGTTCTTGAACTTGAAAGGAGGCAATGGATTAAGTTAGTAGTATTCTAATTATGCAAATATCTATGTTTATTTTAATAGTTCCCCATTAAAATTAGTGTTTCCTGTTACGTTGTCATGGAATTTTCATTGCTGTTACGTTGTCATGGAATTTTCATTGACAACATCAACTGGACGTGAGTATCAATTAATCAAACAGATTTCACAGATCTTCAATTGTCATACCTTGTAATTTCAATTTCATCAAGTATTAGAATCCTGTGTTACTATATTTTATGACACTTTTTTAATCCAACTTTAAAAAAAGAAAAAGGAAAGGCTTAGTTTTTCTAGGTTCATTAAAAAAATCTGGCTTCAAACTCCAATTTTTTAACTATTATACCCAAATTTCCACCATAATTATCGTACATACGATGCAATTTTGAGCAAATCATACTTGAATGTCATAGAAAGTATACTTCATTAGCTACAAAATGGATTTTGTTTCAGGTCTCTAACTCTAATGGTTTTTGAGATATTAAGGTTTCTGTAAACTGCTTCATGATCAAAAAGGCCATGCGCCATGTTGGAAAAATGGCCACCCCAAGAGAACCAAGGACAAACATTTTTTTTGAACATTCGTTATGATATCTAGAAACATGTACAAAACTATGTACTAAAAATGCATTTTTTCTAAAATGGTCATGCAACCACCACTGGATGATTTGGTATGGAATGATCCTGTTTATCTTCTGTATTTACTGTTCTATTATCAGTATCTCTATTATCTATTCTTCCCCTTGTGTTTCTGTTCTTTAGTATCCCTCTTTCCCTCTCTTCAATGTTTCTCTTCCTCATTTCCATCTTGCTACATATCTCATCCTCCATGGATATGGGTTGTGTTTCACAGTTTGGTACAATTTTTGCAACGTTACAATTATATAATCTGTCTTAACAATAATCTACTGGTTATTTTACTTTTCTGCCACAATGTTGTTACGGAACATGTCTTGCAGTTATTCCAGTGATACAAACAGGAATATAAATACTGTATTATTTCTATTTATTTCAGTAAAATTATGTACAGTGGTGTTCAGTTTTCCTCCACACTAGAGTGGCTATGTTTTTCATCCCCAAACACAAACAAATATGCTGTTAGTAGTTCAGATACCACTTTACACTGTAGGTCCAGTCCTGATTAGCCTATCTGCTCATAAAGTGAACTTAAAACAAGCTTAAAACACATGTGCTGCATGGTGTTGAACAGTTCGAACATTTGTTCACACAGATTGCTGTTGTTCCTAGTGTTCCCCCATAACTGTTGTGGCAGAGTGGTTAGCACAGTGTGCTACGATGCCATGGGTTCTGGCAGGGTGCGAAATCATTGAAAACTGGTGGGGGGAGAAGGTTCTTAATCTACAAACCCCCCTCCCCACAAACATACATATGAATTATACTATATACGTATTTGTAATATTATTAAAAGTAAAAAGAAATTACTCAATCAAAAATATATTATTATTTATTACATAAAGGAAATTAATTTGTAACTTTTATACATATCAGATATTGCAAAGCAGCTAATTCCTATAGTAACTGGTTAAAGTTGTTAATAAATTATGAAATAGTTGAAGTGGTTATATTGTGTGCAAGTTTTTGTTTAGTTTGTGCTTTATGTTAATATAAATCAATTAGATTTCATAGTTATTATTGTTTTGCATTCTTGTTTTACTTTTATTGTGCGTATTGATGTTGATCTTTTGAGAGAGAATGCATTCAATACTCACAACTACACTAATTTTTGTGTGTTTTCGAAATTACTCTTAGTTAAGTATATTTGAAATTAAAAGTAATTGCTTATCTTTTGTTCGTTATAACAAGAACTCTCTCTCCCGAAAATTTTTGGTGGGGGGATTTTTGAGGTCAAGATTGTTGGTGGGGGGTGATCCCCCTGACCCCCTAACGATTTCGCACCCTGGGTTCTGGGTTCGAATCCCAGTCTGGGTGTTCTTTGTGAGTGTCCCTTCATCAAGTTAATCCTCTTTGTCACAATTATCTAAAAGTTGCAGAAAAGCGACGTTCAGTAACCAATCGTGTTCCGCATAACCATTTTTTAATGGTAAAATATTCAGTTCGTTCTGTAGCAGTGGGTCACTAGTGCACGTGCTACTTGCTACATCTAATGTGATAACTTCAGATGCTTACCCTTGATAGTATTGATTTCCAATGCATGGCATCATGCGTTATCTGTTCTCATAAGCCCTGAAGTCTTAATATCAATCCTTATGAAGAATGTAGTGATGAAGGATTGTATTGCAAAGTTTTTCAAAATACTTTTTGTTATTTCCATTCCTTATTTCTGATCTTAATATCACATAATGTGTAACAGATACAGAAATATAGTTGTGTTTTTTTTAATACCTCTGCAGTTTGAGAAATATTTTGACAACTTTGTGGGGAAGCACGTAAGTGGTCAATTTTTTATATTGCCACTAAATTTTTCAGGTTTGAGTCCCACCCTGGGCTAGGGCATTCTTAATAAATGTCACTTTAGCTAATCATCACTTATCCTCATCATTATGATTAGCCAAAGTGGCTAATGTGTGATACACATGAATATCCAACAAATATATAAAGATTGGCAAACCTCGGAGTGAACAAGCAGCATATTGCATAGTAATTTGCTGTAAATAAATGTTGAATGCATTTGTTTCATTAAAGCAACAACTGTCAACTATATTTTCCCATATACTGTTTTTGTAGGAATGAAGTTTTAGAATTTGGTACGGTCTGATGAAAGTACTTTATTTAGATGATTTTATAAGCACAAGAAATTTGTCATAATATTCTTAAATCCCAAGATATTTAATTATACCTAGCTGTTATGTGCAAGACACACAATTTGACATGACTTTGCATTAACTTTAATTTTTAAATACACAGTTTAAATTGATGTAAACCCTTTCAAACAATGCATTTAATAGAGAATATACTTACATATTATACTGGAAAAGCAAAAATGTCTTTATAACAAGCTTATAACTGCAACACTTTTTCAATCACATGGGATTCAGCTGATGGTGGCCATCTTGGAATCAGTGTTGCCACTTGTATAAAAGCAAAGTACTAAAAAAAATATTCTTAGATATATATTATTTAGGTTTTTAAAAATCAGCTAGGCATCTTGGATCACCCCTCCAAAAATATTTTTATTGCTCTTATAAATGTCCTGTTTTCCATGGAATGGCTCAAAAGATGGATTTTATCGAAGGTGCTGCGGGAACTAATAATTAGAACTTACAAATAAAATCGTGTTTTTGTGGGGGGTGTTTCTTTTCACATGCATCGATCGATTTTCATGCATCTTTCTCAAGACCTCAATTTGCCATGAAATATTAAATTTGTTTTCTAAGTCCATTTATGCTCAGATAAGCCAAAGTAGGATCTGAACCCTTGTCCAATGAATGAACCCAACCTTCACCAGGGATTAACATCTGGAGCACTGCCCTGATCTTATCACCTCCACAAATAGCCTATGCCTTCACAGAATATTGCAGGTTACAGCATTACCTTGTAACAGTTGCATTGTAGTATTTGAATTTGTCTGTATATGCTGTATGTATAGACATGTAATTTTGTACATATATTGTACCACTGGAGACTAAACATTTAAATTCTTCCTTTTTTGTGGGTCGTAATTTTAGAATGCAGTAACGCCAGGTTTCATAATTTCATTATTCATCTTGAATTATTGTGTTACTTTGTATTTGTACAGTCAACGGCAAAGATAATGGTAGGCAAATTTTCATTACTTTTTATTCTACATCCTGTGTTGTTTTAAGGAATGAAATTATGTTGGTGCGAAAGAGGCATTGCCCCTCTGCTTATTGACGTCTTTGTTTCAAATAATTATCATCATATTGTGCAATACAGACCGAATTAAAATGGTGACGGACAATTCGACTACTGTTTTTTTGCCGTTGGGTGTAGCTACAACTTATCTTTTGTAAGCAGTATTTTATTTGATTGAGAGAATATAGAAATTCAATCAGGCTAAGTACAATTTTATTAGCATTATTAGTTGTACTATTAACATGACTGCAGGGCCAATCTACAAAGATTTATATGCTGGTAGTACAACAAGTGGAATTATAACCATGATTCAAAACGTGACAATCGTAATCTTAAGAATGTTCGTGTATAAATCACTTCCTATTATAAATCTTTTCAAGTGATAAAGATAATTCATATGGTTAGGATTTTTCATTTATATTGGTGAGGGAAGGCTGTGATTTGTATGTGTGGAGGCCATAGCTTATTACAACATTGTACAACTCAGTGAGACCTCCCTTATATACAATATCAGTTATAATTTTCAAGGCTGAGTTATGTCATAAGGTCAGCATATTTTCATTGCAAATAAATTTGGCAATCGTGTTTCCAACCACGTGTCTTTTCTGGATGCTAAGGTAAAATAAATTTCCATGGCAAGGAAACTTCTATCCATTTTGTGGCCCTTTTCAAAACCATGTTACACAAGTGAAGGGCCCTTTAACCTTGGTCTTCCTATTAATTCCAGGTCTGGATAGGGGTAATATATTGCTGAAATATGTAGAAGTCCTTGCCGTTGAAAAAATATTCAAATTAAGGTGCTTCATTAAGGCGTATTTGGTCCTTTCTACATGATTGAACATATTTTGTCACTTTTTGTCATATTTTCGTTTTTTCAAGAACTTTCTCCATACAGTTAGATATTTCTCAACAGGTTTTCGTACCTTCTTCCATGTTCGCTTAAGTTGTTGAATTTCTTGGAAATGTGTATTCCCAGGTCTTCTACCTGCCAGCCAGAGGAGAATCTGACAGATATCTTCCTTCCCTATTACTATGTAATGTGCAGTATCCAAACCCTAGAGTGGAACAGGCAGAATATAGGGGTGCATTGTTGTTTAGTGCAAGGGTAATGTTGGTACTAAAACCACAACTTATAAATTAGAAATGTTAGGTCATAAATACATTTTTATTATGCAATATGTGGTGATTTTTAGGCCCTCTCCCTACATGAAAATTTTAAAAATCCACTGCAGTGAATAAGGATATTTTAATCTGCACTTTCTTCAGAATGTTTTTACCGTTGCTTGTATATAACAGTTTTCTTTTTTGTTTGAGGAATTCTAACCGTAACTAGTTACTTTTAAAAGTAAGTAGCAGTAACAGGAACGGTTACTTTGTGCCATAGAAGTAACGTTATGAACGGTTACTTTACGAACGACAACACTTAAATTGTCAAGTTCAAACTTTGTAACCTGCGGAAGAGCTAAATTTGACAACCCTATTTTCCAACAATGTGTCTTCTCTGGATGCTAAGGTGAAAGGATTTTAGTGGAATCTCCATCTTCACGATTAGCTATCGTGGCATAAAAGCTAGGCGAAGTGAAAATGTGTGAAATACTGCAAATCTGCTGAGAGAAAGATAGGGAAGGATGTGTGTGTAATGACTGCGTGTTCGAGTCGGTTTTAACTTTTGCCACTACGTGTTTGAGAGTTTCATAACCGAAAATAGATGTATTATCCCATTGGTTAACCGATTTCGATCAGCAGGGGAGCGGTGTTCGCTTTTAATTAGCGAGTGGGAAGGGTTTCCTTCCATACCCTCATACGTGCTTGTAATTGAAATGGTTTCCGAACGGGCCATTTCAGAGAAACAAAGATGGGTTTGAACCAATGATGTGCATTTACACGTAAACAACGATAGTCTACATTCTACACGTAGACTATTTTACACACGTAGATCAGGTAATCTATGTAAACAACATGGCGAAGGGTGATAACTTAGAAAAGGGCGCCGTGGAATTAAATGAAAATTATACTGCGTATCAGTTGCTGATGTGTGAGGAGAACTTTTCATACTCTTTCTTCCAAATTCGAACAATTTCTCACCTAGGAAGAAACCTAATATAGGAAATATTGTAGTGTTTTATGGGGAAAAGACCACTCTTGCCTCACGACTGCCATCTGTTGTTGTTTTTTTGCATACTATTTATCTTCTTTCATAGTTGATGATAGAAGAGAAGAGACATTTTGTTGTAAATAGGATTCTTCTCAGTTCGTTAGGAATCAATATAGTTGAAAATGTCACTTTCCTCTCATCAAAGCCCTGAAAATTAATTTTAATGCACTTTAGATTGTCTACGTAGTCTATGTAAACTACAACCCAATGTACGCGTACATTACGTGTAGACAACGCATGTAGATGTAAACTTAGGTGTATTATATGTAAAGGGATGGGCACAAAATCTGGATAAGGGATAACTGGATTCCAAATAATCTGGATATTCAGTTATCAGGGTATAAAGTTTTAAATATATACGGATAATCTCGATATCCGACTAATGCGGTTTATCCCCATATTCAGAAACAGAACGACGACAAGGAAAAGAACCTTCGGCCAAAACTCTCCGCGCATCTTCCCCTCAGTCGGTTCAAATCGGGCCGTAAGGAAGCATGCTCCACTCTGCCTCTCCCCTCCACACGGGAGTACGGTGCACAGGAGCCGCGGGTCTGCGCAGGTTCTTTTGCCTGTGGTTTAGCTATAATCCTTGTTTGCAGATTTGCTATTTGGGTTACTCCAGCGTTACATAAAATGTAAGGTTCTAGACACGCGATTGGAATAAGATATTCATAATGAACTGATTTAGTAGAATTATTAAGTACTTTGTGGTGTCTGCTAACAAATAAATACAAAATTGAGTATGAAGACAGCCTGAATGCATTACGTGTCTGACGCTTCAAAACTGTAGCAGAGCTTGACTTGATTTGTCTGTGAGGTATATAGACTACAGATGCAAATAATTTTTGTTGGTGAATTATGCAAAGAAATATAAACATTAATGCAGTTAAAAACAATAATAATTTCCGAATTGATTCATTTTTTAAATTTATTTATTAGATTTAATTTCAGGGCCTCCCCGATGGCGCAGTGGTAGCTTCGTCGCCTTGTAATTAAGGGGTCCCGGGTTCAATTCCCGGTGGAGGCACATAGTGGTTCGGATTCCACTTTAAACTGTAGGTCCAGTCCCGATTAGCCTTACTGTGCATATAGTGGACCTAAAACACGAATTTCATTGATTTAATTGTTGTTTTAAGTCAACTTTATGCACAGAAAGGCTAATCGAGACTGGACCTACAGTTTAAAGTGGAATCCGACCCACTATGTGCCTCCACCGGGTATCGAACCCGGGACCCCTTGATTACGCTATCGCTGCGCCATCGGGGAGGACCAGTAGGACCACTTTTCGTGGAATGTCCCATTAACTTTTTCAAGTTCAGTAAGTTATTCTGGTAGGAATAGTTTCTGCAATTCAGGAAATAATTACAGGCCCGAGGTTATCATTGCACAATAGTGGTGTCAGTTTTCTTTCCGGTGGATCCTGCCTAAGCTTACCAGTGAAACGCAGCGCGTGGATTTTAAAGTACGATATCAATCTTCGTCAAGGGTGTTTGTCATAATCATGCAGGATATGATCGATAGTGTTGTCATACGAAGCAGCATCGTTCTGCCAAGTAGAGCCAACCCCCTTACGAGAGCCGGGTGGTAGTGCAAGTAGACTGAAAGATTCCAAGGCCGTCCGTCAATTGTTTTTTCCCGTTGGGTGCGTTATTTTTATCCACGACCGGGTGTTAATGAGAATTTCTGTCAGGATTTTCCATTGCAAATTGTACGTGACTCTTCCTGCTTCATTGCCTTCAAGCAGTGGCAATGCCCCCTTCAAGAGCATGTCGGTGAATATCTCATAGCGAAACGGTGAAATGGCGGTACTTGGAAGGCCACCACGGGATCGCTCGTCATTCATGAACCGCGTCAGGTTGGTGTAGTGGTTAACGTTGTCGTCTTGTAATCGAGAAGGCCCTTGTTCGAATCAGAGCCGCGGTGGTCTAATCGGTAGGGCGTCGGACTCACGCAGGAGACCCAATTGCATTTTCACCTCTCCCAATACAATTTCGCGTGATTTATGACACTAGCTTTCTAAGGCGAAACGGGATGTCCCGTTTCGCCTTATCCTGTTTCGCCTTACACACAAAAATTTCCCGCCAGGGATTATTATCGACATGAAGGGTCATTATTATTAATGTATTATTAACCTATCGTGAAATCCTAATGGGGGAGGTGAAAATGCAATAAGACGAAACGGGAGGACACGGATTCCCGGCATGGGTGATGTAAGGTCGGAATTTTTCCGGCCTTGTCCCCGTATAAAGCGGGTCTCGGGTCCACCCAGCCATAAGTCAGTGGGTACCTGAAGAGTAAAGGCGACCGGAGCATGGTGCTGATCACATCATATTCAAAATGGCCTAGGCCGAGAATGTGTGGCGCCTACCTCCACATCCACTAAACTCTGCCTTCATGGCAAGGTACTATATGCACGGGAAGCTTTGCCTGATGACCACTTCCTTGTATCCAATCAGTGTTACTTATACATTTAGTTATATTAAACATTTTGAATGTTTAGCGTCGTCGCCTTGTAATCAAGGGATTCCGGATTCGATTCCCGATGGAGGCACATAGCGGTTCTGATCCAAGTTTAAATTGTAGGTCCAGTCCCGATTAGCCTTACTGTGCATAAAGTGGACTTAAAAACAACAAATCAATTAATTTTTAATGTTACCTGGAAATTGAAATATGGATATGTTGCTGTACATTACATAAAAAAAAAACTGGGCTGTAATTATTAGCGCAAAGAAGCAATGGAAACAGCATACTGCCTGCTCCTTAGCGGATCAGTTTCCACCAGCCTCCGTCGCATCTTGCTCAGGAAAACCCCCTTCGCTCTGAATCCCAGCTAAGATGCCTCCTCCCACCCGACGGTTTAGTCTCTCTTAAAGCGTAATTGGCTTTCTCTATGTTTCCCGAAGTGTGAAGCTGATTTAGTTCCCGTGCATGGATCCATGGATGCGGACGTTTTTGTTGGCGAGAATCTCAGACGGCTCCGTGCCAATTGCTACTCCAGGATCCCAAGGTTTTGACACAGCTGATGATATTCACTTGAGTTTGGTCACTTGGCAGTGATTGACTGTCGAGGTCTTGGGAGAGCGTTGATAATTATTTCTGTCCGTACGAAAGGCTTGTGGTTTTTTTAATGTGCCGTAGCGATAAGCCGTAAAAGTTTTATAGTTCTGTGTCTTCACATTAGTTCTGCTTGATGCTTGCAAAGTGTGCGGTAAAGAATCGTTACGTGTTGGACTGTGTAAAGAGTCGATTGAGAAGGCCTGTTAGTTATATGCATGCAAAGATAATGTGTGAGGTCTTCATTTGTTTTAACCTTGAAGTCCTGACCCACTGTTTGATTTTTGTTAGTTGGCGTCGCTTTTGTGTCCCTTAGCTAATCGCGACGATGAGGACGAGTGATGTGATGAAGGAACATTCACAAAGAACTCCCATGACCAGGCTGGGATTCGAGCGGGAACCCCTCGCCACTGTGGTATAGATCCAATATCGTAGTTGAAACCCTGGCATGGCATATTTCATAGTTTCTGAAATCGTAGCGCTATTGTAACTTCCGTCACTGAGGTGTTAGGGGTGTTGTTCGAAATCTTCTGGAACCTGAGATCCATGTTCTGCCTCGCAAAATTAGGCCCGAAGTTATGCTGCGGCTCGAACAAGTCAAACCATAGCGCACTGCGAAACCAGAAATCCTGGGTTCTAATCTTGGTTAAGGGATGGTGGCCTTTTCCGAGGACACCCAAACAGAAGTTTTTACGTCAGGATCAATTTCGAGCAAAAATGACCATAAATTGGGTCTTTGTGAATAATTTTAGTGGGATTATTGGGGTATGTGGATATATCACTGCACCCAAATGTCAACCTCCCTTCCACGTAGCACACACTGCATTTTGTAGACTAGCCAGGCTCTGGCGTCTAGACTCACAGCCAGTATAATCATCTGTGGGTCTCGTTTGTGTCGTCCATACATGTTTGTGATTGTCCCTTCCAACTACTAACTCTCTATCCTTCTTAAACCTGAAGGTTTATGGCTGCAGCAGCACAAGCCTTTCATCTGTCCCTATCCTGGGCAAGACCAATCCAATCTTTTCCATCCTTACCGATTTCGTTCAGGTGCATCTCATCGTTATCCCACCATCTTCGTCTTGGCCTTCCCACAGGTCCCTTTGCATCAGGTTCCCCAACAAGAATCCTGCAAACTCTTCTTTCCTCTTCCATTCGTGCCTGCCCACCTAAGTCTTCTTGGTTTGAGTGATTGTCGCTTCATCCATCCCATTCTTCGCGATTAGACCAAACCTGGCAGAGAAGCTAAGTAGAAATCAATCGAATCCTGGTTAATGGCATGGACCTTTTGTTGTGTTTGCTGCTTCGTCAAGACACTCATCCTTGCCGCCTCGAGGAACGTGGCTGAGGTAGAGACGTGACATAAACAAGAACACACAAAAACTGCCAAGGTTTCTTATTTGGACAGATGATTCTGCATAAAGAAGTCGTACCACGTGGAGGATCCGTTTTCGTAGCACTGATTCGTGAACCAGAAATGGCTCGCAAGTGCATTTGCATCTTGGCTTGTTTACCCGTGCAGTTATGTCAATCTTCACACGGCCAGCTTGCTGGAGTATGCGACGAAAGCTCGAGCAAAAAGAGACTTGCACATGCAAAAGCACTTGGCTTTGAGCTCCGCGAAACGGCTACAACTCCAGAAGACTCCACAAGAAGAGTCTGAAAGACTGTTAAGTCGTCTTGCAGGATGGCGATGACGTTTGTCGTTTTTTTCCCCTTCTCTTCTTTTCCTCCACCCGCACAGAAACGTTAGCATCTGATTTTCCTTCCTCGAATTTTCCTGCTTCTGTCATCTCCATCCTCGCTACATCTTGAAGGCTTCCAAAAGTTGGTGATGAGGAGGGGGAGGGGTAAGCGAAATGGGGTTAACAGAAGTGGGCGTTCTTTCCATATTTGTTTGCGCAGTGCGGGTGGAGATGTTCCTCCTGTGCCCCTGAAGGAACCCGTATCAATCGTTTCGTTGTAGCATTTGTACCACAGTACTTATGGAACTTAAAAATGTGGTGGACGTATAGGGTGACCATGAAGTCCAGTTTCTAATTTTGGAAGTTTTGGCGCACCCTGGCAAGCAGGGTACCATCATCCTCGATTCTCGTGTGGGTTTGATTTTGTTTTTGTTACTTAGTGTCGCTTTTCTTCCACTTTTGGCTAATCGCGACGACGAGAATGAGTGATATGATGGATCTACTAGCAAGCCAGCGGAACACTTAAACACGAGCAACTTTTCAATGATAAAAATACCCACTGTAACAACTAGCAACTGTGTGCATATTAATCTCATAATTCCATTATTTTATTTCACTTTATTATTATTATTTTGTACGAGGGAATGCTGAAAAGTTCGTAGCCCGACGTAGAAAGAATGCACTTGGAATGATGAAACTTCATAGTTACTCAACATACTCCCACGAAGCTCAATGCACTTTCTGGCCCGGTGCTCGAACTTTTGCAAACCACTTAAATAAAATTCTGAAGTTTGTTCCTCGCACCAATGCTCTGTGGCAGTAATCACCTCCTGATCTGAGGCAAAATGTCGTCCCTTCAGGTTTTTTTTGAGCTGAGGAAAGAGAAATTAGTCCGATGGAGCCAGGTCTCGCAATTTCTGCTGTGTTGTTGCTGCTCGATGGGCAGGTGCATTGTCATGGAGAGACAGGACACCCTGTTGAGTTCGCTTGCTGAGCATTCATGGCCACTTAATAAACCTGGAACAACAAGAAAGCCTGTCATTATGCAATGCCTTTTGGTATATGTACTTTCAAGAAATAATGTGACCTTCATCTAAACAGTTTGGGAACTTTGTCGGGCTACGAACTTTTCAGCATCCCCTCGTATGTATTAGACGAAAGCAACAAACATTAGATTAGATATCTATTTTCAATAATGTACATGTAAACATACAAGTACATGCATATAATATTCAATTTATATTCATCAAGCTTATTTGTAATCATTTTAATATATTTTCAACGTATACTCTTTATTCCATCTTTTTATTACATTAATCTCTCTGACAAGTGTTTGTTGTCAGAACGGCCCTTGAGGCCGAAACACGCCGCTCTAATAAAGACGATTTTATTATTATTATTATTGATGAAGGGACATTGACAAAGAACAGCCATGCCCAGTTCGGAATTCGAACCTGGGATCCCTGATGTCCTAGGGCGCTGTGCTAACTACACTTCCGCGGATTTCAGTTATTGGTTGTTTGAATAATTCTTGCGCGTGGGAATACAGTGATCAAGCCACGCAACTCAATGAAACTGCTTTATTGGAGTTGTGGGATCTTACATTATGAGCTGCGCGATTTCGTTCTTGCACTGGATGGAGAATAGATACAGTTCGCAAAGCAGGGTTCATTGTCCATCACGATCTTATTGGGAGGGGAGTTGGAGGTTCAGATATAGACATGGCTAGGAATGGTGTGTGAGTCACTTCCGTATGCATTGAAGCAACCCCTTCCCTCGCCCTTTTCTTCCCAAACGTTGGTCTCTTGGTTAAGAAGTCAGTCAATGAAGGTCTTTCAAAAGCTGATTCGAACATTCTGGCAGCCAGTATTACTCATCCTTGCGGCATCATTGACTGGCCAGTCTCAACATTTCAAAGAATCACCCAGACATATTCGATTGGTAACAGTTTCATAGATCGGAGACGCATTAAAATCGGATATTTTGTGTTCCGCATGGTTCGTATTACCAATTGTGTATTGCGGAACATAGTTCAAGGTGCCATTATGCTTTTTACACGAAAACAAACGCAATTTTTCACATTCCGAGTGCTTTTTTTATTCCTTTCTTCGCTACCGTAACACACGTTATGGCGGGCACATCTTGACTCACGTTGTGTGTATACAGTGTTTCAACCTTCTTCACCGAAAAATACCTACTATCGTGTTCGTCACCGGTAGAAATTATACATTATGCACGGGTAGCTGACGTATAGCCTGGGTAGCTGACGGATAGCCCCACAAACCGTTCACGGATAGCCCCACGAACCATTTCCGATAAGGTTACGTTAAGCAAGCATAGTAAAAAAATGAGTTTCAAACACTGACAGGGGCTTACGTCATCAAACGTACGCAGCATACGGTTGTCGTAGAGCAAGCTAATGAAAGCTAATGGCAATTGTGCGTCGGTGAGATATTTCTCTTGAAAAATACATGATTTTCCGGTCAAATATATTCCAGGATGAAAGAAAATACTTCGACGAACGTTGTGAACCTTGGAGAAACTCATTTCCGTAAGTAGTTTCTTGTGTAAGATTGAAGAAATGTGTCTCCGATGTATGAAACTGTTACTTTCCCAGTGCAGTCCTTGTAATCAATACGGCTTGGATTATCACCACTTTACAATTTTGGAGGGGAGAGAGTAATGGATATATGCTCTAGAAATATATCGCCGGCTGAATGCTGTTTTGTCGTATGTCCATCTGCCCTAACTTTTCAGCAGGGATGATTGAAGTTCAGAACATGACACATCAACGTGAACATGAACTATGTCATCAACTTATATCCGACGAAAAGGAGATACGACAAAACAGCATTAAGCGAGCGATATAGAGATTCATATTAAATGTAGGCGCGTCAGGACATGCAGTGTATATTATGTAGATGCATATATGGTATTTTTTTCTCGTGTAAGAGGTGCCCTACAAAGAAGGGCAACCTCACTTCCACGTAGTACATCTGCGTAACAGCAGTCTTTCAGGTCAGGGGGCTGAAGCTCCCCCGAAATCCTACAAATATCTAATTAAATTTATTTTTATTGTTAATCACAGAAATAAAGTATAACCACAGTACAAACTGCATTACATTGAAAAAGGTTAGTGTATAATAGAGAAACCAGATAATATTTTGGTAACACTTCGATCTAGTGAAAACGGATTTCTTCATTTTTACATAAGAAACTACTTACGGAAATCAGTTTCTGTAGCATTATCAAAGTTCGTCAATGTATTTTCTTTCATCGTGTAATCTTTTTTTTTTTTAGCACGAATTCATGTTGTTTTTTTTCTAGAAAAATGAATTTTGAACTATGTTTGCCTAATCTAACGGAACCTAACCTAACCTTACCGTGAATGGTTTTTGTGGCTATGCGTGAATGGGTTTTGGGGCTATGCGTGTATGGGTTTTGGGGCTATGTGTGAATGGTGTTTGGGGCTATGTGGGAATGGCTTTTGGGGCTATCCGTGAATGGTTTTTGGGGCTATCCGCTATTATTTTTGTGAGAAAAGCATAATTCCACCCTAAAGAATGTTCTGCAATGCAGAATACGTAAGTAGGAATGTTAAAAAGGACATAAATGAGTTATAGTTGTTTTCACGAGATCGAAGTAGTACCAATATTTTTATATTCTACCATTTAATCCAAAGAATAAAATGGATCCACAGCTTACAAAGCTTAGAGTTTTCTTTGTGAGAGGTCACAGAATGTATACTTTATAAGTAAAATTTACCACTGTTAAAGCCTTTTTTTGAGCGAGTTAATAACAAAATACAATAACTATGATTTTCAGTACACTAACTGTACAAAATATAAGAAAAATAATGGACAACAATTGTGCTAGATATTCACTGATACTTTGATCGAGTGGCAAAGTCTCCATTTATGTAATAATAACAATAAATTTGGATTGAAATTTGTATATTTTTAATAACTTATAATAGTTATTAAAAAGAACAATGCTTATTATTGTCATTCTTATTTGTACTAATCAAGTTTTATGTATGGCCTGACCCCCACTACAAATATTTCTGGCGACGCCTGTACTGATATGGGATAAGCCCCCCCCGAAATAGAATTCTGGCTACGAGCCTACCCAAGGCCAATTTAATCCTCTCTCTGGTGGTGTCCTGTGTTTCTCCTGTCTTTTTGATGCCGCTTTTTTCGTATTTAGTCTCATCGCGACGATGTGGATGAATGGGTTATATGAAATTGATGAAAGTACCCACAAAGCAACACCCATGCTCGCGATCTTGCATGAATATGTGTGTTTACATACAAAAGGCTAGTAGTATATGTAGATTAATTTAGTACATTGTACATGAACACACATGCACACGTACTGCGGAAATTAACAAGAAATTGAGCGTAGTAATTCATTTTACTTACTTTTATGGCTTCGAATATAACCCGTATGCATTAATGAATCTGTTTGTTTCCCTGGGGCGGGTGGTGGGGGGGTTGTAACCAATACTCTTCGATCTGATTGCGGTGATTGCTCGTTGAAACGCAACGAGTGCCCCTTCCCCTACCGTATCGAGTTCATCGACCGCAGGTTAAAAGTAGTTCATTATGATATACAGAGTGTACATAAAAGAATATAGCAGTTTGAACATTTTTTTTTTATTTCTTGTAGCGACGGGATATGAGAACAAATTTTACATTGGATGAAAGAAGAACTGTGAAATATTTTCTTTAAACATACCCTCGAACTTGTACTTTCCCTCACTGCCGCAGGCGACGCCACTGTCGAGAAATGGCGACTCCCCAGCAGAAAGCGTTCTGCTTATTTACCATGGCTGCCACGGTCTCCTGGCCTCATTCCTTTCTTCGGGGATTTGTAAAAGAGCATGTTTGTGCCACCACTACCGACCGATCTGCCTGCACTGAGAAACCGAATCGTTTCAGCCATTCAGTCCACATGCTGATACGTGTGTGGCAGGAAATGGACTTCAGACTGATGTATGCTGTATCATCGAGGGATCACACATTGGACACTTATAATGTAAGTTGCACAAAATTGGACAGTTCTTTTTCTCATCCAATGTAATATTTGTTGTCATACCCCATCGCTGCGAGAAATAAAAAAAAAATTGAAACTGCCATATTTTATGTACACCCTGTATTTTTAGCCGTTACCGTTAAGGGGCTTTAAACTATAGGTCCAGTTCCGATGAGCTGTGAGAGTAATTCTCCCTTTTGCCACATCCTACCTTTGCGAGGCAGGATTTTCAGCTCTGGCGGTAAAAAAATATAGATATATAATCAAAATTAACGTCGAGATGGAGCTCCGCGTAGCTGTATCGAACATTATCCCCAGATTTGATGTTTTGCATGACGAGAAACAAGCTCACCCTTCCCATTAAGATGCAAGTGAAAGCCAATTGAAGAGGGAAAGACATTCATGCATTTGTTGTTTGTATTATAGACAGTTACATATCACGTTCAATGTCTTTGTTCTTCCAGATCATATTTCATGTATCAATCTGTCTCATTTTCAAATGTTAGTAGTTAGTTAAAAAGTTAAAATTAAATCATAAAATGCAGGACGAGATGGTTTTCCTTAAAACATACTACCAAATCAAACTGATTTTGGGCATATTTCTTAAAAAAATGGTACAGGGTCGTCGCTCGGAAAATGTGCGGTGCAGTCTCATAAAGTTTGGGAACCCCTGGATAATTAGTATTTTGTATATTTTTCTACACAAAATATTTGCTATTTTTGCCCATAAAATTATTGAATTTTAAATCTAGAGAAATCCTGTATTTACATTTCCTTTCGTATGAGCTTCACACCATCAGTACATAAGCTCACCGGACAAAAAATTAGTCACCCCCTGGATGCATCACTCTAATACCGGGTAACACCACTTCTGGCCCTGATAACCGCCTCGATTCGTCGAGGTAAGGAGTCCACAAGGTTCTGCCGGTAATCCACATCCAGTTGACACCACTCGCTGATCAGAAGATTACGTAAGGCCTCCAAATTGCCGGGATGCTGATTTCGGCGTTTCACCCGCTGTTCCAAATAGTCCCACAAATGTTCTATGGGGTTAAGATCAGATGATTTAGCGGGCCAGGCGAGGTGTGATAGAGGGTTTGAGTGTTCATCAAACCACTCACATACACGTGCTGCCCTGTGAACAGGGCGGTTGTCATGTTGGTAAATGGGGGTGTCCACAGCGTGCTCATCATGAAAATGTTGACTGAAGGGAAGCACCTGATCACCGAGAATGTTCAAATAAACATACTGGTTCATGTTTACGATCACCTGAATGAGTGGGCCCAGTGCATAGTAAGAAAAACACCCTAAAAACATCACAGAACCACCCCCTGTTTGAACTACACCTTCCACACGCTGAGGATGAAATGCCTCATTTGACCGTCGGTGCACTCGACGCCTTGTGTCAATTGAAAAGAGGCAAAATCGCGATTCATCAGACCACATTACACGCCTCGAGTCTTCCACTGTCCAAGTTCGATGTTGTCTGACCCATGTCAGACGTGCAACTTTATGTGTCGCTGCGAGGAAAGGCCTCTTTCGAGGTACCCGACTCCATATGTCCATGACATGAAGTTCTCGTCGCAATGTTCGCTCGGAAATTGGTTGGGATGGACCGTCATTCACTGACTGCAACAATTCCTGTCTGCTTTGAAACCGATTGTCATTCACAAGACGTCACACTCGTCTCCGGTCCCTCTGGGTTAGGATCTTTTTCCGACCACAGTTCTCACGCCGTGTTTCATTGCCAGCAGTGGGACACCATTCTTTGTACACACGTTGGACAGTTCGTGTCGATACACCAACAAATCCGGCAACTTCACTCACTGTTTGACCATGGGCACGCCAAATCACGATAGCCCTTTACCCATCTTGACACACTATTCCCGTACTGGACAACGTCTTCCGCACTCAATGTTGCTGCTTTAGTCACACAGCACTGATCCAGACACAATGCACCACGCCACTCCCCTGCAACGCCATCTGTAGGGGCATCAGGAAACCACCTTGCTTTTGCGCAGGGGTGACTAATTTTTTTGTCCGGTGAGCTTATATTTTATTTCCTTTATTTTTCTATCTTAGAGCCTAATAATCACCATTAAATGATTACGATATTAATGTACTTTCACCAAAAGTGTTTCTATGTATGTATCCTTTTCTACATTATTTTATAAATTATTTATTTATTTAGAGTAGTTTTAAATCAATTCACCCTGTTTCTGTCCTACTGTCACTTCACCAAAGCGACTGCCGGACGCTTCGCTAAGTTAAAACTTAGTTTCTTCCCACACGCACAGAACAGAAGGTGTGTCAGTTGACGCGTCGCAAATGTGGTGACTCCAGTGTAATAGCAATGTCAACACCTGTGTGTGTTGCCTAAATCCACGCCGAGAAGACAACTTCATTAGGAAGTTACGTTGAAACTTGTTTGTTGCATTGTTGACACCAGCGGCGTCCGAACTTGGGCCCGCCATGTTTTTTTCTTTTTTTTTTCGTTTTTTATGTGGCCTGCGTTTTAGTATTTACAGACTAACTTTATTTCGAAGCATTATCTTTAGTGTGTAATACAACCCGCAATATTTCGCACAAGTACGAGAGTGACTTCAAAATTTCGGCGTTGACCCAATATCGCGAGGACGATTGGGAAGCTTCTCGAAAGCTAGAAAGCAGCGGCGATGGGACTCGATGCGCTGACCACGCATCACCCAATGAAAAAGCCACTATGGCAGGCCCTGGCCCTTACAAGGCTATTGCACCAACGAGTTTGTTTTTTCTTAATTACTTGCCCTGCATGGCAAAAAAGTTTGGACACCCCTAGTACAGAAAAGCGACAGAAATTAAGAAAATCGAAAAACGGATGATTTAGTATTACAAAAACTGGATTAAAATGATCAATTATGCACATTTTGTGTGTTCTTTAATGCTAATTACATTCTTACAAAAAAATGATGTGTCGTCAGCATACGAGTCGTTGTGATAGTTTCTTCCCAACTTGTCTCTGGCGTTCACAACGCTTTTGGAAACTGAAGCAAGATGAAAAGATGCTAAGAAGATCTTGTCTCCTTTGTTCCTCCCGTGCGGCTTGTGTAGACAGCTGTTCGTTGCCTCAGAGCAGCCTTGCATTCACACAGTGTACGCGTGTGTGTGAAGTTGCTCTCATCCCACAAGGATTCTGCCATTGTAAACAGAGATGCAGAGATGCTGGTATTCTGTGCACACCCTCTCAGACCTCATTACGCTGACGGATACTTAGAGATCTTAGGGGGAAATCCTCCCTCTCTTTACATTAACCACATCTCCCCCCTCTTTCTAAGACCGTGTTTTATGTCGCTTGATCAAGCTAGGAAATGAGATTGCGGTGTCTTTTACGTCAAAAGTGTTTGAGTTGGAGACGTCGTTAATATGCGGTAAAGGGTCCATTGCACTTTGTGAAATATGAAGGTTTACCTTTTTAGAGATATGCTAAGCTGCTATTCATTGTAATCCATGATTGGGTACCTGCCAGAAGAAAACAGTAAAATCCCCGCCTTTTTACTTGTAAATACTGTCTGCCTCCCTGCGAGAGTACTCAGGGTAAAACCCCCACGAAGCAGCGGTTCCAGGTTCGTCATATCATCCACTTAAACAGTTAATTTCCACGTAGTACATCCTGAACTGCATTTTCAAACTAGCGAGGCCCTGGCGTCTTGACTCCTAGTCAGTAGAATCCTCAGTGAGACTCGTGTTGTGATTGCCCCTTCACCCATTTTATCTTCGCGATTAGCCAGAAGTGGCAGAAAAGCGAAGTAAAATAGCTAAGAAAATCAGTCAGCCAGAATTAGTTTTTATCCTCATCGTCGCGAGTGAACCCAGAAGTAGAAAGGCGACGTGGAATAACCAGAGTAATATATCGAAAGAAAGGCACTACATCGTTCCCGTAGTGACATTGTGCCATAGGGATAGAGGGATCGATTTCTTGTGGTTGCCATGGCAACTCAATTTCCCTCCTCCTCCTTCGCCGCTACACGCGGTCCTGCTCCACAGTTAGGTGGTACAGGGTATAGTCCTAATGTTTCTGTGAGCAAGGTAGTAATTAGTACATTTCTACATACGCTCCACGAGTCGCGCGGAAGATGTCCAGTGTATCCAACCAAAGTGACACTATGGAACAGCCTCGTGATAGGATTACAATTACCCTTGGGACAGTCACACCACACATGCTACAGGCAACCTGGCGGGCTGTCGAGTATCGGCTGGATATCCTCCGTGCAACTTCCTGTGTTCACCCTTCAAAATTAATGCCGACATAGTGCGGTTGTACTCAAATGATACCTGTTGCTGGTAATATTCCCCGGATAGCTCTTTACCGGGAGATAATCCGTGACATAAAAGTGGCTTCTTAAGCGCCTGTTCCGTATTGATATTCTGCTTATCGCACCATCAACAGATTTTGCCCGTTTTCACGAAATTTCTACAGGAGACTGTTTACAAATCGCACATTGGATCCGATTCAAGATGGTCCCTTTACCAGACTGGTGATCGATCCTAGAAAAGGAAAAAAAGCACGAGACTCGCAACCGTGATTAAATTAGCGAGATTTATCAAGGCGGAAGGCAGGGAAAGGGGGTGGGTTGGGGTGGAGGAGTCTTCGAATAATTAGTTTTACATCAAAGATGCGCTCTGTCAGTGGATTTCGGAGTCCTTTTGGGCTGAGGAGAATGCCTGAAGGCTTCTTGAACCTGCAATTTCACGGTCTTCCGGGGGTTGCTAATTTCCTGCAGGAAAGTAGGGTGGTTTCGGTCCTCCAGGAAGCTCGGGGACAAACGAAGGGCGTCCTGGTTGATGGTTGCTGTGGATGTTGGCAGAACCTGTTGGTAAGGTGTCAGCAGCTGAGGTTATATCATGACAACACAGATTGGTGCTAAACCCACACAAGAGTTTCTCCGTTTTATGTTGAAAAAGTGCTTGTGAAAATGCTTATTTATTTTTTAAGCAATCCTTAGGACCGATCTATGCCAGTTCTCAATCCTTATGTTCGCTCGAACTCTTTAAATATTGATCCCGGATTCGAATCCCGGCCTAAACATGGGCTTTCTTTGTGAGAGTCTCATCAATTTCATCATAGTTCCACTCATTCTCATCGTCGCGATTATATTGATCACAGGCCCACCTGCATGGCTGCTGACCTACACAGCTCCATCAATAGTTTTCCAGGGTGTGGCTCGATGAGTGTCAACAACCTAAGTTGCCAAGTAAAAGTTGTAGGGGTAACCTCTTTCTCCCGTTGCCAAGCGTACGTCGTACTATTGTCAGTTGTTTTTATTATCTTGTTTGCATAGTGTTGGGATGTTTTGTGTACTACTTGTCCGTGCTTTGTGCACTATTGTAGAACTTTTATCCAGTAACAGCGCTGATCAACTCTCTCCACGTTTTACAGTACGTTTGGCAACATGCTGCGTTTCCGACGTTCATTTGTTACGTCCCGCTAGAAACTTTCTGTGCCTCGTGACACGAAAATGCCCGATGGCAGCCGAAGAGAATTCAACTGATCGCTGATTCGTTATTTCCCAGCCGCCACACAGTGTGGTATTTTCGTAATCTAGCTGGACAAAATTATTTAGCATTCAATATGTAAGTTATATATGCTGTAAAGTGTTGTAGATGAAATACAAAAGCACAAAAAGATATTTCAAGAAAATATCTCACACTAATAATAACATATATGACAATGATTGGCGTTAAATCGGTTAAGAATATCAATGAAACCAAAGCACAGAAGAAACGAAAAGTATTCAAGAGAATATATAGAAACAGGAACGTACATAGTCGTACAAATATATAGAGGTACAACAAATATATACCACACACACCAAAGGTATATCATACGTCGAAAAAATTCCGCCGTGAAATTTGCGTAATCATTCTGTAATTAGAAAAAAAAGTGTATGAGTGTCGCAAACATTCGCAAACAAATTAACATAATTTGTGTAGGTAACAAGTAACTCTTTCAGAAAACTAGGATAACAGATCTGTATAATGCGATATAATGTACTAAAACTCTAGTCTAAACTGACTTATACGTTTTCTCATACAGAAATAAACGTGACTTTTTCTGATGGTGCTCATGCTTAAACTAAAACATATAATAATATACCAACAAATGTAACCTTACGTTGAAACACGAAAGCAAATAAGAACACCACACAATCACCACTAGCACACAGAAACACTTGGCAGGCGGAACTCGGGTAGTCGGCTAGTGAGACCCTTTTTTCTATTGTTCAGTGTGATTTCTTGGGATACAAAGCCTAGTTTCATGTAGTATGGTTCAACTCCTTTGCAAATTAACAAGTATTTAACACATGTAGACAAATGCGAAAATTGACTTTTGTCCAGCTAGATTACGAAAATACCACACTGTGCGCCAGTTGGAAATGCTACCAGTATAGTCGAAAGTGGTGTTCAATTTTGTTTAATTTAGGGACTTATCCCCTTATTATGTAACGGGCAAAATTAGCCTGTGTACTGAAAGATCAATCAAACCATTGAGGTCAGTACTAGACAAAAAATGTAACTGTCCTTTTTTTCTGTGCAAGGAGCTGCTGTTGTGAACATACCCTTCTATAGTATTCTGGATCTTAGTGACTGATTCTCTGAATAAGAATATATATTTTCACCATTTCTAAAATTTGAGGAAATGAGAACAATCATCTCAACCTTACACATCCGTCCGTTGGCCTTGGATGTTCGTAGGAGTGGATTTGGAAGGCTACCCCGAAGCCGGAAAAAGACCACCCTACGCAAATCTCCCCCACTTCCTCACGGCCTAACCAGCATCGAGATTACTTGTCACCCACACGACGTCCGAGGCATCAACTAGGGGTTGGGGGAGACAAAGTTTTCAGGGGGGCGTTGCACGGAACCAGCCGTTGGTTTGATGTAAACCAAATGGAGATTTGTGTGCAACTATTCTGATGAAGACATCAGTACTTTGTCTGCTGTCTTTATATTGCTGCCTGAATTCTATTCCCAACTTCTTTCCTCCTTGATAAAGTTTTAGGAACTAAATATTGTAATTCAGACATAGACACATGCCATAGAGGACTTTTTACATGTCTTTTCTCTTAACCAGGTCGCCCTTTGCTAGTCATCCAAAATTCTCTGGTCCTGCTACAGTATAATCCTCTGTAGTATTATGTGTACACACTAAACACAACAAACTTTGTCGTGCCCTGTTCTTAATTCTTTACTCTCCGGGGTGCAAGGGGTGACTTTTTGAAGCCACCCAATTGTCAAACACACCTCCACACAGTACCTCCTCGACTGCATTTTGCAGACTAACGAGGCTCTGGCGCTTGGACACTCAGCCATTCTCTGCGGGACGTATATAGTCCACATGTTTCTGTCCCTTCATCTGTCTCACCCTATCACCATTCATTCTCGTAGTTTCATTTATTTTGTACACATGTGCTGAAAATATAATAATTTAATTGTGTTGACTACAAAAAGTTCATTGTCCTGCTACAGTACTTACGGTGCTCAGCTAGGCTAATCGGGACTGCCTTAAAATGATATCCGAACTACTGTGGTCGACATCCGTGGCGGAGTGGTTAACGCACCTATCTTTTATGAAGATAAAGGCAGTTCCAGCGTGGTGCCGAGTACACCACATCAAGTATGGTAGAAATCAAGATAGTATGGATCCCGTAACTTGTACTCAGCATATCCAGGAGTCCCGGGTTCGAATCCTGGCCTGAAATAAGGTGTTCTTTGTTGAGGAGTCTCTCTTCATTATTTTCATCCTCATCGTTGCGATTAGCAAAAAGTGGCAGAAAACCGACACCAAATACAAATACTATACTAACTACTGTGCGATGCAACTCCACTGGGAACCCTACACTAGTGGGAAGTGTTGAGCACAACCTACTTTTGATACAGTCACGGACACTTCTGAGTTGAAACGCTTCCATTGAAGGCAAATGGAGTCGTTACAACCCAGAAGTGTCCATGACTATACCTCAAGATTTCTCTGGCTGGTAGAGTCTTGTCTGATCTAAACTCTACAACGAGGATGTCGCGACCTGCAAGACAACGTTACAATGGCTGGCAAAGGTTTGCACGCTCGTTATGCACCAGTGAGCTCCGTTCCTTCACCTGTGAAAAGTTACCTCTTCCCCGACTGACAAGGAAATGCCATGCTTCACAAACGTTCACACTTGAGCTCCGATACGAAGCATATACTTACTCCTCATCCCGCCGAAGGTGTATCGGCTGTTATACTTTCTACTTTTCCTCCACGCCGGTAGACGCACGAGCGAAGCAAGACGTTCAAGAAAATCAATTAAGTCTCATCGTAATCGGCCAAATCTAATTGTTGCTTCACGACGGGATTGTGATTGAAAACAGGAAACGGCCATCCTTTCTAAAATCCTTGACAATTTCTAGCCAGCGTGTTATAGAAAAGTTGAGTTATTGGCACACGATCACATCGAAGTGTTCGAGTAAGTGTTTTTTTGTGTGCACTTTTCATCATTTTTATCTAATGATCTTTCATCCTCATTAGCCTGAAGTTGTATAACAGAACTATACATAAGAAACATACGTTAGAAGTCTGCTTTGACAACAGTTTTGATTCTTGGGTTACAATGACAACTTGTAAGGCAAGTTAGCCTTAAATTCTCAAATTGAAGAAAAAAGTGTCTCGTATTAGGTGACTTTATCAGGCTTTAATTGCCAAATGGAAAAGAATTGTCTCATATTAGACGACGTTAGCTTGTATATTGAATAACGCTTAAATTGTCAAAACGAAAGAAGTCTCTCATGTTAGGCAATTTTACCCGGTACCAGTTTTATAGATCGGAGACACATTAAAATCGGATATTTTGTGTTTCGCATAGTTCGTACTTACCAACTGTGTATTGCGGAACATAGTTCAAGGTGCCGTTATGCTTTTTACACGAAAAAAACACAAAAAAAAAACACAATTTTTCACATAGAGAGTAATTTCTTTGACTCCGTTTTTCTCTTCCATAACACAGAATATGGCGGGCAAATCTAGACTACCGTAGTGGGCATGTAGTATTTCCAACATCCTTCACCGAAAAATACCTACTATCGTGTTCGTCACTTGTGCAAATTGTGCATTATGCACGGGTAGCTTACGGATAGCCCCACGAACCCTACACGGATAGCCCCACAAACTATTCACGGATAGCCCCACGAACCTTTCACGGATAGCCCCACGAACCTTTCACGGATAGCCCCACGAACCATTATGCACGGTAGCTGACCGATAGCCCCACGAACCATTTCCAATAAGGTTAGGTTAGGTTTGGTTACGTTAGACAAGCATAGTAAAAAAAGGGAGGGTTGAAAAACTGACAGGGGCTTACGTCATCAAACGTACGCAGCATCCGGTTGTCGTAGGGCAAGCAAATGAAAGCAATGGCAATTGTGCGTCGGTGAGATATTTCTCTTGAAAAATACATGATTTCCCGGTCAAATATATTCCAGGATGAAAGAAAATACCTTGACGAACGTTGTAAACCTTGGAGAAACTCATTTCCGTAAGTAGTTTCTTGTGTAGAAATGTGTCTTCGATGTATGAAACTGTTACCTTTTACCCTATATATTGTGTATATTGCTAGGCTTAAATTGTCAAATTTTGTAAAAGGTGTCCCATATTAGGTTACTTTACCCTATATATTGCATATATTGCTAGCTTAAATTACCTAATCGAAAAAGTGTCTCATATTAGGCGACTTTAACCTGTATCACTGGTTCCCAAAGTGTGGCTCCGCGAAGTGTTCCAATATTTTCAGTGACATGACACTTACTTGTAAGTCTACACATGGTTTGGATATGATTGTTCCAAATATGTACTTATTTAGTACTTTTTACACATAAAATGTTTTTGAATTTGAAATGTGTTTATTTTTTAACTTAAGGCAAGCAACCTAACCACATTAACTGCGCGTTACAAGTGTTAGGTAGGCCTGCATTCTAACTTGGACGCCGCGGAAAGATCTTGAAACACTAAAGGCACCGCGAAATAAAAAAGTTTGGGAACCCCTGCCCCATATATTGTTTATATTGCCAGGCTTAAATTGTCAGATATTAAAAGAAGTGTCTCATATTAGGCGACTTTACCCTATTGCCCGGCTTAAATTTTCATTAAGAAGAAAAAAGTGTCTCATATTAGGAGACTTCCTTAATATTATATATATTGCTAGGCTTAAATTCTAATCTGGATGGCAAGATGATCCAGAGAAGTTAGGAGAAAGCTGCAGATGATTGATCGTTGTAGTGGCAGGTTTGGATTGGTCGTAACTCCGTGTGGATTCGCGCCCCTACACTCAAGATCATAAAACGGACCATGAATCGCATTCGACAGGGTACAAGTATATCAATTGCGGAGATGATGGTAAAAAAGCAAACGTGTCACATTTCCAATATTCGCCATTCCCGCGCTCACCTATCACCCGTCGGACAGCGAAGTGGCATCGTTTCCCATAAGGGATTTCCAATAAATGATAATTAACCAAACCTCCCATCTGGTTCATGATGTTCATTATTGATCCCAGAGAGCATTGCTCGTTGTGTGCGAGCAGCGAATTTTGTCCCGCGTCAGTGGAGCAAAATACGCGTCCTCTCCTCCCGCCCCCCAACCCCTCCCTCGGATTCACATTCGGCATTGTTGCTGACTCATATGTGCATCGTTAAGAGGAAAGCGGCGCAGGTGGTGCACGGTTGATTGTGCACAGGATTTTATGACGTGCTTCCCCCTCCCCCTCCCCCATCCCCCACTTCGTGTTGTCATATATCCTCAGATCTGTGCAGCCTTGCGGTAATGCTGTAGGAATTCCACACTGAAAACTGTATGAATCCATGGGAAATATGAGTTAAAGCGGAGTGGATATTGGGGAAACACTTATACAGGATGACAATACATTGCCATAGGATAAAATTATTATAAATGATTTATGTCAATGGTACTCAACCTATACAGGATGACACTACCTTGCCATAGGATAAAATTATTATAAATGATCTATGTCAATGGTACTCAACCTATACAGGATGACACTACCTTGCCATAGGATAAAATTATTATAAATGATCTATGTCAGTGGTACTCAACCTATACAGGATGACAATACCTTGCCATAGGATAAAACTATTATAAATGATCTATGTCAATGGTACTCAACCTATACAGGATGACAATACCTTGCCATAGGATAAAATTATTATAAATGATTTGTCAATGGTACTCAACCTATACAGGATGACAATACCTTGCCATAGGATAAAATTATTATAAATGATCTATGTCAGTGGTACTCAACCTATACAGGATGACAATACCTTGCCATAGGATAAAATTATTATAAATGATCTATGTCAGTGGTACTCAACCTATACAGGATGACAATACCTTGCCATAGGATAAAATTATTATAAATGATCTATGTCAGTGGTACTCAACCTATACAGGATGACAATACCTTGCCATAGGATAAAATTATTATAAATGATCTATGTCAGTGGTACTCAACCTATACAGGATGACAATACCTTGCCATAGGATAAAATTATTATAAATGATCTATGTCAGTGGTACTCAACCTATACAGGATGACAATACCTTGCCATAGGATAAAGCTATTATAAATGATCTATGTCAATGGTACTCAACCTATACAGGATGACAATACCTTGCCATAGGATAAAATTATTATAAATGATCTATGTCAGTGGTACTCAACCTATACAGGATGACAATACCTTGCCATAGGATAAAATTATTATAAATGATCTATGTCAGTGGTACTCAACCTATACAGGATGACAATACCTTGCCATAGGATAAAATTATTATAAATGATCTATGTCAGTGGTACTCAACCTATACAGGATGACAATACCTTGCCATAGGATAAAGCTATTATAAATGATCTATGTCAATGGTACTCAACATATACAGGATGACAATAACTTGCCATAGGATAAAATTATTATAAATGATCTATGTCAATGGTACTCAACCTATACAGGATGACAATACCTTGCCATAGGATAAAATTATTATAAATGATCTATGTCAGTGGTACTCAACCTATACAGGATGACAATACCTTGCCATAGGATAAAATTATTATAAATGATCTATGTCAGTGGTACTCAACCTATACAGGATGACAATACCTTGCCATAGGATAAAATTATTATAAATGATCTATGTCAGTGGTACTCAACCTATACAGGATGACAATACCTTGCCATAGGATAAAATTATTATAAATGATCTATGTCAGTGGTACTCAACCTATACAGGATGACAATACCTTGCCATAGGATAAAGCTATTATAAATGATCTATGTCAATGGTACTCAACCTATACAGGATGACAATACCTTGCCATAGGATAAAATTATTATAAATGATCTATGTCAGTGGTACTCAACCTATACAGGATGACAATACCTTGCCATAGGATAAAATTATTATAAATGATCTATGTCAGTGGTACTCAACCTATACAGGATGACAATACCTTGCCATAGGATAAAGCTATTATAAATGATCTATGTCAATGGTACTCAACATATACAGGATGACAATACCTTGCCATAGGATAAAATTATTATAAATGATCTATGTCAATGGTACTCAACCTATACAGGATGACAATACCTTGCCATAGGATAAAATTATTATAAATGATCTATGTCAATGGTACTCAACCTATACAGGATGACAATACCTTGCCATAGGATAAAATTATTATAAATGATCTATGTCAATGGTACTCAACCTATACAGGATGACAATACCTTGCCATAGGATAAAATTATTATAAATGATCTATGTCAGTGGTACTCAACTTTTTTCAGTCCGGGACCCACCTTGAAGGATATTACACTTCGTGGGACCAGGGTGGCTACCCACTCGGAATTCTTTGAATTTCAGGAATTATGCTGGAATTATTGGGTCCGTAGACGTGAAAAATTGCACTTTGTTAGTGCCCTTTGTAGAACAATCTATCTAACCGACTGAAAATTATTGCAAACTAAGATATCTTGAAATTCATTAGGTACAGACCAGCCAAGGAAGGCGAAACTACTTGGAAAGGACGATTCCAAACGCGAGAGGGGAAGCAGGAAGAAGCACTCGCTAAACTACCCTGTGGTATTTCACTTGTGTTTATTACCGCTTTCTGTGTTGTGTTTGTGATGGCTCTTACAATTCGCAAGAAACCGTTTCGAAGTAGAATAACGGAAATTTGGACGTTTTGGCCTCTGTTGTACTTTCTACAAAACACCCTTGTTACACTAGAAAATGTTACAAACCATTCAGTTACTACATTTATATTTATAATACTACATACAATAATACTATTATTAGTGAATAGGCTACTATCCTGATTAATGCTGTGTACATTTGTGCTAATTATAATATTAACTAAGGACATACATTTAATTGAATGATCTAATATAAAGCTACTTGTTTTAGAAACAAGTTCATCTACTAACGGGACGTGATGGATACTTCCCTGATATGTTCTGTTTGCTGATATAGTATATGGGTGGCTTTAATTTCGTTCTGAACCCTTACATAATTCGTAAACATCTCTCTATGTATTTTGGCGGCCATGTTACTGCGTTGAAACTTCATTGTTGTTTCCACAGCAGACAATTTTCGAGGAACCCGCTCCCTGCCCAAAGTGCCGTCACCCCTATTTAGAAACTGAATACGTCCGGTTGGCGCATGCGCACTTCCGTCCATGGTCTCGGCTAAGGCAGCCAGAGAGTAAATTTGAGTTTGAAATTCAATTAAATACATTTTTTGTAACGTTTTGTAACGTTTGTGACTTGTGTTTGTAGATGTATTTTGAGTCAGAATGTGAAATGGCAAATGTAAACTCTGCACCTTAAATTATATATTTTAAATATATGTGTTTTTGGTCTTGAATTTTTGGAAAGTTCGCCTTGCAAACCGGGAATTATACTTGGATTTTATCATGGTCCTCGACCCTGTTATACCCATAAGCATGCGCGGCGGCAGAATTACTTGTAGGTGTGTGCACCCAATTTATAATAATATTTTTGCTAGCATCGAGTACTTTAAGAAGCCCTCTCTTAAGCTTGCTTAAACGTACGAGGTGCATTCAAGTTCTAAGGTCTCCTATTTTTTCTTCATTACTAGAAGCAGTTATAGACGTGAGAGTTGTTCGAGAAGCAGCATCCATTCTTGAAGGTTGATGAGGCCAGATGACAGCCCATAGGAAGCTAGTGGCTCTAACTAACGACGGACATGTTTTTGATACTGGAAATGACATCACTTTCATCGAAAGAACAGCGTGTTAATATCCATTTTCTTCACCTGCGTGGAGTAACACCCATCGATATTCATCTTAAATTGACTGAGACATGCTGTGGTGGTATCATGGACGTGAGCAATGTGCGTTCGTGGGTCTGATAGTTCAAGGAATGTCGAACGTCGTATGAAAACAAACCAAGGGAGCCTCGCCCACGAATCAGACGCCAGTTACTCCATTGCTGAGAAAAGGGATGTTTTGGGACTGCGAAGGCGTTATACTCGTTATACGCAATGCTATCATAAGGGTACCACAATGATGGGTACAAGCTATGGAACTGATTTGAGGACCAAGTTGCTTCCAGCATTGCGAAAGAAACGGACGGAAATGGCTGAAGCTGTGTTCTTTCATCAGGACAACGCACCTCCTCATTGGGCGGTCATTGTTCAGCCGCTCTTCATGGATAACAAATTTGAAGTTAATCACATGCTCCGTCCATACTCCCCTGACCTTGCACCTAGTGATTTTAGGCTCTTCCCAACGCTGCAGGACTTTCTCAGGGGCCGCACATTTTCCTCTCGTGCTGCAATTGCATCGGCAATGTTCCAGTGAGGCAAGCAGACCCCTAAAAAAGCGTTCGCAGCGGTCATGCAATCATGGCGTCGGCGGTGCGAAAAGTGTGTGCGTCTAGAGGGAGACTATGTTGAGAAGTGAATAAAGTCCCATCTCTGTTGTGTAAGTTGTTTATGAAAGAAAAAAATAGGAGACCTTAGAACTTGAATGTACCTCGTATTACACATACAAGGACTACCCGTGAAAAAAAAAAATCGAGTGAAGAACCCTTAAAACCGCCGTAATCCATTTGTTCATACGCGGTTAGCTTTGTAATACAAGCAGTCTCAATAGCAATGTGAAATGATGACAGTTGACACCTCTCGGCAACCGCATACACACACACACACAGGCGGTCGGAAATATCAAGCGACACCTTAAGTCGACTTGCATGTGACACACAGATAATTAAGAACTCGTTGCTGCGACCAAAATGAAAACGACAGATATCCGATTTCCTTGAGTTAAACATGAGAGGTGCCGGTCAAAAGCAATGGTAGAGCAAGACTAACAGAAATGTATAGTTTAGACTACGTACAACACGGGTTGAATTTAAATTGTTAAAACAATATATCTTGGTTATTTCAATGTAATAGGTGCAGGAGGCCTTAGAAAGAGCGCTTCGCGGCCTAACAGCAGACGTCGCTCGCACACTGTTGCCGATACTCTCGTGTCGTCTGCTCCTCAACCGAACAAACAGGCCGAGGTAGCAAGAGGCAGAGGTCACTCACCCTTCCAGAAGGGTGCAGCGAGCTAGCTGTGGCAACCGGACTCGCTCATACGCGGACCTGATTGGTTCTCGCAGACACCCCCCCATATTGTCGTCTTCTGCAAGCCCGCGAAGCGATCTTTTTAAGGCCTCATGGAGTATAGACACAGCAAACATGGAACGCCCCCTCGGGACCCAGAAGTCGGTCGCGCACCATAGGTTGAGAAACGATGCTCTAGAAGCAATTCTAAGCATACAGCCGGGTGGATACCATTTTGTCGTATGTCCATCTCCACTGATTTTGCACTAGAGCTGATTTAAGTTCGACGCATGTGGAATTTGAATACACTACAAGATTTGCGCAAACATTTTATTATTTATAATTCACACCACTTGACAGGCAGCTCGCACATACGTAGCTTCGGAACGTCACGCATTAACCTAACACGATAACACCACTAACTCACGTCCGACGAAAATTGGAGATACAGCAAAACAGTATTCAACCGGCGATGTATAATTCTTCAGGTTTTGGAAATGTTTCGAAAGGAGAGGAAAATTTGGAAAATAGCTATCCTGGCGTCAGCCAAAGGTCCAGTCGAGTCTTAATTCGATTGATTGATTGATTTAGTTTATTTTACTTCGCGTTTTGTGCCTCTTGGCTAATTTGCGAAGATGGGGATGAGTGATGAAATTGATGAATGGACATTCACAAACAACCAAGCCCGAGCGGGATTCGAAACCGGGACCCTTGGCGTCGCAGCGCGATGTGCTAACCACTCGGCCACAGGGTCCGGCAAGTCTTAATTCGAGCTCGGTACCTTGACCCTCAGTACCCCCTGGAGAAAGTGAAATATTTTGCATGGTTCAAGAAGATTTTGTTGTTCATGAACGTTTTCAGTTGATTTTTGCTCGCGGAAATATGTTATTGTGAAGTAAAGTTCGCCTGTTACCTTGGCGTGTTACTTGAACGTGCAGCAGAACAGCCTAAAGGCTTTGCGCAAGTGAATATAGCATCCAAGACGACTTTCCACAACAGCAACTATAATTTTACGTAGTTAGGTTAGGATTGGTGCTGCTAGTTATTTTCGACGTGTTCTTTCGCTATTTTAGTGTGCATACAAATAGTTTTAACTAACAGAAAGCGACGAAAGTACTCCGAAATTGCAGGTTTTAACTTGAGCCATACTTTAGGATCAAATATATCCGTTATTTGTGCATTAAGAACACTGGAACCACTTTTATATTACGTAAAACATTGAAATCTGTCGACTAAAAAAAATATTTAAAAAAGTCGACTAAATTCTCGAGGAGGTACAATGGCTCAACGGCCCCTCGAGCTCTGGTTTGGTCTCTGTACCCATCCGAGCTACGAGACGAGCAGAGCTGCCTGGAACGAAAAGCACCTGTGGAAAGCATGACGTAAATATATTTCCGAAGGGACTGGTCGTGCAGAAGACATCCTCACAGGTTTCCAGCCACGTGTAATACCGCCAGTTTTACAAGCGACTGTGGAATTGTTTAGAGCTCTCCGTGCGACTTGCGTGCGGCACGAATATTCCCAAAAGAACACGCTCCTGGGATATTGCACAGTGTCTTCTCCACCCGTCATTTTCTTGTCTTGGGGACACGTGACCTTCGAGATGTCTGCGGAAAATGGTTTTCCTCTTCGGTACATTACTTTGTACTTGTGTTCCGATGTCGAACCGCAAGTACGGATGAGCGCTCTTGTTTTGTGCGTGTGATAAAAACTGGTGACGTCAGAGCGTTTGGTGAAAACTGCTGTAACTGTTTTGCGTGCTGTCGAATCCTGATCCAATGTCAATATCGTATGTAGTAGTAGTAGAAAAGAAGGCAAGAGAATGAAGCTCATATCGGCAAAAGTATACTTTGTCCCGGCTATCTTTGTAGCCGCGCATAGCGGGAGAGAGAGCGGAAAGCGTAGGCTCTCCTCCCACCCCCTCCACGCGATCATTGCTTGACCCATCTCGCGTCACTACTTGCGCAGACACTTGCTTCCGTTCGCTTCTCCAGAGATGGACGGGGCAGAGTATAGTGAATTTAGTGCCGTATGCTGGGTTCAAGACCTGAAGTATAGAGCGACCACAAGGAAATGAACCTTCGGCCAAAAGTCTCCGCGCACCTTCCCCCTCATCAATTCAACTCGGACCACAAGGAAGCATGCTCCACTTTGCCCTTATCCTCCACGCGGGAGGACGATGCACAGGAGTCGCGGGTCTGCGCAGGCTCTTTAGCCTGTGGTTCCATTGTACCTCACAATACCGTAGTGTTCTCGTTTTGGGGATTTCGAGATAATCCTGAAATACGCTATTTTTCATGCACTTGGTCAACTGTTGTAAATTCCGATCTCTTTCTATTCAATCTGGCAATAAGCTATGGTAGCGGTAGCTGGAGACACTGTTTATGAGAGGTGCACATTTTTAGATGTTTCTCACTCCCCCCCCCCTTTTCTGTAATATTTTGACTCCAAAATTCCCCTTTCAAATGGAGTCCATTAGTGGTGACGTCACAAGCAGACGACGAGCTGGAACTGAGTCTTCACAACGAGAAAACGTGTTTTCTTCCTATCCAATTCAATGCTATTTTCCTTCGGAAGGGGTAGCTTTAATTATTGTGACAGCAGTTATGAAACAAAATTATAATGCTTATCGTACATCAATGAGATTTCGGAGAATACGACTATATATCACACATATCTTACAGAGGATAAGGTAAAGAATAACCAGAGTAAGAAAATCAATCATTTTCATAACATTCCAGTTCCGAGCACAGCCGAAGCCGACCCGAAGCTCACCCGATCTGAAGTCGGCCACGCTGCCGCTATGGATGGTGGGTAGCCAGCAGCCTCAGGCGATTGAACCGACGACGCCCATTGGCTGAGATTTCTTTTGAAGCATTCGCTTGACTCGATTTCCTACTCCATTTATTCTTTACATTCTCATCTGTAAGGTATATGTTATATATAGACGTATTCTCCGAAATCTCATCTTTACATTGATGTACAATGCACATCACAATTTTGTTTTTTAACTGTTGTCACAATAATTAAAGCTACCCCTTCCGAAGGAAATTAGCATTGAATTGGATACGAAGAAAACAAGTTTTCTCGTTGTGAAGACTCAGTCCCAGCGCGTCGTCTGCTGTGACGTCACACTATTGGACTCCATTCCATGCTGTGCACAACACTGCTTTCAATGAAGGGCGAAAGCTAGCTTGATGAAGCCCTGACAGGTTGCCAACTCCTTGTAAATGAGGTTTCCAACTCCTGAAGCACCATCATCTTGAAGTGGACAGTTTTATGCACATTTTCTAAGTGATCCAGCTTTACATCAAATTCGAGGATGAATGCCATGCCGTAGCCCGTGTGTTCAAAAACCTGTGATTCCGCCTACAGACCTGGGTGGAACAAATTGTCTTCAATATAAATATAATTTAATGGTATAATTTAATACGGCCCATAACCGATTGCTCGCGTATAGTTATGGTCCTGTATAGAAATAAAGCTTTGGGCACTCCTGATGTACAGTCACGGACACTATTGGGTTGCAACACCACACTGACTCCCGGTGTCCATGCCTGTACGTGTCTCTCTTCACAGTTTCCAAGTCTTCAACATTATAAACCTCTCGCGTCACTCTTATTCCTAATTTCTCCTTTGATAAAGTTTTAAGCATTTTCTCTGTCTTAATCATTACAAACAACTTTCAACTGTGTATCTAACCTAAGTGTCCCCCTCCGATTTCCATGAAACTTGGCAGGTGTATAGAGAGGCCCAAGGGAAGAAATACATGTTTTTTTTGTTTCGGCTAAATAACTGTTTTAGGGGGCACCCCCCCCTAAAATGTCAAGATGAGGAGAAATTGAAGTGGGGATTTGACCCCGAAACCACGTAAATATGGCATAGGAAGAAACGAGGGGCATACGGCCCCTCTATACACCTGCCAAATTTCATGGAAATCGGACATAGGGGTCAGATCCCCACGTCAATTTGTCCTCATCTTGACATTTGAGGCGGGTTTTGCCCCCTGAAACAGTTTTTTTAGCCGAAACAAAAAGACATGTATTTCTTCCTTTGGGCCCCTCTACACACCTGCCAAGTTTCATGGAAATCGGAGGGGGACACAGGGGGTCAAATGCCCACAATATTTGAATGGGGGAGGGGGTTGCCCCCAAAAAACTGTTTTTTTAGCCGAAACAAAAAACACGTATTTCTTCCTTTGGGCCCCTTTCTACAACTGCCAAGTTTTATGGAAATCGGAGGGGGACACTTAGATAATCTCCCTTGTAAGTAATCAGTGGCGTCCCCAAGGGGGTTCGTGGGGGTCATCCTCTCCTTTTACCCAGTACACCTTAAAAAAAAAAAGAACGTCAAAGGTATGAAAATATGGCAAAATGAGAGCTGACTACTAAAAGTATACTTACCCCTCCCCCCCTTCTTTTGAAAATTCTGGCCACGCCACTGTAACTATTATAATGCACATTGAACTAATTAAAGTATTCATAACTGCCATCGTAACTACATGTATTATGAATTTTATTTTTTAGTAATGTACTTTCTAATATGGAGTCTTTTTTCTTGCAGAGCGAGGGGAGGGGGGGATATGATTGCGTGAAAAAGTGTCCAATCAGATATCGAAGCGTTGTCTGCGTCATGTGGTTAATAATTGCTGAGGGCGGTGTTGTCCTAGGGTCCCGGTCGATCAAAGCAAGGGGAAGGTCGACCGTGCACGCACATTCGAAATGCCCATCCTTGTCGTAACAGCTTGATTGCTTTTCTTGATATACTGAGAGAGATTCGCAAATTCCTCGCCGAGATGAGACCCTCCCGCCCCGTATGGAGGCAATAAGTGGGGGAGGGATGGTACACAGAGAAGAGATCATAAAGTTTTCTCAGTCGGTGCTTTTATCACTTGCGGCATGGATGGAGACGTCAGGTTCAGTGTTGCCACACCTGCGTTACTAAAAAATACCAAAACAGTATCTAACATGAAGCTAAAACTTATTCCAATAGCTACTCTCCGAAGTTATCGGAGATATGATAACACTGTTACGTCAGGGATCCTACCACACAGCTCCGAAGGATGTGACACCCCTTTGTAAATACACCCAAATGTAAACCCTGGACTACATTTTGCAGACTAACGAGGGTCTGGCGCCTGGACCTGCGGCCAGGATATACCTCTGTAGGAATCATGTTGTGTCGTCCGCGTATGTTTGTAACTGTCCCTTCATCTATCTCATCAACATTCATGCTCATTTTTGGAATAAGCCAAAGTGGCAGAGCAAGATAATAAGATAAATCAAATGACACCACGCATTCTAGTACAGGGTGTCCCACGAACGGCGCAACTGGGAATTAAGAGTGGCGTTACTTTGTAACCGAAACCTGTACATACATAAGTCATACACCAAATGTTAGCCCTGTCCAAGAAGATATTTTTAAACATAGAAACAACAAACGGGGTGCAGTGTTGTTCATGCAGTGTTGCCAAATGTAAGTGAAAGTGTAAATTTATTTTTCCACAAAGCATGGAAAATTGCATGTCAAACATTCGTACGGAAATTTGGACGTCAATTTCCACCTTGGGTAGGTGGACTATTTCGCCATCTATAGTTCAGAGAAGAAAACCGATCGTTTTCGGGTATAGCCAATCCTGAAATGCCTCGTAAAGGCGTACCGGTCCAAATGGGTGTTTTGAAAAAAAATATGAGGTACAGTGGCAACACTGTTGATGTTTGAAGGCAACAAAAGGTGTATTTGGTGATGGTCTATGACATGGAAATACTGGAAACAGGAAAAAAAAAATGAAAATTTTCTTTTTTTCCTGTTTCCAGTATTTCCATGTCATAGACCATCACTAAATTTTCATTTTCTTTTTTTCCTGTTTCCAGTATTTCCATGTCATAGACCATCACTAAACACACCTTTTGTTGCCTTCAAACATCAACAGTGTTGCCACTGTACCTCATATTTTTTTTCAAAACACCCATTTGGACCGGTACGCCTTTACGAGGCATTTCAGGATTGGCTATACGCGAAAACGATCGGTTTTCTTCTCTGAACTATAGATGGCGAAATAGTCCACCTACCCAAGGTGGAAATTGACGTCCAAATTTCCGTACGAATGTTTGACATGCAATTTTCCATGCTTTGTGGAAAAATAAATTTACACTTTCACTTACATTTGGCAACACTGCATGAACAACACTGCACCCCGTTGTTGTTTCTATGTTTAAAAATATCTTCTTGGACAGGGCTAACATTTGGTGTATGACTTATGTATGTACAGGTTTCGGTTACAAAGTACCGCTACTCTTAATTCCCAGTTGCGCCGTTCGTGGGACACCCTGTAGTAAATATAAGCTCCAAATTAATTCGTAAACTTTGGAAAATTCAAAAATGATCTTATTCAGCGTCTATAAAGCTTATACACTGTATACTCATTAAAATAAATCTCGCTGCTAAATATGTAGTAAATATTAAAACTGGAAAACAATTTAAAATATTTCTGTAAACATAATGGTTTCCTGTAAAAACTACATCTGGCTCCAAAATGGGCAAGTTGGCAACCTGCTCGGGCGCACTGCTTCAAGAAACGATGCAGAGATTATTGCAGGGTTGCAATCTAAAGATGTCTTGCTTTCCGATCACGCCCGCTGCTGTTGTTAATTCTGGCCGTGCCTTGTCTGAGAATGCCAATGTCGTCTGTAATGAATCATACACGAGGGTCCTAACGCTCTCACGGTTGCGTCCCGCATGTGCGGATAGCTTCAAATGGGCCATGTGATTTGCGTGATGGAGTAGTTACCATAGCGCCCCATGAAGCCAGAGGTCTCAGGTTCGAATCATATTCATGCTTCATCCTCGCCGTCGCGATCATCTTGGGGACGTAACAAAGTGCCATAAATGAGTACAAACAAGTGTTTTCTTTACCGGGGAGAGGTGGCATTCTTGAGGCCAGTGCTCGAAGTGAAGGGGGGATGCGGGGGTATGGCATCCCCCAGCTAGCAAAATTTTCGCCCAGGTGTTTCATTGTCACCATGTTGCACCATAGCAGCTATCCCCCTCCCAATCTGCCTCCAGCTAGCAATTTCCACTTAAAGCGCAGCTTGAGGCATTTTGTTTCCTTTCAGTCACCCCTGTCAGGGCTAAAGTTCACAGGTTCCCGGAATGAGATCTCGATTTTCGGCGATACCCTACTCAGGGGTGCCCACGGGGGGTTCATGATGCGCCTGCATCATGGTAATTTTTTGGGGGGACAGAATTTTATACCAATTCTATATATCTTCACACAAAAATGGGGGAGGAATCGTATCGTTTGATTGACTTGTTATTGATTTTTAATTTTTGTTATTATGCATAGTTTTTCTACCTACCTGTGTGTGATCGCGGCAATAGGGTTGAAATGAAACACCACCTCTTATGCCTTTAGAATCGGTTTGGATGGAGGGGGTCGTGGTATTTGCATTAATAGAAGGTTAGTCGAGCAGACAAATTGTGCACAATAAGGTTGACTCACAATGGCAGTGAGCCTAAAGTACCTAGTATCTAAAGTAAATATATATTACTTAACTATGTATTATACATTGACAAAACCACAGGGGGGGTCATTGCCCGCCAACCTTTGACGGAAGTCAATTCTAGGGGGCAAGGGGGGACAAACATTGATGGCCAAAGGCACTTGCAGTTGGGCACAGAGGAGCAATTACCCCCTTCGATTTCAAATTTTATGCATATAAAAATACATTTTGTAAAATGTTCTTGCTTGCTTCGCTCGCATTATCTGCTTTTCTCGTTTTCGCCAAGTTCACAGCTGTAGCTAGGGGCGGCGGTAGTCGACCATGGGCGCCGAATGATCTAAAAAAGAAGTTGTAAAAGAGAGAATGCCATGGCGTCCAGTGAAATTATTTGCGTCCTATTAAATCAGTATTGTTTTCAATTGCAAAAATTGGATCTAAAAATTTTCTTCCTCGCTTCGCTCGCAGTTTACTTGTTTTCTTGTAATCTAATGTATTTAAATAATATGTATTGTATATTTCTATTGATAAAGCTTTGAATACGTACACAATTTAGTGTGAACTTGTTGCATATGTATTTGTTTTTATTTTATGTCGCATATGTGTAAAACATCCGTTGTACATGAAATTTACATACACATATGTCTTCGGAATGCATTTATCAGTCATTTTCTGCCATTCAAAAATACAATTTGTGTGCTTGATTTCCATTATTAGCTAATGTGAAATTGACGGTGTTGAAAAAATATTTCAAATCGTTTGTTCGAAACAAATGCTTTAGTACAGACTTCTACCCCCTTTAATCGTAATTTATGAGGCTAATAACTACTACTACTACTACTACTACTATCAATAATAATAATAACAATAATGTCATTATTATTGGTACGTTTATCCTGGTATTTGCCTCCCCCAGACAAAAATTCGTGGTTGCTCCTCTGGTATTATATTTTTCCGCAAATTTTGTCTGACAAAATAATTTGAGTAATTAATTCGGCATAAACGGGGGGGGGGGAATGTTCTACCTTTAGGGGGGGATCGCGGCCTTGGGGGGGAATGGGCACCCCTGACCCTACTAATAGTGAATATACATCCTGTTTTAGAATGCTGAAAGATATTCGCAAATGGTCTCGCCACCGAACTAAAACCTACCTAATTATTGGTGTGTGGTTATTAACACAGCTGTGAATTTGGAAAAACCTATGTATAAAATTTAGATGTTTGAAAATGCTCTGACTAAGGTTGCTTCAAGTCCCCCTTCTAATAGTGTTATGTTTTGTTCATTGTATAAAAACTGTTACTTTTATTTTATTTGTAAAAGAGTAGTTATTGAAATAAAGTTTAGGAATTGCCACCGACATGGCAACTGTGGAGCCACATTGCAGTGTGTTTCGGCTTCTACCTGAAACTATAGGTCCAGTCCAGTCCCGATTCACGTATCTGAGCATAAAATAGACTTCAATAACAAACAATCTTTTGTCGTTTGTTTCTTACACAGAAGACTTAACGATTTGGAAAGACCCAGCAGTCAATTATTGATAACAAGAATACTTACTGCTGACTCATGAAGATACACTTAAAGTTTAAGTATTGAGGCTTATTTTGTAAGCTCGCGAATTACACCTCACCCCTCACAGAACTGAGGACTTAATTTTTCCTCTAATCCTGAATCGGGGCTTAATTCAGGATTTCGTAGCAATAATGGACGGGATCTCCACTGTTGAGCAACACTGCATTGAATACGAGTTTAAGTGGCGGGCCTTTCCCTTGAATAATGAGGGCTCTCCGGAAACACTGGCGAAACAAGAGAAGCAATTAGTCCTGATCTGCTCTGACAAACGGGTTGGGGAGGGGTTCGGACGTCAGGGAGGGTTTCGTATTGGGGATGATGGGCGGAAAAGGGTTGTACTCCCTGTTGACATGGGATGAACCTGAGCTGGCAGAGATGAACCGTAGGAGGGAGACAACGAGAGCATGGGATAAGCTTTAATAAACGAGCCAGACACCGGAAGATACGATAAAACTCCACGGCATCAGCAGTAAGAGGTTTTCCCACGTTGAATCCTCCCGTTCCCGTGGGGGTGGTTGATGGAGTTGACAAGTAATACTCTGAGATAACGGATATAAAGCGTATGTAAAGAGCCGTGGTTTCCATTCGAAACCACGAGAAAGGATGACTTTCTAAATTAACATGGAAGGCGTCTGGATTATTAGTGGAGGTGAGTTTGCATAGGTGATAAGGTTATTAGAAAAGGGAGGAGGGTGACTTTGCAGCTACCAAACCACTTGCCAAGACAGTGTTGAAGTTGCTTTCAACAGGTGTTTGCCGAACATTTCAGTCCTGTTCACCCATGTTACCATCTTTAAAGATAACGTTGATGCCCCTTTCAAAAAACGTTTGCCAAACATTTACATTCTGTTAAGCGATGTTGCCATCTGCTACGATAACGTTGATGCCTCCGTCAACAAATGTTTGCCAAACATTTACATTCTTATGCGATGTTACCATCTGCTATGATAACGTTGATGCCACTTTCAACAAGTGTTGCCGAACATTTAAGTTCTGTTCAACCATGTTAACATCTGCTAAGATAACGTTGATGCCTCTTTCAAGGAACGTTTGCCAAACATTTACATTCTGTTAAGCGACGTTACCATCTGCTAAGATAACGTTGATGCCACTTTCAACAAGTGTTGCCGAACATTTAAGTTCTGTTCAACCATCTTCAAAGATAACGTTGGTGCCTCTTTCAACGAACGTTTGCCAAACATTTACATTCTGTTAAGCGATGTTACCATCTGCTAAGATAACGTTGATGCCACTTTCAACAAGTGTTGCCGAACATTTAAGTTTTGTTCAACCATGTTAACATCTGCTAAGATAACGTTGATGCCTCTTTCAAGGAACGTTTGCCAAACAATTACATTCTGTTAAGCGATGTTACCATCTGCTAAGATAACGTTGATGCCACTTTCAACAAGTGTTGCCGAACATTTAAGTTTTGTTCAACCATGTTAACATCGGCTAAGATAACGTTGATGCCTCTTTCAACGAACGTTTGTCAAACATTTACATTCTGTTAAGCGATGTTACCATCTGCTAAGATAACGTTGATGCCACTTTTAACAAGTGTTGCCGAACATTTAAGTTTTGTTCAACCATGTTACCATCTGCTAAGATAACGTTGATGCATCTTTCAACAAGTGTTTGCCGAACATTTATGTTCTGTTTAGCCAGTTTCTGATTAGCATAAAAGACAGCACGCGCAGCGCTCCTCATTCACGTGATTGGCTGGTAAGGTCTTCAAGCAGACGACAGATCACCCAGTGGCAGGAACTGTACCAGGACACGCCTTCTGAGGCATAGACAGACAGGTGTTTTCATCTAGAGACGAGAAGATATGGCCTCGCTGATGGCGTAGTGATATCTATGTCACCTTGTAATCTCGGGTTCTATCCCTGGTGGACGCACATTGTATAGTGCTTCGGATTCCATTTTAAGCTGTAGGTCCAGCCTTGGCGAGCATAAAGTAGATTTAAACTGACTTTCGGGAGAACGTTATTAACTTCCAATGAGAAGACAAGGCCATTTGACGTCTTGTCTCTGTATTAACCGTAATTGAAGAAGAATTAGCTTTAGAATTTGGGAAATGCATTCTGGAAACTATAATTACACTTGAATTTGTTTCATGTCACGACAGTTGCGAGCCTATGCAAATACCTTTCATGACAGTTGGGTCGTTTCGATGGGCAGTAATTTAGATAGGAACTCGTCGGCGAAATGTCAGGAGCGCAATAAAACTCGTTTAGCAGAATTTTATTAGGTACACATCACATCCGGCGTGATCCCTTTTGAGTATAGATGGTGTTCCAGACCACATTTCTCGTGCACGTCATTCAGGGACATGTGCAATTCGAATTTTCGAACCTCTTATTTGGATAATTCGAAGGCAGCTATCCCAGAGATAGCCGTAGGGAAGAGAAAGCTGTTTCACCCAATAAATGAAATTGAAGATTTCGTTATCCGTGTAGAAATAAACAAAAATGACGAACTTCTTTGAGTGAGTACAGGTAGCTAATGTTGTTACACGTGCTTGTGATTTTGTGGGTTAATATAGTGTACTTATTAACAAGTGTTTTACACTTACTGGTAGCTTAATTAGTATTGTGAGAGGATTTTATTTTGCTTGCACTGTAAGACTGCGCATAAAATATGGCAATTTGTGCTTCAAGGTCCACTATATATTCATTATTTTTGTTGATACTGTAGTACAGTAGTTTTGTTTAATTGATTCTCTTTAATGGGGAGAGGGACAATTTCCCCATGGTCCTTATCTCCGAGGCAGCTGCCGAGCACTGTTGCCAGCTTCACTCTCTTGGAGCCAGATGTGTCTCTTTCGTGCATTCGTTTGCTGTGAAGTTGCATCCGCCCGCTGCCCTATTATGATGACTGCCTCCGGTCCGCAAAGACCAGTTTTACCATGAGTATATATTTTACACGTGATGTGATGTTATTATATTGGAGAATTAGAAAGGAGAATCTGCCTCCTCTAACTAACCCCCTGTGAAAATGAGAGAAGGCTAGGTATTATGTGGAATAACTTGACCAATACAAAACAAGCTCCGTGCGGTTGAAGAAAGCATGATGAAATTTCCAATTACATTAGTAGGTTTTTGTTGTATCTTTGTTCGCGCATCAGGAACATGATGTACACTGGACACATGAGCATCAGGGCGTGGTTTGTTTGCGGGCAGCTTTCAAGATCCGGAAAGTGTCTCGTTCCACGCACGTGACGGCGGTTCGGTACGCTCCATGGAATTAAACGTAAATTGGGTCAGGAGGAAGTCGAACTCAGACCTTCGGTCACGAAGAGGCACCCTTGTTACTAGAGTGGTGGGCGCTGTTAGTGTGGAAATGCGAACTGGGGAAATGGGTCATGGTTTTTTTTTCCTTTTACGCTTTCGGGTTTCGCCAGGTAACTTTGATTTTAAATAGCAAAAACAAACAAAAGATAGAGGTTGTTAAATTATCTTCAGAATAGTGGCCCACTGTGGAAAATCAATAAAACCAACGTCCAGGACAAGGGAATAGACATCCCCATAGAAAAGAAGTAAAATAATTTGTATGTATATAGTATTTCGCGACTGTGTTCTCAATCTGTCCATGTATTCGGATTTAGGATTGAGATATCGAATTTGGATATTGTATCAAGATATCGGGGGTCAGATAAGTAATCCATCATCTAGGGTTCGTATTCAGGATTGAGATACCCAATTCAGATATCTACTATTAACTCTTTAGCCTTCTCAAACCCGAAGGTTTATGGCTGCAGCAGCACAAGCCTTCCATTTGTCCCTATCCTGGGCAAGACCAATCCAATCTTTTCATCCTTACCGATTTCCTTCAGGTCCATCTCAACGTTATCCCTCCATCTTCGTCATGGCCTTCCTACAGGTCTCTTACCATCAGGTTTCCAAACAAGACCTCTTCTTCCCTTTCCCATACGTGTTCTATCCGACTTCGGATATCGGAGTTTGGATTTTGGGTTGCAATATCGAATTTGGATATCTGATTTAGTATTCTGGCTTGGATAAGTGTACCCTCCAGAATGACTTGTCAACTGACCTCAAAAACGAGCTGGAAGTAAGGTGGATTTATTTATTATTTAAATCAGGTTGATTTAAATAAATAATTTATTGAATAATGTACATAAGGATTTTATAAATTTCAGAATCACTTTTGATGAAGGTACATTAATCTCGTAATCATTTAATGGTGTTTATTAGGCTGTAAGATAGGAAAATAAAGGAAATGAATTATATGTACTGATGGTGTGAAGCTCATACGAAAAGAAATGTAAACACATTTCTCTTGATTTAAAATTCAATAATTCTTATATGCCGAAATAGCAAACATTTTGTGTATAAAAATAAACAAAGTACTAATCATGTTAAACAATAAGTAGTGTCATTATCACTAAACTGTAAATAAACATGGCAGCTGATATTTTTTGAACTATCATTAAGAAATCTCCAGAATTCAGGTACAAAAGCTATAATAAGAGTTAATAATTTAAGTTACACTTGTAAGAGTACATCCAGACTGTTCTATTTTCACTGGGAGAAAAGTTTCTGAAATTATTATTACTTTCATTTACACACTCAACAAACATTTCCATAGTAGTTACAGTATCAGAAAAATGCATGTTTACGTATATTTTTTATTTGCTTTAATCAAATTGTTCAAATATTTTACAGGGCCGTTTACTAGAAAAGCCTTCTATAAAACACATATATCTACGTATATGTATGGTGCCAAAAATCAAACAAGCAATTGTAAGCGTGTTTTTTTAAAAAAAAATATTTAAAAAATCGATTCGAATTAAAAAGATAACAAATGATTTTTAAAAATAAAAATCATGATTTTTACCCACCCTTGCTGGAAGCTATTCAGGAGATCAGCCTGACCCTGTGGCCGAGTGGTTAGCACATCGCGCTGCGACGCCAAGGGTCCCGGGTTCGAATCCCGCTCGGGCTTGGTTGTTTGTGAATGTCCATTCATCAATTTCATCACTCATCCCCATCTTCGCAAATTAGCCAAGAGGCACAAAACGCGAAGTAAAATAAACTAAATCAATCAATCAATCAATCAATCAGGAGGAAATCAAAAACTTAAAAGAGCATAGGAAACAAGTCGCAAATGAAAACTCAATAGCTTCGCTACAACATATGGATCAGTTGAATCAGATTGTCCAGGACGGATATATCCGTTCAACCCACTGTAGATAACAAGTGAGCATGACGGATGTATACCCAGCCAAACGGTTAAAGACCAATGAGCTACCAGCTATTTGTGATGTGAAGGTAAAGGTAAAAAGGTAAAGTTTTCCCCTGTGCATAGCACCACGCCATGAAGGCGTATAGGGGGTGTGGGGGTAACGCCCCACACTTTATATTTGTGATGTGAACAAACATTATTTGTTAGTTCGTTAAGAAGTCAATTATAAACGAACTAGCGACATACCAAGTTATTAATAGTACCTTTAGAGGGGCTATGAGGTGCGCCCTTTGAAAAGGAACAGAGTGAATAAACAGAATGAACCCTATATCTTGAAGTAGTTCGGTTGCTCAAATGGACCTCTTTGTCATACTTGAACGTCTCACTTTGGCTCAATCTTCCCGTGAACTTTATAGACGCCGCACTTCTCTGTGCTCAGCAGATTCCGAAAGGTGCACCGACATGGCATTAATATTCCTCCGCAAGACCCTGTTCTTTGACACTCGTGACGTAGGGCATAGGAATGTTGATTTGAAATCCACGCATCCTTGGTATGTTGTAATTGCCCAGATTTCCTTCTATCACTCCGGCGGCCGGAATGCTTCTGACGGTCTTCCACATCGGACCTGCAAGAGCTTAAATTAATACGCGTGTGTGTACTATGTGTGAGCATACGGTGTCATTACATGTCTATCAGTTATATCTTACATAAGTCTCAGGACATTGTTACACACACAGGGTTATTCAAAGTGATTGCCAGAGTTTCAGCGGTCTGTCATGCGCAATACACTCCAGATAGGAGTGTACCGGGATGAGCATAATTATCTGACGGTTTGAAGCATAAATAAAACGAGCACTTCTGACTAGAGCATATTATGTAAATGGAATAAATTCGACACTTCTTGGACATTAATTCAAGAAACTGAAGCAATTACTCTGTTCACTTTTTGAAGATAATTTAAACAACACAAACAGATATCAACCAAACAAGTGCTCACCTTGAATATTCGGAATCTATGTGCAGTCAATTATGAGCCACCGCGAAGGTCTTTCCATCTATACGCGGACTGAGGCCATTGTCGAACGCCCTCCTCTATTTGTAAACTTGCTGGCGTGGTAAGCATGCATAGGGACATTGAAATTTCATTTGTCGTAGAATGTCTATAAGTTTTTGGCTTCCAGAGAGCAAGAAACCACTGCTCTTCGCTGGTGTTTGTGTATGCAGGAGGCGCCATCTTTAAAATGACAAAAACGGTGTTGTGGAAGCGTCTCCTTTATTGCACAACGTTTTATTCCCTTAGCATAAATTCACGCCAAATGTATTATTTATGCTAAGAGAATTAAACTTAACGAGCCTAACCTTGCAACTTAGGCTTGTGGCGTAACAATAAAAATATTTTGCGATGACGTCAGAACGCAAGGCTGCTGTCGCGGTGTGCGATAAGGGAGACCCTTTGTGAAGCTCACTCCATCAGTCTTGCAACTTTGGTGTCATTTCGTAAATAGCAGTGGATGCCTCATGTAAATTTGAACTCTTTACAGGCTGTCCGGCGCCCACCCAGCGTCGAATGACATGGGTACCTGGGGGAAACCCTGGGGGGTAAAGGCGGTCAGGGGCGTGATGCTGATCACATCACCCCCACTCACGACCGGATCAAGAAAGTGTGGGGCGTTACCCCCACACCCCCTATACGCCTTCATGGCGTTGTGCTATGCACAGGGGAGCCCTTTACCTTTACCTGTAATTTGACTCTCCCTTGTAAGATCATTTACAGTCCGGCACCAAGCGCATTAGATACTAAACGCACTGTCATGAAAATAGGCGGCTGGGCAGAATTGCACTGTTGCCACATGTGGGAAAAGCAAAGCGAGAGCGGGACGAAAGTCGCTGGTTCCTGCGCACTGTGTGGCAACGTCGACCAATCTGCGTTGCCAAGTTAGAGGGTCAGATCGACCTCTCTCCGGGGCACTTTTGTGTTATCTCTGACCTTTCGAGCAAATACCGTCCGTTTGTTTCACATGGATTACAAAGACGAACTCTACAACAAGATCTTTCGTTCTGTTGAACCTCCGATGTGGCAACAGCGCGGACATCTGCCACCCGCCTTATGTCAAGGCAGTACGTTTAGTTCGAAGTAACAGATTCAGAATGGAGATTGGCAACAGCATCCGCTAAGGATGTTCCCAACTAAGGTGGTATTGATCTAGATACGAGTAAGAGAAGGGGAAAAACTGCGTGCCTCCTTCGTGCGTCGGGTTACCTTTCTAAACACGGAGTTAATTAACCGCCCTAGAGGTGAACACCATGTTTGAACAACCGCGCACTTCCCGTTGTTTATCCACCGCCTGTCTTAGCATCCTTGTAGTCTGGCCCCCGAGGGGTGGCGGCGTCGAAGCTTTGGCCACCTGAAATGTTTATTAGCCGAGCTAACAACTTTTGTCCGGTGCGGTGTTCGAGGGATGCTCCCGCGAGGTCCTTTCATGTATTCAATGCATAGCTAAGCATCATGAAGAGCTTCTGTTGGTAACCGGGGACCTTAACTTTACGCATTCGCCGACAAACGATGGTTGTTGACAGAAAGTAATTACAAGCAGGCACGTATCTAGAAATACATTTCGGAGAGCCCAATAATAATAAAAATATTAAAATAATATTAATTAAACATGTAAATTAATTAATATTATTTTTACATGAATAGGTAAAAAGATGGTAAAATAATTCGTATATAACAGCATGTATTCATTATCTAGCTTACGTGTAGTTAAGGTCGCCAAAATTTGTATAAAAACAACTGCCCTAGCAAGGAAATTAATGTCAAATAGATAAAGAATTGTAGGAAGTTTTGTAGGAAGGCCAAGACGAAAATTGGGAGAATAATGTTGAGATGGACCTAAGGAAATCTGTAAGGATGGAGAAGAATGAATTGATCAGGATAGGTACAGATGGAAGGCTTGTGTTGCTGCAGATATAAACCTTCGGGCTTAACAAGAAGAGAGAGAGAGAAAGAGAGAGAGAGAGAGAGAGAGAGAGACAAGTAAGCATTAATATACAATATAATCAGGAACGTTTGAAAATATGGAAATTATTTGTAAACAAAAATAAAATGTGTGAAATGCCGGACCCTGCGGCTGAGTGGTTAGCACATCGCGCTGCGACGCCAAGGGTCCCGGGTTCGAATCCCCTCGGGCTTGGTTGTTTGTGAATGTCCATTTATCAATTTCATCATTTCATCACTCATCCCCATCTTCGCAAATTAGCCAAGAGGCACAAAACGAGAAGTAAAATAAACTAAATCAATCAATCAATCAATCAAATGTGTGAAATATGTGCTGAACGACATTATATGTAAAAATATGGAAAATAAGTAGCACTTTTCGAGCTTGCATATCACAATTATCATTGATTTTAGCATCATGTGAAGATATAATGCGAAAAATCGTGTTTCTCTCCTGGGGTTTTACATTCATGTAGATCCATATCGGAACAAACTCCAATGATTGGAACGTCGCTGGTAATGACGTTGAGAAGCTATATATTTTGGGAAATTATCAGGTATTAACATAACAAATTGAGGACTAAAAGTGGTAAACGTTGTAAGTGCCAAAAGTGTTTGGAAATCGCATCGTTTCGCACATCAGCCCGTAAGAACGTGCACACTAGTGACCTCTTTACACGCCCTTTGAACTACTTCGAGGGCTACCAGCCACATTCACGTTTACCACACGTGGCACATTTCACAGTTTAACGTGGAAAACGGTGTTTGAGTTATTGTGGCACTTACAGCGTTCACCAATTTGAGTCTTCAATTCATGATACGAAAGCCTCATTTCATTAAGCCATCTTCAACTCTGTCGATCGGTTACAAAATGTTCCTCCCCTCCCTTCAGTTTCTTGTGTAGCCCGAACTTTAGTCTAGTAAGCCTTGGTCCTTTTCTGGGTTCGTGAGATTCAGAGGAACGTCGGAGCTTTAGATGTTGAACGTCAGCTTGTCTCTTCTCGCATCGATTTCACCCACTTCAAAATTTAGCTTGATAATTTATTGATTCTGTGGTCGCGCCAAACACGCTGGCAGCTGCGATACGCTTCGTGTCAAGATGGCACTCTTGTCCGACATGCAGTGCAATCGCATGTTATTGAAATAACTATCCTAAACGAGTGTTTTGATTTGTATACTCGGGGAAAAGATGCCTACTAACCCCTTCATGGAACATTAGCTACTGTGTATAAATCTTGACGAGACCGAGACTTATTGCACGAGAGTCTCGTTTGAGACTTAAGGCTGTAGCGGTAATGTCGTCGACTTATAATGAAGGGGTCCCGAGTTCGATACAAGATGGAGAAATATTGCACAGTGGTTCGGATCCCACTTTAATCTGTAGACCCAGTCCTGATTAGCCTATCTGTGCATAAAGTGGACGTAAAACCACAATTCAAACATGCGAATTAGTAAATTAGACTATAAAATGTATGAAAAATTTCACCCCATTATAAAATTCATGAGTACTATGGTACGATGTCTCAACCTTTGCGAGACCACGGTCCGGTAAATTCTTTTTGTAATAGCCCATGCCTGATCAATTTAACCGTAAAGACTTTGCTTAACTTTTTAAAATTGTTTATTTACATGAATGAACATGTACTCTTGAGTTGTAATATTAATGAATATATAATGGCCTACACATAAAAAGTAATACTTCGATTATGTCTAGGCTTGCCGACGAATAAAAACTTAGTTTCAATTACAGTAAAACCTCGTTAATCCGGACTTCGCTTAATCCGGACAGGAAAGAAAGAAAGAAAGCAGAATGCAAGGTTTTAAATTTGTCTAGAAGTCAAGAAGAGGACTTCCCAAAGAAAAGGCAGTCAACCACTGATGAAATTCTCTGTTTCATGCAGACTTTGTACTGTACTGAATAGTGTATTTAGGTCTATGCCCTTTAAATACACCATAATAAACAGGTTTTGTTGCTATAGACAGAGTTTAAATGCACTTCCTACTGTTCTTTTAGGTTATTTCAGTTAATCCGGACTTTCGTTAAACCGGTCAACTTATCCCCCCCCCCCAATTAGCCCTGATTAACGAGGTTTTATTGTATATAGAAATTTGCATGCGCGACCAGAACTCGAACCTGAGCCTCTGGCATATTTTGCCACTGCTCCACCAACTGAGCCACCGAGCTACCGAACCAGCTTTGTATTTTTAAGTGAAATATCTACATAGTACATTTCCTGTGTGCTTCAATTAATTGTCAACCACTTGATGTAATGAAATCTTGCCTTATCTTCAGGCCAACGGCATTAAATTAATATGGCAAGTGCTAATTTTCAGTGTCGTGTCCAGGTGTAGAAAAATATAGGGCGTCCGGTTGTCATAACGACTGAATTTAAATCCAGTTCTAAAATATATATTTTTTAATATTTCGAGTTCACCTACGGAAATTTCCATCAGATTTTTCTTTAAAAAAATAACGTGTACAAGTGTACAGTGTGTTTTCTGTATCATGTGTTTCATTAAATGAGAGTGATAAACATGAGATTATTAATTTTTTGGCAGTTGCTAGCCAAATTTTGTAGCGACATGATGGAGTCCGTCATATATTTGAATGTATTTCATAGTTATTCAGGTTGTTAACAGTTGAGCCTTCTTCAGGAAGACCTCTCCGGTGTAAGAGTTAATTAATTTTAATCCAATCTTGTACTAATTGCTGAATTAACTGTTTTAAGATCACATTTCATAGCTTAGCTTAGTTGGATACATTGCATTTTTAGCCCGTATTTGAAAAAACAAATGAGAATATGTTACTAAGGCCTGAACTATTTTAGTTTTGTCTACCCGTGGTCATGTTGCATTTTGAAAACTGAAAATATTTCCGTAGATTGTGGATCCTAACACAATGTAGCAGGATTTAGCATAATGTCGCTGTTTAGACGGATTTTTCTTTATCAGAAATTTCCTAGACCAGCTGCCGGAGCACTCACCCAGGTACCCACCCACCCTCAGCTGTTGGCCCTACTCGCTACAGCTGCTCGGGCCTCCCCGATGGCGTAGTGGTAACGTCGTCGCCTTGTAATCAAGGAGTCCCTGGTTCGATACCTGGTGGAGGCACATGGCACAGTGGTTCGGATCCCACTATAAACTGTACGTCCAGTTCCGATTAGCCTTCCTGTGAATAAACTGGACTTAAAACAGCAAATCAATCAGAGCTACAGCTACTCGATCACTGTAAACCAGGCTTAACTGCAAACTCGGATAGTTCAGAAGACCTTCTTCACGGTGTGCTTTAGGATTTTCCCTCTGGTGTGAAGGTGCGAGGGTATCACGCGAAATTCCTCCTTGTACTTAACGTGGTGTAAGATGCGACTTTTCCCAGCAGTGGGAATCTTTTCCGTGCACGGCAATTAGTCACTTCCGGTTTATTAATTATGTCACTGCTCTACCCGGCTTTAACGGACGAGGCGTGTGTACTCCTCGAGCGATCATGTTGCAATTTTGCCAGTCCGAACGAACATCTGTCGTCGCCTTGTAATCAAAGGGTCCCGGGTTCGATACCCGGTGGAGGCTCATAGTGGTTGGGATCCCACTTTAAAAACTGTAGGTCCAGTGCTGATTATCCTTCCTGTGCATAAAGTGGACTTAAAACACCACATCAATCAGTCAAACCGAACGAACGTCTGCGTTCGTGAACTTACGCTGAACATTCCGATGGATGTGTACAGTGTAGGAATCCCGCAGGGTGCTGCGTTTTTCTCCTGTTGTTGATGACTTTTGTTTTAAAGTCCACTTTTATGCACCGATAGGCTAATTGGGGCTGAATATACAGTTTAAAGTGGTATCTGAACATTTTGTGCCTCCACCGGGTATCGAACCCGGGACCTCTTGATTACTCTGTTGATTGTAAGGTTCGAATAATTATGTAGTTACTAAAACCAGCAAAATACATACAGGGCCTCCTCGATGGCGCAGTGGTAGCGTCGTCGCCTTGTAATCAAGGGGTCCCGGGTTCGATAGCCGGTGAAGGCACATAGTGGTTCGGATTCAACTTTAAACTGTAGGTCCAGTCCCGATTAGCCTTACTGTGCACAAAGTGGACTTAAAACACCAACTCAAACCAAACGAAAATATACATGTAGACGTATTAAAAATCCAAAAATATGTACTGAAACCATTAAAAAAGTTACAAATATGTGATATCAAAAATATGGTACAGTAAAACCTCGTTAATCCGGACTAATGTGGGGAGGGGATAAGTTCATCGGATTAACTGAAGTAGCGTAAAAGAACAGTAGAAAGAGCATGAAAACTCCGTTTATAGCAACAAAACACGTTTATTATGGTGTATTTAAAGCGTATAGGCCTAAATACGCTATACAGTACAGTACAAAGTCTGCGGGGGACAAGAATTTCATCTTTGGGAAGTTCTCTTGTTGACTTACAGCCACTTTTAAAACCTTGCCGGATTAAGCTACGTCCGGCTTATCGAGGTCAGATTAACGAGGTTTTACTGTGTTACCACAATTTTCGTCCTATTTTTTTAAACAAATTGATCAAGAAATACAATACTAAACATAATATTTTACATAATCCTGTTGCGTTTCTAATACACGATCACCGTAACAGCAAGAACAAATGTGTGGCAAATTTTCAAATATGAAACATCTTGTTGAGTCGTAGAGGACTTGCTATTGATTAAATATCTTTCCCCTTCGCACGAAGCAATGGTGCGTATTTATACTTCCACAAATCGTGTGTGCACTCAGTTTCCACGAAGTTATTGCCTCCACTTAGGACCATGTTAATAGCCAAGATTCTATTGTAGCCTGGGTTTTTCGCCAAAACGGAAGACATTCATTTTTTTACGGCGTCCTCAGTTGATGATATATCCACACTTTCCAGACAAGCCGACTGTCGAGTGAACAATTCCAAAGCTGTCTGTTTAGCCATACGTTTTGTCGTGTATATATGTGTATTAAATATGAAAATACCAGGAAGTATATGTATTAAAAATGTGTTTCGTGGCTACGTAAGCCTATTTGTTTTCACAGATATCTATACAAGAGCGAAATCAAACCACATGAAGATTTATGTGAATGCTCTAGACGGAATTTTGAAGTGACGTATTTTCTTCAGAATTTGGAATATCGTAGCTGTTTCTCGGCTGCAGGACAAAGGTCTAGTGCGACCTTAGAAACCTTGTGTAGCTGAAAACCAGAAAAGGATAATGAAATATGTTTTTCCTTCATGCCCATATATTATTAGAATAATTAAAACAAGAAGACTTAAGTGCCATGTGGCACGAATGGGAGAGAAGAGAAGAGTTTACAGGATTCTTGTTGGGAAACCTGATGGTAAGAGACCTGTAGGAAGGCCAAGACGAAGATGGAGGCATAACTTTGAGATGGACCTGGTAAGGATGGAAAAGATTGGATTGATCTTGCCCAGGATAGGGACAGATGGAAGATCTGTGTTGCTCCAGCCATAAACCTTCGGGTTTAAGAACGCTAGAGAGTTAGTTAATATGGTTTTCCACACACGCACATTAGAAGATGATAGTCGTGAAAGTTGAACTATCAGAACTGTTCTCTGTTTCCTGGTTTACCGCTTCATGAAGAACATGACGTTAATTATTTCCGGGTATCTAAATCCTTGATGGCAGCGCCCCCCCCCCTTTCGACACAGGCCACTCATTTCAACAGACTTGAACCGCAAGCTTCCGCGGCTCGACACAAGAGTGCAGCAGCTGACGACATGTATCGCGCCATTCCATCAAGGTTGTTTCGGAAGATGTCCTTTCATGCTTTCTTTTTTTGTGTGTGTCCTCTTTCCGCAGTTCAATTGTCTTCCACCAGCGTCGGTTGCATGAAACCGTGGGGAGACCGCAATTGTGATGAAGAGTCCTTGGGAAATTTCATTTCACAATGCTCGGTAATGACAATGTCTGCAGGAGTTCTGTGAGATCTCCGCTCTGTCTGGAAGGTTGCTGGGGATTATCGTTTCAGGGAAGTAGGAGAGAAAATCAGCAAGCGTAAATGGGTTGTGGACCGCAAAGAACCTTTTTATGTTTAAAGTATTTCAGTTCGGTCCAGGAACCTTTTTCCGAATGAATTTAATTACGGTCCAGGAATGTTTTTTCCGGATCAATTTAAATCCGGTCCAGGAACTTTTCCCGATCAATTTAAATCCGGTCCAGGAACTTTTCCCGATCAATTTAAATACGGTCCACGAATTTATTTTCAGATGAATTTAAATGCGGTCCAGAAACCTTCTTTCCGGATCAATTTAAATCCGGTCCAGGAACCTTTTCTCCGGAGCAATTTAAAATCCGGTCCAGGAACCTTTTTCCGTACCAATTTATATGCTGTCCAGGAACCATTTTTCCGGATCAATTTAAATCCGGTCCAGGAACCTTTTCTCCGGAGCAATTTAAAATCCGGTCCAGGAACCTTTTTCCGTACCAATTTATATGCTGTCCAGGAACAATTTTTCCGGATCAATTTAAGTACGGTCAAGGAACCTTTCTTCAATGAAACAATACGCAACTTGGACCGAATTTAAATCGTGCGAGAAAAAAATTCCGGTCCTGTTCCGGTCCCCACTAGAATTTATGGGTTCCTGGACTTTTAACAACCCTGCTTGTGAGATGCCTACACGCGTTTAACGGGTGACCTTCTGAGAAGGCACCCACATGCCAACCACTCTTCCACGTAGTGTACCCCGGTAACGGTTTTTGCAAGCCAACGAGGCTCTGGCGCCATTATAATCATCTTTAGGGCTGTGTGTTGTCCTGTGATTTGTCCTTGTGTGTTCTGAGTGCCCCATTGGGGCCTCAGCTTTTATCCCAGGTAGGGATACTTTAGTCCTCTGACACGGTTTTATTTTTGTTATGGTGTCAGTATAATGTGACGGGTGTAAAATAGCCTAAGTGCTGACCCACCCATAATTTTCATTTCAATCAGTCAACCGGTCAACAGTTTTTATGATATTATTATTATGATTATTATTATTATTATTATTATTATAAGGTCTAGTCGGTATGGCGTCTGGAGACCCGGGTTCGTTTCCCGGATCGAGGGATCTAAGGACGGAATTTTTCCGGCATTGTTCCCGCATAAAGCGGTTCCGAGACTCACCCAGCCTCAAATCAGTGGGTACCTGGGGGCAAACCTAGGGGGTAAAGTCGGCCGGAGCGTGGTGCTGATCACGTGACCTTCAAAATAGTCGAGATCGCCCCACAATCCCCTGTATATGCTTCATGGCATGGTGCAAGGTGGACGGGGTACTTTACCTTATTATAATAAGGAACAGGGATGGTATCTAGACTAGATACGAGAAGCCTCGACCCTTGAACGAGAAAACCTGTCTCGTTCTTCGTCTTGCCAGGGGTCCCAGGTTTGAATCCCGGTCTGGTCATGGGTGTTCTCTGAGTGTCTCTTCATCAAATTTCATCATATCAACCCAGCCATCTTCACGATTAGCCAAAAGTGGCAGAAAAGCGAAGTAAAATAAGCAGAATCAAATCAAACTAATAATAAGGCTAAATTACTCCATTTTTAATTAAGGAAAGCCATTTGTAAGTCGAGCCGGCAATTGCCAAAACGGGAATCGGCGTGATCTCTGGAGCGTGCCCTTATATAGTAATTTACCTGTCGCGCTCATGAGCCGTAGCACTGCCTTCATAACAGCACTGTTCCAGTTTTGCCCCTGGGTCACTGGAGCAGACTTTATACTCGCAATCTTTGTCCGATGGGCATGGTTGGTGTTGGTGAGCTAGAGCAGGGGTTCTCAACCTGGGGGGCGCGCCCCCCTGGGGAGGCGTTGTGAGCAATGAAAAATATATACATGAATTTACCGCCCCCCCCCACGAAAGTTGTGGCAAACACAAACCCCTTGTGTAGGTCTCAGAAAAGAAACTTCTGCAAATAGTTCTCTCTGTCACTCATTAATTGTGTTCTTAAGAAATAAAACCAAATAATGTAGCTTGAAATTTTAACTGCAGTGAGGGCAGAATGCTTTGTAATGTAGGCCTATTAAGCACTTTAGTAGAATTGAAACGAGATGAAAGCAATAAATCATCATTTTAATTGACATTAATGGCTTTTTTATTCATTTTCGAGGGGTGACGCTATTGTTATTTAATCTAGCGCCACGTGGCGACACGTGTCGGGGGTGGAGGAGGAGATGAGTCATCGATGACTCATGCACACGTGTGAGTTTGAAATTAATGGTTTTCCATTAGTGCACAAAAGATACTATTATGTATTCCGTTTTTGACCTAAGCTAACCTTTTGTTGTATATTATATATGCGTTTCTGCCGGATATGAGTCACAAATGATTTATACAGACGTTGGAGTTTGGAATTAATGGTTTTTCCATTAAGGTACAAAAGAGACTATTGTGGAGTTCGTTTTCGGACTATTCTAACACTATTGTTGTATATTATATATGCGTTTCTGCCGGATATGAGTCAGGGGTGCTTTATGCACACGTGGGAACTTGGAATTAATGGTTTTTCCATTAATGTACAAAACACATTTTCGGCCTATTCTAAGGCGTAACGTCCGGCCATTTTGGCGTCGGTGGTGAGTCATATTTGGTATAATTAAGGATCCGGATTTACCCGAATTCAACCGGTGTCGACGCGTTCGATCGGAGGTAGAAGATATTATAACACATGTTCGCTTTAAAGGCGAAGAAATTGAACGATGTATCCTATATGCAAACGAAGTATGCGAGCGGAATCCATGTTAATAATATTAACCTGTTACGGAAGAACCTGTTATGTGGTTGCATTCATCGGCACCCCCAAACCGCGTGCGTTCATGGATACGCGGGGGGAAGAAAGGGTCGCCATTGTTACGGTCCCCTTCGCTTGGTCTTCTTCCGAAGTTGAATGGAAGGCAAGTGTCGCCAAATTTTTACACACGAGTATTGATTTTCTTTGAGGTTCCAATTTTATTTGGTGGAAGTAATCTACGCGGTATTTCTGCCGCCTTTCGTAACATTGCAAAGACTATTTGACCAAAACCGTAAGGAATTTGGCTGAACTAAGAACATTCAGTTCCAGTATCTACAAGTTAAAGTGGATGCCAGCCACTATTTGCCCTTATTTCGGGGTTGCGAACCACGGACCATTTGATTATTGCCTTATATACATCAGGATTCACGTAAAATTGACCAGATGTTTTTACTGTTAGGGACAATATTTCGCATTTTTTGTGTATTTTTACTCAGAAAACGCTATTTGAACGATTCAAGCAAGAGTTCGCATGGCAATTTAGACACACAAACTGTGTTTCTTCAACTTTAGCTGAAATTTAGGTTTATTTTTTACTCTATTATCACAATTTCTTCTATTCAGGCAACATTTTTTATTAAATTTTGGACTCACAGAGACATTTTTCAACTTTTAACTTGATATTTTAAAAGTTTATTTCCATTTTTTTACTCTAATATCACAATTTCTTCTATTCAGGCAACATTTTTTATTAAATTTTGGACTCACAAAGACATTTTTCAACTTTTAACTTGTTATTTTAAAAGTTTATTTCCATTTTTACTCTAATATCACAATTTCATCTATTCTGGCAGGAGTGTTTATTCCAGTTTAGACTTGCAAAGATAATTTTTTCAACTTCTTTTATTAATTTTTCTATTTATTGCCTTTTGTATCTTATATTTATTAATTCTTAACTTTGAGTTTTGTTCTTTATTTAAAAAATTTCTCTAATCACTAAGGAAGAAGTACTTTTAAGTAAAACTGTACCCACAAACTTTATTATTACTATTATTATTAGTATTATTATTATTGTTGTTGTTTTTGTTTTGATGTAGTTGTTGAATCTTGTTGTTGTTGTTAGGGTTTATTGACTTCCACTACGCTATTTTTGGTTTGCTTCGTAGGAAAGTTTGCTTATTTTAGAGTTTCCTAGGTATTTTCTTACTGTTAGGGTAGGTAAAGTTTCCTAAATATATGAGTAGGGTTCCATATATTCTTGTTCTTGCATGTTTTTCATATGATGTGATCACCACAACTCTCCAAGGGCTTTTACTGCATGTTTCCATTTTTATTGAGGCTTACTGATTCCTAGAGCCACTTTATGCATGAGAGAAAGCTTGAAAATTTTGATCTCAGATAGCCGTCAACCTTATGTCAGAGTATTTTCGAGTATATTTTAGTCTTATTATGGCCCACTAGAATATCACGGCTTGCTTTTTTTTTTTTAAGTATGTTGCGCAGTTATTGTATTTTTGCTTTTGCTTTCTAGATAAACTGTATGAAATGTTTAATATTTGTACTTTTTGCACTTATAAGAGGCCAAACTTTTACTGTAACTAAAATTATTATGTCTCTAGGCACTGAAACCCCTTTACCAAGAGTACTATAACTGCATGTTTATTAATATTGTTTCTTTCATCCCTCAAATATATCAATTTAACAATATAATGACTAATCACAGGACAAGTCGATGTTAGCAGATGACTACGTGGCTCTTAAGTCCACCTGCCAAACTTTTCTTACCATGCTATTTACCCTTATAGTCTTTTATTCGGGGTACGTTTCAAGTACTATTGAATTTTTGAGTGTTTGATTAACACCAGGGGTTATTTGTATCTGTTATGCTTTATTATTTGAGGCTTCTTTTTTTATTCTACAATCACTATATGTCCCTGAGAACTAAATTTCCACTGACTGAAGCTTAAAGCTTACGCTCTGCAGCATGTTGAATGGTTAAGCACTGGTCAATATGAATTTTACAGAGGCTAGTAGGAGGCATAGGAACACACGCCAGAGCATTATTAGCGTGCAAGAAGCACTTTCAGGGAGTACTACGAGGAAACGAAGTTGATTTTTTTGAGTGCTTTACCACTTACACAGCCAATATTTGCTATTTCAAGTAACTACATGTACCAGAACATTTTACAGCCCAACACTAACTAGACTTCAATTTATACTATATTAGGGGCTAAATGTAGCAAGAACACTGATTGTACATATTTTTGAGAATCCAACTATATCAGGATTTTTTCTATGTAAGTATATTTTTATTGATTACTAACTTTAACAGACCAATCAGGAAGACAACAAAATTCACTAAACTTAGTACTATAGTGTAGGTGATTGCATGAAAAGTAGAAATTATAACATGCACAAGATTTCGCTTTTTTTGCTTTTGTGACTAATCGTGACGCGGAGGATGAATGGATGGCCAAAAATCTTAAGGACTGGATGTATTTTACCACTACAGACGCCTATGTAGAAACACTAGAGTACTGTTAGCTTTCAAAATTGAGGATATACTGTACTGTTTCTTAAATATTTTGTACTTGGCACGTTACAGTTATATCCATTTCAGGACAAATATTGCTAAAACTCTCAAATTTACTGGTACAAGTTGATATTTCTGCTATCAGAGGAATTAACAACCCTATTTTACAAACAAATGGTATTGTTTACACTTTATTTACTTCAATCTGAGACTAATATTTTACAGTAATTGAATCATTCAGCCCTAGTCAATACTTTACTGCATCAGAAAGTTTGTTATTAATCTAATAAGTATGCTATTTTGGGATATTCTAATGCAAACGTTGTTTAATTCACTGGTTATAATGCAAACTTTTGCACAAATTCGATATATTCACTACCTTCAAACCAAACAATTGTACTTATTTAGCGCATTTCATTTATATTTCTTGTAATTAACTTATGTTTCTTATAATTAACAAACTAAACTAATTACTTTGGCATGTTAAAAACCTTATTTTTTACTATTTCCTATTCTATCAGGTTCTATATTGCTGTTTTTATCAATTATGTAAGACCACACTCTGGTAAATGCCTATATATTCTCTTTTATACACACGCACGCACGCTACACACACACACACACACACATTTACACACTTATACGAACATACATCTGACGTTTTTCAATATTTTGCTATGAAGTTTGCATCCACGCTATTCAAACAAGGGCAGGCAATGTAGTATTTATGAGTATTAGTAATCCCAAAGTGGTGTTTTTGGTGTCCAAGTTCAGATGAGAGTCTGCTATGTGCCTTTTGCAGGGGATTGCATGTGAAGTGTATGCATATTGAGCATTATTGAGTGTGTAGGCTTCCAAGTTTTGCTGTTATTTTCCTATAATTCTGCGAGACTGTAGAGAGTTCTCCCTTTTCAACCAGTTTTCTTTCATTGATTGGATACTTTTTGGGAACTTAGCAGTTTTTTATGTTATGAAGCAGATTGTTGTAGAATATTTTGCATGGTCTTTTGTGATATTGAGTGCCTGCTGTAACGGAAGTAAGTATCTTTCCTTCTTGTGTTGATGTTCTCGTGTAGGTTTCCTATTTTCGGTCAAGTTGCAGTAGGGAACTTAACAGTTTTTTATGTTATGAAGCAGATTGTTGTAGAATATTTTGCATGGTCTTTTGTGATATTGAGTGGGTGCTGTAATGGTAGTAAGTATCTTTCCTTTTTGTGTTGATGTTCTTGTGTAGGTTTCCTATTTTCTGTCAAGTTGCAGTACTTAGAATAATCGCTATTGTCTTATTGATCTACGAAGCTCCTTTGAATAATCATTTGCATGTGACCCTATACTCCACGCTGTACTTTGTTCTGGGAGCTATCTTTTGAAGCCTTGGCATTCTGCTAGTACAGCATTATTATCGTAGAGGTAAATTAGTTCGTGAAAATATGTATTTTTCTGATTAACTATAGTCGCTTAGTTGTTCTAGCAGGTATAAGTAGTTACTGCTGATGTTGTTAATTTTCTATTCGCAGGGGCTATGTATGATGTAGCGTATTTGTGTTGGCTGTCCCTTTTATTCCTATGTTGTTGAGTTTCTCCATAAGCATGTCCTGTTTTACTCTATTCTAGGCCTTGTTGCTGCTAGATATCTGAGGTATGTTGCTGGTTCATATCTGAGCTAGCTTGTTTGACTATCTATTATTTTTGCTATGGCTGTGGCTATTGATGTCCCTTTCTGAATTCCATGTTGGTTTCTGTTTATCCTTGTTGCTGCTTGTTATCTGAGTTAGGTTGTTTGACTTCAGGACTATCCTTTTTTAACTTTATTGTTGATTGCTGTTTTGTTTATTTCCTTATTTGTTTTTATTTGTTTACTGAATCTATTTGTTTTGTGTCTTGTAATATTATTTACTATAGTAACAAAATTATTTTTAAAAATTGATATTTATCAACATACTTGTATATTTCTTGTTCAGTATTTGTCAAAGTTTAATTTATTTTGTCCGCTATCTTTAGCAAGTAACACTATTTTGAAATTTAATATATAAATTCATGAAAATTTACTGTAATTTTATATCAACTAACATATTTATTTTAACAACAATAACAAAATTGTACAAAAGTTCAAATAGCAGAAGAATTGTACTCTTAAATTATTAACTTTGAAAGAATAGTATTTTTAAAACATTAACTTTGTAAAAATTGTACTTTTAAAACATTCACTTTGAAAAAATTGTACTTTTAAATTATTAACTTTGAAAAAATTGTACTTTTAAAACATTAACTTTGAAAAAATTGTACTTTTAAACATTAACTTTGTAAAAATTGTACTTTTAAAACATTCACTTTGAAAAATTGTACTTTTACACCAGAAATAATCAAATATATGGGAAAGAAGGAGAAGTTCTGTTGCTCAGAATAATAAATGTGGGATGGAAGGAAAATAATTTTGTTACTATAGTAAATAATATTACAAGACACAAAACAAATAGATTCAGTAAACAAATAAAAACAAATAAGGAAATAAACAAAACAGCAATCAACAATAAAGTTAAAAAAGGATAGTCCTGAAGTCAAACAACCTAACTCAGATAACAAGCAGCAACAAGGATAAACAGAAACCAACATGGAATTCAGAAAGGGACATCAATAGCCACAGCCATAGCAAAAATAATAGATAGTCAAACAAGCTAGCTCAGATATGAACCAGCAACATACCTCAGATATCTAGCAGCAACAAGGCCTAGAATAGAGTAAAACAGGACATGCTTATGGAGAAACTCAACAACATAGGAATAAAAGGGACAGCCAACACAAATACGCTACATCATACATAGCCCCTGCGAATAGAAAATTAACAACATCAGCAGTAACTACTTATACCTGCTAGAACAACTAAGCGACTATAGTTAATCAGAAAAATACATATTTTCACGAACTAATTTACCTCTACGATAATAATGCTGTACTAGCAGAATGCCAAGGCTTCAAAAGATAGCTCCCAGAACAAAGTACAGCGTGGAGTATAGGGTCACATGCAAATGATTATTCAAAGGAGCTTCGTAGATCAATAAGACAATAGCGATTATTCTAAGTACTGCAACTTGACAGAAAATAGGAAACCTACACAAGAACATCAACACAAAAAGGAAAGATACTTACTACCATTACAGCACCCACTCAATATCACAAAAGACCATGCAAAATATTCTACAACAATCTGCTTCATAACATAAAAAACTGTTAAGTTCCCTACTGCAACTTGACCGAAAATAGGAAACCTACACGAGAACATCAACACAAGAAGGAAAGATACTTACTTCCGTTACAGCAGGCACTCAATATCACAAAAGACCATGCAAAATATTCTACAACAATCTGCTTCATAACATAAAAAACTGCTAAGTTCCCAAAAAGTATCCAATCAATGAAAGAAAACTGGTTGAAAAGGGAGAACTCTCTACAGTCTCGCAGAATTATAGGAAAATAACAGCAAAACTTGGAAGCCTACACACTCAATAATGCTCAATATGCATACACTTCACATGCAATCCCCTGCAAAAGGCACATAGCAGACTCTCATCTAAACTTGGACACCAAAAACACCACTTTGGGATTACTAATACTCATAAATACTACATTGCCTGCCCTTGTTTGAATAGCGTGGATGCAAACTTCATAGCAAAATATTGAAAAACGTCAGATGTATGTTCGTATAAGTGTGTAAATGTGTGTGTGTGTGTGTGTGTAGCGTGCGTGCGTGTGTATAAAAGAGAATATATAGGCATTTACCAGAGTGTGGTCTTACATAATTGATAAAAACAGCAATATAGAACCTGATAGAATAGGAAATAGTAAAAAATAAGGTTTTTAACATGCCAAAGTAATTAGTTTAGTTTGTTAATTATAAGAAACATAAGTTAATTACAAGAAATATAAATGAAATGCGCTAAATAAGTACAATTGTTTGGTTTGAAGGTAGTGAATATATCGAATTTGTGCAAAAGTTTGCATTATAACCAGTGAATTAAACAACGTTTGCATTAGAATATCCCAAAATAGCATACTTATTAGATTAATAACAAACTTTCTGATGCAGTAAAGTATTGACTAGGGCTGAATGATTCAATTACTGTAAAATATTAGTCTCAGATTGAAGTAAATAAAGTGTAAACAATACCATTTGTTTGTAAAATAGGGTTGTTAATTCCTCTGATAGCAGAAATATCAACTTGTACCAGTAAATTTGAGAGTTTTAGCAATATTTGTCCTGAAATGGATATAACTGTAACGTGCCAAGTACAAAATATTTAAGAAACAGTACAGTATATCCTCAATTTTGAAAGCTAACAGTACTCTAGTGTTTCTACATAGGCGTCTGTAGTGGTAAAATACATCCAGTCCTTAAGATTTTTGGCCATCCATTCATCCTCCGCGTCACGATTAGTCACAAAAGCAAAAAAAGCGAAATCTTGTGCATGTTATAATTTCTACTTTTCATGCAATCACCTACACTATAGTACTAAGTTTAGTGAATTTTGTTGTCTTCCTGATTGGTCTGTTAAAGTTAGTAATCAATAAAAATATACTTACATAGAAAAAATCCTGATATAGTTGGATTCTCAAAAATATGTACAATCAGTGTTCTTGCTACATTTAGCCCCTAATATAGTATAAATTGAAGTCTAGTTAGTGTTGGGCTGTAAAATGTTCTGGTACATGTAGTTACTTGAAATAGCAAATATTGGCTGTGTAAGTGGTAAAGCACTCAAAAAAATCAACTTCGTTTCCTCGTAGTACTCCCTGAAAGTGCTTCTTGCACGCTAATAATGCTCTGGCGTGTGTTCCTATGCCTCCTACTAGCCTCTGTAAAATTCATATTGACCAGTGCTTAACCATTCAACATGCTGCAGAGCGTAAGCTTTAAGCTTCAGTCAGTGGAAATTTAGTTCTCAGGGACATATAGTGATTGTAGAATAAAAAAAGAAGCCTCAAATAATAAAGCATAACAGATACAAATAACCCCTGGTGTTAATCAAACACTCAAAAATTCAATAGTACTTGAAACGTACCCCGAATAAAAGACTATAAGGGTAAATAGCATGGTAAGAAAAGTTTGGCAGGTGGACTTAAGAGCCACGTAGTCATCTGCTAACATCGACTTGTCCTGTGATTAGTCATTATATTGTTAAATTGATATATTTGAGGGATGAAAGAAACAATATTAATAAACATGCAGTTATAGTACTCTTGGTAAAGGGGTTTCAGTGCCTAGAGACATAATAATTTTAGTTACAGTAAAAGTTTGGCCTCTTATAAGTGCAAAAAGTACAAATATTAAACATTTCATACAGTTTATCTAGAAAGCAAAAGCAAAAATACAATAACTGCGCAACATACTTAAAAAAAAAAAAGCAAGCCGTGATATTCTAGTGGGCCATAATAAGACTAAAATATACTCGAAAATACTCTGACATAAGGTTGACGGCTATCTGAGATCAAAATTTTCAAGCTTTCTCTCATGCATAAAGTGGCTCTAGGAATCAGTAAGCCTCAATAAAAATGGAAACATGCAGTAAAAGCCCTTGGAGAGTTGTGGTGATCACATCATATGAAAAACATGCAAGAACAAGAATATATGGAACCCTACTCATATATTTAGGAAACTTTACCTACCCTAACAGTAAGAAAATACCTAGGAAACTCTAAAATAAGCAAACTTTCCTACGAAGCAAACCAAAAATAGCGTAGTGGAAGTCAATAAACCCTAACAACAACAACAAGATTCAACAACTACATCAAAACAAAAACAACAACAATAATAATAATACTAATAATAATAGTAATAATAAAGTTTGTGGGTACAGTTTTACTTAAAAGTACTTCTTCCTTAGTGATTAGAGAAATTTTTTAAATAAAGAACAAAACTCAAAGTTAAGAATTAATAAATATAAGATACAAAAGGCAATAAATAGAAAAATTAATAAAAGAAGTTGAAAAAATTATCTTTGCAAGTCTAAACTGGAATAAACACTCCTGCCAGAATAGATGAAATTGTGATATTAGAGTAAAAATGGAAATAAACTTTTAAAATAACAAGTTAAAAGTTGAAAAATGTCTTTGTGAGTCCAAAATTTAATAAAAAATGTTGCCTGAATAGAAGAAATTGTGATATTAGAGTAAAAAAATGGAAATAAACTTTTAAAATATCAAGTTAAAAGTTGAAAAATGTCTCTGTGAGTCCAAAATTTAATAAAAAATGTTGCCTGAATAGAAGAAATTGTGATAATAGAGTAAAAAATAAACCTAAATTTCAGCTAAAGTTGAAGAAACACAGTTTGTGTGTCTAAATTGCCATGCGAACTCTTGCTTGAATCGTTCAAATAGCGTTTTCTGAGTAAAAATACACAAAAAATGCGAAATATTGTCCCTAACAGTAAAAACATCTGGTCAATTTTACGTGAATCCTGATGTATATAAGGCAATAATCAAATGGTCCGTGGTTCGCAACCCCGAAATAAGGGCAAATAGTGGCTGGCATCCACTTTAACTTGTAGATACTGGAACTGAATGTTCTTAGTTCAGCCAAATTCCTTACGGTTTTGGTCAAATAGTCTTTGCAATGTTACGAAAGGCGGCAGAAATACCGCGTAGATTACTTCCACCAAATAAAATTGGAACCTCAAAGAAAATCAATACTCGTGTGTAAAAATTTGGCGACACTTGCCTTCCATTCAACTTCGGAAGAAGACCAAGCGAAGGGGACCGTAACAATGGCGACCCTTTCTTCCCCCCGCGTATCCATGAACGCACGCGGTTTGGGGGTGCCGATGAATGCAACCACATAACAGGTTCTTCCGTAACAGGTTAATATTATTAACATGGATTCCGCTCGCATACTTCGTTTGCATATAGGATACATCGTTCAATTTCTTCGCCTTTAAAGCGAACATGTGTTATAATATCTTCTACCTCCGATCGAACGCGTCGACACCGGTTGAATTCGGGTAAATCCGGATCCTTAATTATACCAAATATGACTCACCACCGACGCCAAAATGGCCGGACGTTACGCCTTAGAATAGGCCGAAAATGTGTTTTGTACATTAATGGAAAAACCATTAATTCCAAGTTCCCACGTGTGCATAAAGCACCCCTGACTCATATCCGGCAGAAACGCATATATAATATACAACAATAGTGTTAGAATAGTCCGAAAACGAACTCCACAATAGTCTCTTTTGTACCTTAATGGAAAAACCATTAATTCCAAACTCCAACGTCTGTATAAATCATTTGTGACTCATATCCGGCAGAAACGCATATATAATATACAACAAAAGGTTAGCTTAGGTCAAAAACGGAATACATAATAGTATCTTTTGTGCACTAATGGAAAACCATTAATTTCAAACTCACACGTGTGCATGAGTCATCGATGACTCATCTCCTCCTCCACCCCCGACACGTGTCGCCACGTGGCGCTAGATTAAATAACAATAGCGTCACCCCTCGAAAATGAATAAAAAAGCCATTAATGTCAATTAAAATGATGATTTATTGCTTTCATCTCGTTTCAATTCTACTCACTTTTATTAATTAATGAAAATGTTCTATCAACAAAACAAGTATTAGTATTTTTTAATATCTGTAATAATAAAAGCATTGTAAAATATAGATTTATTAACCCTAACAACACAGTTTTGTACATCAATAATTCATTGCGCCTAGAGGGAGGGGGAGTGGACTAATTTGAGGACGCAGGGGGGGGGGGCGCAGGCCCAAAAAGGTTGAGAACCCCTGAGCAAGAGGATTCATATTTGAATCACGGTAAAGGCGTGATAATTGCCTGTTTTCCATTTTTGCGAGGATGGTACTCTTGAAATTCGAGAGTGGACCGAGACGAGACCCAGTAAGATTTGTAGAGACGAGACCGAGACTTTGGTACAATACTTGATAATTTTCTTCTTCTTCTATGGCGTTCCGGTCCGTATTCGGTCCATGGCCTCCCCAATCTTCCTCTTTCATCCCGTCCTATCCAGTTCCTAGTTCTCAGCAGTAGTACTGCGTCTGCCCCAACCGCTTCTTCCCATCTGTTTCTGGGTCTCCTCACTGATCTTCTCCCTCCAAAACTTCCTTGCTTCATCGCCTTCTTGGGGATTCGGCTATCATCACTCCCGATTACGTGTCCTGCCTACTCTTACCTTTTAGCTTCGTAAAGTTCAAGTAATTCCTGATTGGTTCTTATTCTCCAAAGATCTTGCACTTTTATTGGTCCAAATATTTTTCTCAGTATTTTCCGTTCAAGCAGGTCCACCTTATTAGCTTTACTTGATAATTTCTCCTAATCCAAATTTACTGTACTGTACTTTATAATTCGGATATCTCCGTGTCATATTTTGTTTATGGCAATTACAAAGTAAATCCATAAGTGGCAGCTGTGACTGCGTGGTTGCATACATACGAGATGTGGCTAGAAAAAAACCGGATTGATGTTGCTGTCGACAAACGTCAAGCGCGTCAAGGATAAGCGGTGCATGGGTGTATAACGTGATATCGTGCCTACCGGTTGTGTGTTTACCCAGGGTGCGCGGCGCTCAGTTCTTCTGTATGTGGACGAAGTGAACCGTACATCTGTGCTCCGTCGGAAAAGAAATTAAAGTGTGAAAGTGGAACAGCGTATCAATCTGAAGTTTCTTATGAAACTCGGAAAATCCGCCACAGAAACTTATGGTTTCTTGAAGGAAGTGTACGGAGATGTGCGTTTATCACGCACTCAAGTATTTGAGTGGTTCTCAAGGTTTAGAGAGGGACGAGAAGTGATTGCGAACGACAAGCGTCCTGGACGGTCTTGCACGTCAAAAACGGAATCAAACATTACAAATGTAGGTGAATTGATTCGAATTGTGTACCCGAAGGTCAAGCTGTCAACCAACAATATTTCATTACGATGCTGACGACCCTTCGTGGGCGAGTAAGAAGACGACGACCTGATTTGTGGAAAAGAAAGTCATGCATTCTTCATCAGGACAATGTTTCTGCCCACACGGCATTGTCAGTCAAGGCTTTATTGGCCAAGTATGGGATCCCAGTGTTAGAACATCCACCCTATTCGCCGGATCTCGCTCCGTGCGACTTTTTTTTTATTCCCAAAGGTCAAATCAGCAGTGAAAGGAACCAGATTTACGACCGTAGAATCTGTGAAACCAAAAGCGACGGAGGTCATGAACATGGTTTCAGAAAATGATTTCCAGCACTGCTTCCAGCAATGGAAGATTCTTACGGAACGGTGTATCGATAGTGCAGGGGAGTACTTTGAAGGGGATAATGTTCATATTGTACAAAATAACCAATAAAAGATTTTGTAGCAACAGTCCGTTTTTTTTCTAGCCACACCTGGTATAATTCAGGATCTAATTATGTTTTTCGATGGTTTGTTGCTAAATTGACCCTCTCCTCCAATACTGGGTGATACCAGGACTCGCTTTCGGCTCGTTTAGAGAGACGAGATGTGTTGTGGACGCTTCTGCAATATATCAGGTTCGCGTTAATCTGAATACCATATTCTTCATATGTAATGATGGTCGAGTCGAAAATAATTAGCCTAAGTACACCCATCTATGACACAACATTTAAGCACGAACATCGTTTGCGTGGGATGCACATATACATAAGTACAGAATTTGAATCATGGATGACTACGAACGGTAATACTTGTCGCTGAATAATCTATCACATAGTTATCAGTTGTCTGACACTGATATAGAGCACGTGACATTCTCGATTTGGATTATAGTCACCCGTAACAGATGCGCCACGGAGCAAGATTGCTGGGCATATCCTCCAACAGAGTTCAGTCTCATGCACAGAAATCCTCCCTCCCCCAAATCCAAGCTTCTTTCTCAATCGTAACGTCCAAAATACAATTAAAATTACACATTCTAAAGAAGTTGATCTAGAAATCGAATCCCCAGAATGGGTGCCGTGTATACAGAGAAATACTAAAGAAAATAATGCATAACGTTTTTTAGATCATGAAATTATTTTTTTCTGTATGTATGCATGTGTGTCCACGTATAGGAACTGTATTGATTTTAGTGTTGTTTCACGAGACTGTCTCGTTTCATCCCGTGGCCAAAAATTATTGCATTTGTTTTCGTTTTTCATTGTATTAGAAAGGAGAAATACAGTAAGGTTATTCGCTTTATATCCGACCATTTTCGATTCGGTGCTGCCACCTGGCGTATCATGCTGGAACTATGGGTCTGCTGGCAGGAGCAGTGTTATGTCTGACCTTGTAGGTGCGTGAGTGTTGGTAGTGAATGTTATCAAATGGCGCCGAAAATCAACCGGTATTGGGAGGGTTACGTAATGGTCCTTTTCCATGCTAAGTTACCATACGTACGCATTGTGAAACAGTGTCGGGAGAATGGGTTAACACTCGGGGTGACTACTGCGAAAGCTATTGTGGCCCGTTACACACAACAGGCTCTCCTTGCGAAACATTCACCCACGAAAACCACCAGGAGAAGGGCTGCAAGCAAAGTGTCACCCGTAGTGCTAAGGGCCGCAGCAACTTTGTTCGTCAGTGCAGGGAAAGTTTCCCTCGTGGCTTTATGGTTGTGACGGGATTCGGATATGAGGGTAAGTTGCTGATACGCAAGGTGGACAAAAACGTGAAGGTGAATGCCAAATACTTCCACGACTCCATTCTGACACCTATATATCGGAGAGACATCCCACAATTGTGTGAAATGGATGCGAACCAGGTGATGATCCATATGGACAAGGCTTCGAGTCATACCGCCATAACATCACTACGTTTTTATCAGGAAATGGCAGAGGAATTAGGAATTCGTGTCATTCCGTTTGAAGACATTCCTGTGAAAAGCCCAGATGCCAGTTCAATGGATTTTTGCGCATTTGGACTGTTGAAACGATGTCCGCGCACCCTGGATGGTCTATGGAAAGCTTGCAGGGAGGAGTGGGACAGAATTCCCATGCCTGTCCTGCGCCGGAGCTTGCTGCAATGGAAACTGCGATGCCGGGCAATAGTCCACAATGCTGGGGGTCCAATAGAACATGATCGGTGGTGGCGGCGCGGTATCTCTTAAGGTGAGTATCCGTCAAAAATGGTCGGATATAAAGCGAACAACCTCTGTAATGAATACTGTAATTAATTGTTAAGTGGAAGAGAGGGTATTAGAGCCTTAACTTCGTTATATAAATTGTAAGCATACTCTATTGGGTTAGATAATAGGTTAGTGAAGATGATGAGGATATAATAGAAGAGTGAAGATGAGAGGAGAAGAAAAGGGAGGAGATATGGAAGTATATGACAGGATAAGAGAAAGAAGGGTGGAAATGAGAAGTAAGGAGAGAAGATGGGGAGAATACTCAATAGATAATGAAATAAGGGATTGGATGGGAAAGTGAGTGGAGTGTAAGACGAAGAAGGGAAGATATGGCAATATATGAAAGAAGAAGAGAAGGAAAGGAATTAAAGTTTTTTGAGTTTTGGTTTTATGTTTACTTTATGCACAGATAGGCTAATCGGGACTGGACCTACAGTTTAAGGTGGGATCCGAACCACTGTGCAATGTGTGCCTCCACCGGGTATCGAACCCGAGATCCCTTACGATGAGAAGAATAAAACAGGACGAGGTAAGAAGATGAGAATAGAATCGTTACCGGCTGAAAGGATGATAGAAGATGACACAAGCAGTACGCAGATGACATAATAAAGAAAAGAAGGGAAGGTAGTGGATGAGTAGAAGGGAAGGACAGGATGATAGATGACACAAGAAGTATGTAGATGATAAGATAATAATGGAGGAAAAGTAATAGAAGAAAATAAAAATAGCATGAGAATGAGTAGGAAAAAGTTTCATGACGAGAAAAGCTTGAGGTAACCAACTTTAAGGCTGAGCACTTGGAGAAGAAAGTTTTAAAGAGAGATGAATCTTTTATCCAGACGTAGAAATATGTTTGGGTAGATTACCGCCACAAACGCACTTTTTCCTTCCCACGAGCTCCGGGGTGATGTTTTGGTCTTTTCATGCCCGGAGCATCCCGCTTTCATATCCAAATTACCGTGTTCCGGCGACATGTGTTGTTTCAGGGACCCCGTTGATGCCGGGGCAGAGCGATCGATGCCAGGTCTGCTGACGTCCGAGGGAATTTGAGAGTTCGCAAATATCGACTGCTTCCCTCGTCTCCCCGGCTCGACAACGAGCGCACAAGTGTCCAAGTTCGCCTGAATCTGTTTTCACAGAATGGACGAGCCTCGTAAGCGTACCTTGGACAACCCGTTTTGGCCAGTCGCTCTTTGCCAGGGTGTGCTCTCCTTGTGCATGATGTTGCAAAATAGATTGCCCCCCTCGCCGAGAATTACTGGCGCAGGGAGTTATGCGGCGTCGTTTCAGCGTGAGTTTTCTTCACAAACGTGGACAATTCCCAGAGCCCACTTGAAAAAAAAACATTTTAAAACCCAACTAACTAACTCTCTAGCCTTCTTAAACCCGAAGGTTCACGGCTGCAGCAACACAGACCTTCCATCTGTCCCTATCTTGAGCAAGATCTATATAGGCTACTCTTTTCCATCTCTACCGATTTCCTTTAGGTCCATCTCAACGTTGTCCCTCCATCTTCGTCTTGGCCTTCCTACAGGTCTCTTACCATCATGTTTCCCAACAAGAATCCTGTAAACTCCTCTTTCCTCTCCCATTCGTGCCACATGGCCTGCTCACCTAAGTCTTCTTGATTTAATCATTCTAATAATCTGTGGACATGAATACAAATTATGTAGTTCTAAATTATGTAACCTTCTCCACTCAGCTGTCTCCTCATCCCTTTTAGGTCCAAATATTTTCCTAAGGATCTTATTTTCAAATTCTCTCAATTTATGTTTTTCTTTCAATGTAAGGGACCACGTTTCACACCCATATAATACTACAGGCAAAATTACTGTTTTGTATATTTTAACTTTTAGTTTCTTAGATATTAAAAGAGAAGACAAAAGTTTATGAAGAGAGAAGTAACATGCATTTCCTGAATTAAGCCTACTTTTTATTTCCTCTTTAATATAATTTTCACTTGTTAATATTACTCCTAAGTATTTGAATTCCAATGGGTTTTTTCATTAACTTTGTATTTCAATGATTTCTGAAATGAAGGAATGTCATAGAGGTGTATACTAATGAAGATTGCATTTTAGATTCTTAGAATGCGATCACGACTGTCATTATAACTCGAGATTAATTTTGCTATCTAAAATGCACAGCACTTGCAATATTGATATGAAGTAGAACGAAATATCACAGCTCAGTACACCAATACAAACGTTTAATCTTCATTAAGAAGTTACAAAGGCCATATTAAGCTGTAGATGTAAGCTGTAAATAAAAGTCACTGAACTTAGATCTGAAGTCAGTTTCTCTCGATCTACTATTGGGGAATACTATGTATACTATCGCTATTTTATTACGCTTGTGACTGCACACCTGCAATTGATCTCTTGATGCTTCTGACAAAAGTCGTAATGTATCTTGTATTGTAATGTATCTATTATTGATACAACATCTGCTAATATCAATTCAAACATACAAACTTGCTATCCACAGAGGCACAGAGGTAACCAGGAAATCATAAGAGAATAAAGGATTTTTAGCAGTTTGTTGTGATCTGCTAGTTGGCGTGAGGGCAGAGAAGTGCAGTGGGTAGGTTGAACGGCAATTACAAATGTGAATTATATTACATGTATTCACATTTTATTTATAAAAGCTCGACAAAACCCGATTAAACCTGAAAAAACCGATTAAACCCGAAAAAAACCGACCCAGGTGGGTTGGTATTTTTTTTTGAAAAAAAAAAACTTTTTTTTTAACCCTGACAAATTCCTCCATATCCTCAATGTATACCTTGTCCCAGCTAACTGTAGGGCAGGGATGCACATAGCAGAACAGAAGAAGGAGGGAAATTGAGTGGGCAAGAGCGCAGAAAATAACTATTGTACTATTGAGACAGCCTAAAACACGCAACGTGTTAAAAGTAATTATCTTCACAAAATGTACGATTTCTTGAGTGGCACGTTATTTTTCTCGATTTCGTGAAGACCGATTTTGAGAATCCTCCTTGACAAACAATGCCTCTGCGATGAAACAGTGGTAGCGTCGTTGCCTTGTAATTAAGGAGTCCCGGGTCGGATACCCGGTGAAGGCACATAGTGGTTCGGATCCCACTTTAAACCGTAGACCCGATTAGCCTTACTGTATATAAAGTGGACTTAAATCCTGTCTCAACTCCTTAATAAATCTTTCGAATAATCAAAAATTTAAGCAAGTAAATTAATTTTTGTCATTTTGAGGTAAATTATCATTTTGGGCTATTTTTGGTTCATATGAATCTGCTTCGTCCTCCTCCGTGGCCGTGCGGTCTAAGGCGCTGTGCTTTGGGCTCCGACTGCGGGACGGCATGGGTTCGAGTCCGCCTGGGTTCAGTCTCTGGGTTCTCGGCCTGTGTATATGACCGGTGGCAACCCACCATCGTGAGGAAATTGGGGACCTACGAGTGAGTAGCGTAACCCGGTCATAAAAATCTACAGTTTTAAGTGTATGTGTCTCCAATGAGTATCGAACCAACGATGGGGTTGAGTGGCAGGGATAGTTGCAAACACACAAGGATGACACTGCACAAGCTGGATTGTGGGTCCAGGCATCAGAGCCGCGTCAGCCTGTAAAGAATTCAGCCCTGGGGATACTACATGGAAGACCGGTTAACATTGAGAGCAGGGGCGCAGACTTGTCAAAATTATTGGGGGGGGGGGCTCTGATCACTGAGATAAATTAATGAATGACTCCCTCCCTCCCTTTTTTAAGTTTTGGCCTCAGTGTTCGGAATCTCGTAAAAGCCCATGAATTCCTCGACAATATTAAAATTTTCATTTACAGTTCGAATACAAAATGTCAATTGTTCACGAATGGATATGTCACAAGTTTCGTCAACCATAATAGCAAAATATTCCCGACTTTTAATATCTGCTACCACGGAGCGCAAAACAGATCTCCCTAATATATCAATGATCTCGTTCTGAATGTCATGTGAGAGCCATTTCTAGCCCGAACGTCCCATCCACTCTTCTAGTTCATGCACATCTTATTTTGAAACTCTTTTTAGTAACAATACTCATAATTATATACTTAGTATATAGTAATAAGTCATGTGTTTTGCTGTATCTGGTCATAGCCCCCCCCCCTAAGGTTGATGGTTTAGCGGTCTCAGCCCCCCAAAGTTGATGGACTAGAACATTTCAAATGTGTATTTAAAGTTAAGTTCATGGCACAATTCTGAGTAAACTTTACAAGAGCAGCAAAATAATACATTAGATTCTCTTAAGCAAAATTATTTGGGGGGGGGGATTGCTCTGCCCCCACATCGTTAACATTGGGGGAGTCCCCCAAGCCCCATGGAGTCGGCGCGTATGATTGAGAGTGATGTCACGAAGTGTCTCGATCTCGTTGGAAAGGTTTGTCTCGCTCTCGTATCTGTCTCGATATCCCCTACTCGCAATAATGAAACGAAGACCAAGAAACGTGTCTCTGAAAAGTGATTAAACATTTGAAATTTGCCTTCATTAATTGCGTCCATCAAGGCACGGGACAATACGAACCCGCAATGGAATGCCGAGAGTTCATTTCCACGTTACGATTTCCTGACATTACGAGAAACATTCACTTTCCGTGATTATTTTTAGGTTAAGGTCCGGCGAGCTTAACTTTTCTACATAATCCTTTCCTCGAGGGTTCCAACCATGAAGCTAACTTTCCCTGCCATTCTCCGTTCAAGTCTCCTTGTGTGTGTGTGTGTTAGTGAGCATTTTGACGTGGGAAGATGTGCTTGTGTGCTTGCATGTCTGATTGTTGTGTTGTTGTAGACTGTGACTGCCATTGTGTGAATTACTGCCTGGGTAAGTATGCAGCTTAGCAGTTCAGAAGGGAAGAGTTTTAATGTGTGGGTGTTCAGGGTTATCGACCAGCCCTCGTGTATCTCGACCTCGGGCTCTTTGACACCCGTCTCGTTCTCGCCTTGTTCAAACATGGGCGTTTGTGAGGGGGGTCAAGCAGGTCCGTCAACCCCCCCCCACCCTGGAAATCGGCATCTTTCATTTCAAGTTACAAAAGGAGCAGAAAGCTTGTTAGTAACATAAATAATGTTCAGTTAGTTGTTAGAACAATAACGAAAGTAAAGACTGCGTTACTTCGAAACAGTTTGCGCAAGAGTGAGGAACCAGAATATGTTGTCATGTTCAACAATTTAATTCAGAATAATTGGTTCCACAGTTTTCAAAATTCCAAAAACTCTCCACTATCTTTCATGTGTAAAAGTTAATAATAAAATAAAACGAATATAGATTTCAGTACACTAACTTTGTAGAATGTAAAAAAAAGTAATAGAAAACAGTTATGGATCGAATGCAAGAGTCACCCAACGGTATAATAATAATAGTATTAATAATAATAACCATGATAATACTAGTTATTATTATCTCTACTATTCAAGTTTTATCAATGGACTGAAACCGCCCCTCCTCTTTGCAAAAGTTTCTGGCGACGCCTATGCTCTCAAAGTATATTATTTGAGTTTTAAGTCTACTTTATGCACGGACAGGGTAATCGGGACTGGAACAGTTTAAAGTGGGATCCTCCACCAGGAATCGAACCCTGGATCCCGTGATTAAGAAGCGACGACGTTATCTCTACGCCATCAGAGAACCTCAAATTACAATATGCACACATACACACCAAGGGTTGCGAACCCGCAGTTCACCACGTGGCACTTTTTATGAAAAGTGCAGTGTTCCTCAAGATACGAGGGTGGTCATATAATTTCCGGAGTGGCCATAGTTGTCCGGAAGGAGGATACGGGAGGCTACGTCTTTTGACTTTTCAGTGGGATGATTAGAACCCAGAAGTGTCCGTGACTGTACAATAATTCAGTTGTGTGCAGTTCTTATCTTTCAAAACTAAATCAATCCCGTTTTTATTTGACTAAACATCTGTAAAAAACAACAACATTTTTCTGCTTCTTTTATAACAAACTTACTCTCGAGCATTCTTAAACCCGAAGGTTTATAGCTGCAGCAACGCAAGCCTTCCATCTGTACCTATCCTGCGCAAGATCAATCCAATCTTTTCCATTATAACTGATTTCCTTTAGGTCCATCTCAACGTTATCCCTCCATCTTCGTCTTTGCCTTCCTACAGGTCTCTTACCATCGGGTTTCCCAACAAGAATCATGTAAACTCTTCTTTCCTCTCCCATTCGTGCCACATGGCCTGTCCATCTAAGTCTTCTTGATTTCATATGTTGTTTTTTTTAATTTATAAAAATTGTAATACAACCGCCGTACAATTTTTCCTTCAATAAGATTTTGCAGCGTTTCTTACCATGAATTTAATCGGTTTTATTTCTAGTGGACTTCTATGAACTCGATCCTGTGCTGACTCGTGCTTAATGAATAGCATATTTTGCATTGCTGTTTAATCATTGTCAAAACGGGGCATACGTCTATTTGAGCAAGAAACGCGCGCGGTAGCGAATTGTGGTATTGGTCCGTTTGAATCCGGGATTTTGACATCGGAAACAATCTTGTATGCAAATATTAGTTCGTTACGAATTCTGTTTGTGTGCCTGCCTCCCGCCCACACCCTTTTGACTGGCTGCTCTTGTTGTCTTTGACTGTTGTTATGAGTATTGCGTTCGCTTGCTTTGAAATTTTGTGCACACAAACCATTGCGGCTTCGACAGCGCTTATGAGGGAATTACCAAGTAGCGAGAGTGCGTAGCTGCAAGAATTCGCCCACGTCCGTCACGTGACCGGTTTAATTGTTACACTGGCCAGCAAGCGTATACTCTATCCCGGTAATCTTTGGAGCAAGCGAACGAAAACGAAGTGGCTCGGCCAATGAGTGCATGAAGAGTTAGCTACTTCTTTGCTCCGCCCACTCACTTTGTTCCCTTCTCTAAATTTATGCGCGGCCTTGTTCCACAAATTCCCTGGAGAGAGTATAGTGGTCAACACGGGATGCGCAGAAAAGCTAAAGCTACGCTTGTGGGAAGACGTTTCTTTGCAACGTCAGTTGGAGAATGGGTGATGTTGTGCGCATGCGCAAAGTCGCGTTGAAAGTTTGCTGACTACGTCAGAGGATCGGACTCTTCACCTTGCCACAGCTTCTACAATTGAAGCCACAAAATAAGATGTTAAGGCGAGGAGGAACAATTTCCCCTAGGTCTTTCTCGCTGGGACAGCTGTCGATCACTGTTGCCAACTTCGTTCTTTTGGAGCCAGATCTGGCTGTTTCGTGCACTCGTTACTGTGAACTGTGGCACCCGCCCTCTGCCCCACCATGATGCCACCACTGGCTCCGGCCCATAAGGACCAACCTTTGCCATGAGTGTACATTTTGCACGTGACGTGATATTCATATATAGGCTGCGTCACCAACGCCCCTCTTTCCTTCCAAGGTATTTTTTTATATAGAGCTGTGGCTTAAGGTGAAGATGTCAATATTATTATCCGGGAATCCTTTATTTTCGATTTCATATGAACATCATAAAATTATTGAGATGGGTAATGCCGCCAAATCTAGGCGGTGAAAACTAAGAATACATTTCCATCACTTTAAAGATAACGATAATAGCAGGGCCCCCACCCCTCTGACACCTAAATTACCCTAGGAGACACTTTATGCAGCCTTCATTAATCTAGATCCTTGAAAGTCATCTTTATCTCTTGGTGAAATGTAGCTCTTTTATGCACATCAGGTTTGGCAACACAGCCAGGATGGCTGTAGGAGGCAAGGAGAAATGTATTACGCTTATAGGAGAATTATTTTACTCGTTTTCTTGGAGATATCAAACTTCCGATGGCGGAAAAAAATATATGATTGTGTAAAGGATCCATTAAAGATGATATTTGCGCTAGAAATAGTCGAAACTCCCATTTGTTTAGCCGTAACTTCAATTTGAAGTTGTCTCTCCATAAGGAATACATGGGATTCTGTAAGTACCGTAACGCAACTCCCATGCTGCGTTTGGGATCGAACCTAGAACCTCTAGATTTAGTTGGGTGATGTAGCTATTCCTCATTCATCTCTCAGATGGTTATCACTCGCTTGGCCTAAGTGTGACAAATGCAAGAGGTTACCTTTTAAAGGAATGGCGATAGAAATTAACTTAGATTAGATATGGGTTTTATACTCTCCGTGACTGAACCGATATGGATTGGTTAAGGAAAGGATATTACTTGCCTTACAAATATATGGAGATTGTTCCTAGCTTGTCCTCTCAACTATCACTTGTCTCTTGTCACACACCATCGTCCAATAGTCGTTCCCCACTTTGCTCCTCTCTCACAATCCGTAGTCCTTACTCTCTCTCCTATTCTCGCCAACTGCCCACACTACCTGACAATCCCAACACTCACCTCACGTTTGCCTAATTGCTTATTCTGCATTCCTTTCTCTACTTCCTGCTATCCTAAGACTTTATACTTCTTACCCAATACCTTGGGTACGATACGCTCCTCTACCCCCTAATGAAAATCTTTTGATTTTCACCTAAAGATGAAAAATTTAAAGCTGTATTCCATATCGATCCTTTCTATGGAGAGATTTTTTTTTTTTATTACAAAATATAGTCCCAAAATTATTGAATTAACATACCATAACCGAAAATGTGAAATTTGAGTAATATTGTTCTTGAAAAAAGGAAAAGGAATGGAGAAAAATAAACAATAAATAAACAAAATAAATAAACAATACTTGTCAGCGTATGAAAGGTGAACACTGACATGTGAGTTTGTTATGCTGACTCATGTATGCAATGATTGAAAGTTTTACGTCACACACGTTGACGTTATGATTGTCTATGCATAAAATATGTAAACACACAACACGTGACACAATTGTAAGGTTATTGTTCCATCCGTATCGACCTAGTTAAAAGGTGTATGGCACAGTAACACACTAACGAGGTAGTATGTCATCAATCCTGTAAACACTGACACTGCACAACACTATTAAATATTTTGAAGTTAATTATTTACAAAATCAGCAAAGTTTGTGATACTCATCCGAGTTACACTTGCACACATATGTCATATTATCGATGTAAATTTCACCGTCTCTTACTTTAGTGTATCATGTAACGCAACTCCCATGCTGCGTTTGGGATCGAACCTAGAACCTCTAGATTTAATTGGGTGATGTAGTTATTTGTTATTCATCTCTCAGATGGTTATCACTCGCTTGGCCTGAATGTGACAAATGCAAGAGGTTACCTTTTAAAGGAATGGCGATAGAAATTAACTTAGATTAGATATGGGTTTTATACTCTCCGTGACTGAACCGATATGGATTGGTTAAGGAAAGGATATTACTTGCCTTACAAATATATGGAGATTGTTCCTAGCTTGTCCTCTCAACTATCACTTGTCTCTTGTCACACACCATCGTCCAATTAAATTGTGATTAGCTGCTGGAGCGAATTTAAGATGGATTCCACATTTCTCCGATAGTTCTTTAAATAAACTAGCTGTGAATGAAGTACTTCTGTCCGTATCTATACGAGAAGGACATCCAAAGCGTAGAATTACATTTTCAAAAAGGAAGTTAGCTGCTGTCTCACTTGAAGTATCTGCTACTGATTGAGCAATTAAAAATCGAGTACCATGATCGATTGCACTTAATATATATTTATGGCGGAGCAAACCACTTGGTGGATACGGTCCGCTAAAATCTAAAGCGATTCTATCGAATGGTTTCTGTGAGTTGAACGTTAAAAGTTCTCCATATGGCGCTCCTTTTATGCGCTTATTCTGCTGACAAATTACACACTCCTTGACCATTTTCTGAATATGGTTCTTCATAAATGGAAAGTAAATCCTATCCAGTGCATTTTTGTATGTTTTAGTGAAGCCATAATGCGCTCCTCCAGCTGGTAAACTATGTAATGTCTCAATAACAGTGTTGCGAAGTGACTTCGGTATACATAATATTTTTTTAGTCGTAGCTCCCAGTTTATGTTGTCTATAAAGAAGTCCATTTTCCATAACATAATAGCAAGCTTGCCTCTGCAGGGAGGGGTTAGGTGGGTTGTTGCCCCCCTCGTCTTCTTTTCCTTCCAAAATATTAATGATATTTCCAAAAAAAGAATCCTCTCGTTGGTGCATAGCAACATCAATTGTCTCATCTAACAATAACAATGTACGTGGCTCTGGAAGCTCCTCGTCTTCATCCTTTGGATCATGTTCTGTTTCCCTGCTGATAGCATCCGCCATATTTTGTGTAGTTTTACAGTGAATTGACGTAAAATCGAACTCGGCCATCAACGTGTACCATCTAAATAATTTGTTTGAAAGTTGCGTTGAGGAGCGAATGAATGTGATTGCTTGGTTGTCGGTAAATAATTCGAAATGTCTCCCAAGTAAAAAGAATCTGAATGACTTAAATGCGTATATGATTGCCAACAATTCTTGCTCGATGGTTGAAAGTCGAGTTTCATGGTCTTTTAAAACTCTACTGCAGTAGGAAATAGGCTGAAAATCACCGTTCGCATTCGGTTGTAAAATCACCGCGCCAATAGCCTTACTGCTTGCATCCGTATATACCCTTACTTCTTTGGATGGATCATATGCCATTAATACAGGAGCTGTAAGTAAAGCCTCTTTCAACCTCTCAAACGCAGTTTGCTGTTCTTCCCCCCAGAGAAATTTCTTCTTCTTTCCTATCAATTTTTGCAAGGGAAGTGCCATCTCGGAATATGATTTTAAAAACTTCCTGACATAAGATGTTAATCCGAGAAATGTGCGAACTTGTTTCACAGTTGTCGGTGTCTTATATTTCTTGATAGAATCAATGATTTTGTCATTGATCCGATAGCCAAATTTTGAAATTTTATGTCCTAAAGCAATAACCTCAGTGTAGCCGAAGTGACATTTTTCTATTGCAAGCTTCAATCCCGCGGCCTGTAAACATTGCAACATTCTCTCCAGAGTTACGATCATTTCTTCAAAGGTATTTCCGAAGCAAAATAAATCGTCCACATAATGGGCAAAGTGATTGGGATCCAAATTTGAGCACGCTAGGTGAATGCAACGAGTCATCGCACTTGATGAACTGACGTGGCCCTGTGGCACGACGTTCATTTGATACTGTGACATTCCTGGTATTGTAAATGCTGTATATTTCTTACTGTCCTCGGTGAGAGGAATATTAAAGAATCCGCTCTTCAAGTCCGCCGTACAGTAGTATTTCTTGCCCCCCATATTGTATAATATTTCATTGATGTTATTCACACCCAGAGCGTCAAATACAGACGAAACATTCAATCTGCGATAATCCTGGCATAATCTATAACCCCCCTTTGCCTTCTTTACAAGGATAACTGGAGAGTTAAAGGGTGATTTTGTAGGAGAAATAACACCTTGCTTTAATAAAGTCTCAATCTGATCTTTAATTTCATCACGAAGGTGAACTGGAATCGGGTAGGATTTTAAGTGAAATTCTGTGTCATCTTTTAGTTGAATTCTATGTTTATAATTCGTGGCTCTACCTATATCATCCTTTGACCACGCAAAAACATGTGGATATTTCATTAAAACAGCCAAAAGTTGCTCCTTTTGCTGGGGTTCTAAATTCGGATTCACATCAAACCGACTAGGGTCCGCCCGTGCGTCACTGACGTTCCCTAACTCTTCCGTCGCGAAAACCTGTGCCTGTTCACCAATCTCATCCTTATTCTCATCATTAGTGTTACTCATGATTGGCCTATCCCATGTTTCAGCTTTCCCGATAATAGTGCCTTTCTTAATTGTAACATTATAATTTAAAGGATTTGTGATCCAAATGAGATTCGAATCCGGATTAATAATTGCTCTGGCAACCATCAATCCCGTTTTCTCTTGAAACTGTAGGTCCGGTTCCAAGAGTGTTCTATCCTTGTCATATGAATTAGCCAATTTCAATGGAATGCACAAATGCGTCCTGGGTTTCACTTTTATATTTTTAGCAGCTACAAATTCTGGTTGCAAAACATGCTGTAATAAATGGGAAACTTTGATTGACACGTCAAAAGCTTTCTTATTCTCATTTTTAATTTGGTTTCTAGGAGGTGTGCCGAATCTATGCAATGTAAGCTTATTTTCCTCAAAATCTAACTTAGCCTTTTGTCCCTTCAAGAAATCATTTCCTAATATGGTAACTTGATTAAAATCCTTAACGATTCTAAATGGATGAACAAATGTTCGGTTATGTATAGAAAATGGTAGTAACACAATTTCCTTAACCGTCAGTTGACTATTGGTGACCCCTCTAATCGCAGTATTTATATTAAATCGCTTGGCATTGACTGGTATGTTCTTATCTCCCGTTACCGAAATTTGACTTCCACTATCCAGGATAAACTGTCGAATTTCCCCATCTACTTTCACATTGATGTAAATCAGATCTTCAGAAGGAAAAGTAGAGACCGTTAGAGTTTTTCCCGAAGGTCCTACACCTAGGTCCCCGTCATATGCAGGTCTTACTCGTTTAAAATTGCTTCTGTTCTGACGAAAAGTAGAATGATTTGTATTTACAACCTGATTAGTATGGTTATTTGGATCTTCGCGTCCCTGTTGTTGCTCCAAAAATGTTCGCGGCGATGAAGATGAAAAATGCGAACGCTGAAATCGAGGGTTACCGCCATTGCGCCATCGCCCCCTATGCGAGCTTTGTGGCTGTGTGTCGAGATTATCATTGTGGTTATTATGCCAAGTATTTCCATTCTGAGCTCTATGATTACTATTATGATAATAGGTTCTTCTATTGTTTCTATCTCTATGTTCATATTCTCTAACTGGATATGAGAATGATGACTCAGTGAATGAATGTTTTTTCCGATGTTCTGCAAGTGCATTTACTTTAGCCTCAAGATTCTGAAATTGCAAAACTAAATCTGACTCATGAGACTGGAGTCCCGCGTTCGACTGTAATTGATCAAGGTCTTGTTGTAGTGCATTTAATCTTTCCTCGATCTCCCGATTAGCCTGAGAATAACTTATGTCAACATGATCATTGACCGTGCGCTGCAACGTGATAGCTTGCTGAGTCGGCATATAGGCTCGACTCGATTCAGAACATGACAGAGCTTTCATTGTCTCACATTCAGTTTCTAGAATTTTACGTTTTTGCACAAGATATTTGAATTGTTCAACATGTTTCAGGTCTCGTAACATTTCATGCACTGAATCATATTCCCTGTTATAAACTTCTTTCATAAAGTTAGGTTGTAAACCCCCGCTTATTTGCTTAATTTGCTCACTAATGTCCATGGCAGGATCTAATTTTAATAACAATAACTGTTTTTCTCTCACATATTTTGAAACAGGTTCATTTTCCTGATGGAAGCGTAATCTGATTTGTTCCTCTAATTGAAAAGTGTCCCCCGGTTCCGTAAATTCTTCCACAATTTTAGTTTTTAAAGTTACAAAATCTATATCCTGTGCTTCCTGAGTTCGACTCCAAGTATTGAACCATTCCAATGCTGAATCAGCCAAAAATGCCGGTAGCAATTGCCTTTTCTTTAAGTCATTCCACTCATTAAGAATAGCTAAACTTTCAAATTTGTTAATGAATTTTAATACATCCTCGTGAATGTTACCTTGAAACTGGATAGTTTTGAAAATGTCGGGGTGGATAAATCTAGATTGCGCCATGATTCTATGATTAGCCTAAGCTCCATTTACTTGTAGTACCACATTCATGAAATCACAAAAATACATTATAGGAATTTTGTACTATTTTTGTACAATTTTGTACACCAAATCAAAAATTTTGTACAAGTCAAATAACTGAGAAAAATCAAAATCAAAAGTGGTACTACAAGTAAATGCTGTAGTACCACTTTCTAGAATTCCAAAATAAACAGTGCAGGAATTTTGTACTATTTTTGTACAATTTTGTACACCAAATCAAAAATTTTGTACAAGTCAAATAACCGAGAAAAATCAAAATCAAAAGTGGTACTACAAGTAAATGCTTTAGTACATTTTAGAGAAACCGAATATAAACAGTGCAGGAATTTTGTACTATTTTTGTACAATTTTGTACACCAAATCAAAAATTTTGTACAAGTCAAATAACCGAGAAAAATCAAAATCAAAAGTAGTACTACAAGTAAATGCTGTAGTACCACTTTCTAGAATTCCAAAATAAACAGTGCAGGAATTTTGTACTATTTTTGTACAATTTTGTACACCAAATCAAAAATTTTGTACAAGTCAAATAACCGAGAAAAATCAAAATCAAAAGTGGTACTACAAGTAAATGCTTTAGTACATTTTAGAGAAACCGAATATAAACAGTGCAGGAATTTTGTACTATTTTTGTACAATTTTGTACACCAAATCTAAAATTTTGTACAAGTCAAATAACCGAGAAAAATCAAAATCAAAAGTGGTACTACAAGTAAATGCTGTAGTACCACTTTCTAGAATTCCAAAATAAACAGTGCAGGAATTTTGTACTATTTTTGTACAATTTTGTACACCAAATCAAAAATTTCGTACAAGTCAAATAACCGAGAAAAATCAAAATCAAAAGTGGTACTACAAGTAAATGCTTTAGTACATTTTCGAGAATCCGAAAATAAACCGTGCAGGAATTTTGTACTATTTTTGTACAATTTTGTACACCAAATCAAAAATTTTGTACAAGTCAAATAACCGAGAAAAATCAAAATCAAAAGTGGTACTACAAGTAAATGCTTTAGTACATTTTCGAGAATCCGAAAATAAACAGTGCAGGAATTTTGTACTATTTTTGTACAATTTTGTACACAAAATCAAAAATTTTGTACAAGTCAAATAACCGAGAAAAATCAAAATCAAAAGTGGTACTACAAGTAAATGCTGTAGTACCACATTCTAGAATTCGAAAATAAACAGTGCAGGAATTTTGTACTATTTTTGTACAATTTTGTACACCAAATCAAAAATTTTGTACAAGTCAAATAACCGAGAAAAATCAAAATCAAAAGTGGTACTACAAGTAAATGCTTTAGTACATTTTCGAGAATCCGAAAATAAACAGTGCAGGAATTTTGTACTATTTTTGTACAATTTTGTACACCAAATCAAAAATTTTGTACAAGTCAAATAACTGAGAAAAATCAAAATCAAAAGTGGTACTACAAGTAAATGCTGTAGTACCACTTTCTAGAATTCCAAAATAAACAGTGCAGGAATTTTGTAGTATTTCCTTACAAATTTGTACACCAAATCAAAAATTTTGTACAAGTCAAATAACCGAGAAAAATCAAAATCAAAAGTGGTACTACAAGTAAATGCTTTAGTACATTTTAGAGAAACCGAATATAATCAGTGCAGGAATTTTGTACTATTTTTGTACAATTTTGTACACCAAATCAAAAATTTTGTACAAGTCAAATAACCGAGAAAAATCAAAATCAAAAGTGGTACTACAAGTAAATGCTGTAGTACCACTTTCTAGAATTCCAAAATAAACAGTGCAGGAATTTTGTACTATTTTTGTACAATTTTGTACACCAAATCAAAAATTTTGTACAAGTCAAATAACCGAGAAAAATCAAAATCAAAAGTGGTACTACAAGTAAATGCTGTAGTACCACTTTCTAGAATTCCAAAATAAACAGTGCAGGAATTTTGTACTATTTTTGTACAATTTTGTACACCAAATCAAAAATTTTGTACAAGTCAAATAACCGAGAAAAATCAAAATCAAAAGTGGTACTACAAGTAAATGCTTTAGTACATTTTCGAGAACCCGAAAATAAACAGTGCAGGAATTTTGTAGTATTTCCTTACAAATTTGTACACCAAATCAAAAATTTTGTACAAGTCAAATAACCGAGAAAAATCAAAATCAAAAGTGGTACTACAAGTAAATGCTTTAGTACATTTTAGAGAAACCGAATATAAACAGTGCAGGAATTTTGTACTATTTTTGTACAATTTTGTACACCAAATCAAAAATTTTGTACAAGTCAAATAACCGAGAAAAATCAAAATCAAAAGTGGTACTACAAGTAAATGCTGTAGTACCACTTTCTAGAATTCCAAAATAAACAGTGCAGGAATTTTGTACTATTTTTGTACAATTTTGTACACCAAATCAAAAATTTTGTACAAGTCAAATAACCGAGAAAAATCAAAATCAAAAGTGGTACTACAAGTAAATGCTTTAGTACATTTTCGAGAACCCGAAAATAAACAGTGCAGGAATTTTGTAGTATTTCCTTACAAATTTGTACACCAAATCAAAAATTTTGTACAAGTCAAATAACCGAGAAGAATCAAAATCAAAAGTGGTACTACAAGTAAATGCTTTAGTACATTTTAGAGAAACCGAATATAAACAGTGCAGGAATTTTGTACTATTTTTGTACAATTTTGTACACCAAATCAAAAATTTTGTACAAGTCAAATAACCGAGAAAAATCAAAATCAAAAGTGGTACTACAAGTAAATGCTGTAGTACCACTTTCTAGAATTCCAAAATAAACAGTGCAGGAATTTTGTACTATTTTTGTACAATTTTGTACACCAAATCAAAAATTTTGTACAAGTCAAATAACCGAGAAAAATCAAAATCAAAAGTGGTACTACAAGTAAATGCTTTAGTACATTTTCGAGAACCCGAAAATAAACAGTGCAGGAATTTTGTAGTATTTTCCTTACAAATTTGTACACCAAATCAAAAATTTTGTACAAGTCAAATAACCGAGAAAAATCAAAATCAAATGCGGTACTACAATTAAAAGCTGTAGTACCACTTTCAAGAGTTCTAAAATAAACAATGCAGGAATTTTGTACTATATTTGTACAATTTTGTGCACCAAATCAAAAATTTTGTACAAGTCAAATAACCTAGTAGAAATAAATGCTAAATGACTAAAAATGGGAATTTGTTTTGTTTTAGTAATGTTTTTTTTCGGATGGAAACAGATATTTTCTATACAATTCTCACTCTCTCTCTCTCTCTCTCTCTCTCTCTCTCTCTCTCTCTCTCCCCCCTCCCTCTCTCTCTCTGCAACAGGAATATGAACAACTTGATTATTTTTCCAAAATTATTTATTTGGAGAATACCTTAACACATTATCAAAAATAGAATTTTCTTATGGCCTAAAATTATTATGTTTTAGTACCATAACAATACATTATTAATAACGAGTACAAAAAAATATATCCATTTTTTGTTGGAATGTTTCATTAAACTTTGCGCTTTGTTATTGTGGTCACTATTGGTAAGATTCTATTTATGTACCGTTGCTTTGGAAGTTAATATTGCAGCTTAAATATATACCTAGCAATGACAGTTCTACGGAAGGGTAAAATTGTTTCAGCTCCATGAAATTTATTTTTATTTCAGAAAAATATTGTGCGGTCTAAGAAACTTGTATTTACCCTTGTGAATATTTGTTTTGAGAAAGATTGAATACATCACATCTTAAATGGATTATAATACGTGTTACACGTTGAAACAGAGATTAAATGCATATTCATACATGTTGAGACAATCAAAATGAAGCTTATTTCACCTCTCTAGAGGCAATTAGTAATATCGGTGTTTGATAGGATTTCTTAATTTTTGTATAGGCCTATTGTTGCATTATATACCAAAGCAGTATGTGTTATCGATTACAACATTTAGATGTCCCACATACATTGTATATATTATGTAAAAAATGTCCTTCAAAAACTCAGCCACTACGCACTTTAGAATACTATAAGATACAGGTAAAAAGTAAAGATTAGAAACACTGTAATCATAATACAGGTAATTACTACTACGAATTCCGAGTATTCAACACTTCAGAATATTACATTGACCCCGCTATCTACTCAACAACCCTTATGCATGAGCAAAGTTATGAACAATATAAAACACACAGGCACCGCACATTTATTTGTAAATTTATGGCCAAGAGTGGAATCTTTTACGAGAACACACAAATAATGTACTTACACCTATAACGTTTTGTGAAATTTATCTAATTTGTTTGTGTAATTAGCTCAAATAGATAACACATATAAAAATAAGGAAGAACACGACTCTTTCAACTGATTACGCATGAAAATATCAGAAAATTGTCGAGGAAAGAACATATACATAAAATGGGTAGCATTTTATCTACACAGTATAGAATAGTGAATGTAGGACGTATTGCTTTTCAGGATTGATGGAGTATACTTTGTCTCTCAAATCATCGTACACTTCCCATTCATCATTGAGACGTAGGCAGCAGGCGGTAAAATGACCTAGACTATCTTTTGAACATGCACCTGTATAGCGAATTACACCTCTGAGATGATATTGTATTCCTTGAATTGTTAGAATCTTTGGTATTTCAGATAATTTGCAGGTAAGCTGTACATTTCTTTCAAAATTTTCTTCAACAACTTCTACAAAAATATGGTACCGTGAAGGAGTTCTGTTAATAGTACGCAATCCTGCACAAAGAGGGTACTGTGATTCCTCTAGATTTACATAAGCATCATCGTCTGAAAAATCATGAAGTTCCCTTATCTCAGAGCGACACATGTGTGTCCTGCTTCCTGTCAAATCTCTCTCAACTTGTTCCTCAATACTATCTAATCTGGAAGGTCTACTTATGCTTGATACAGCAATGGGTAAAGACACAGTTTTTCTGGGACATACTGCTGATGAACATAAATGATTTTCTTCACCAGAAGCCATACCACTCCAAGCATGTTGAATCATCTGCGATATTGGTAATCGGGCGTCCAATGAGGTAATTCCTGCAGGCAAAGTTTTATAGTTCTTCATGAATTCTAGTAATGCTTTCGCACGAAGGCGATATGTAGCTGCTGTTGGTCCAAACTTCATCATCTGTGTCACGATGTAGGCAGTATCATTTAATTCAGAATTCTTTAGAATAATTTCATAGTATTTCTGGCTGTCACAATATGCAACACAAGCTAACTGGACAATGGAATCAAATCCACATGTATTCCTTACCATTACTTTAATTTTGCCAAGTTTGACTGGGCGCAAATGACATCTATTTCCATTTTTTAAAATCCCAATTGGCATTGATTTATTAGATGTGCTCATGTCAGTTCGAAGAAGTTCAGTACTATGTTCTAAATATGAAGATCTCGGTCTTAATTTCTCTCCTTCACCTTTCCAGTTTTCAACAGCACAACTTTCTGCCAATTTGTCTGTGTCAATAGTATTAACTGAATTGGAAACTGTACCTTCCAACAAGGTTGGGTTATCATCTCTCTTAGACACTTCTGTTGGGGGTTGTGCTTCCTTTCTTTTATGGTCGTGTATTTCTGTTCCTTTTCCAGACGTCCTTATCTGTACTGGATCATGACAATAATGACATTTTTCAGGGTTTTCGCATTTGCGAAAAATCAATGTCCCTACTAATTGGAAATTACTTTATGGCCACCCCTCGTATAAATCAGTAGATGGAAAGTGAAAATTTAGCAGGGCTGGCAGAGAAAAGTCAATTATTGAAGAAAGTGATTTGCTTTTATGATTGAATGATTCGAGTAAACATGATATTGAAATATTTACGTATTTTTTATTAGTATTTTATCTCATAATATTGGACATTAACTTACTCAGTGAGAGATTAATGACCATCTCTCACGAGTTTAAACATACAGGACAGAGAGTGGCGTTAATTTCATTGCAATACTAGTGTTGCAGTAAATTTGAGGTTGGGAGCATGCACTTGCCAATTTTTATAACGTTCACCAATGCAGACTTATGTTCCACTTTTTCGTGATAGTATTCAATCTATATCCCGTTTTGTTGGATTCTTCTTGATATCTAAGAATAGTGCAATGTTATTGTAAACGTATGTTAACTTGTGCAAAACCAGTAATACGTCAGGATGATAAAGAAAACCTTCGTAAGCATTGCTACATCAGGGGAAACGATATGTCCTTTGTGCGAGGGGGAGGAGACGGACAAGCATATCCTACTGAACTGCCCTTCTACACGTGACCTAAGGGACAAATGGATGAGAAACTTAACAGGCAGGGAGGTGATAGAAGTGGTAGACGACAGAATAAAGATAAAGGAAGCGGGGCAGCAAGTGGGGAAATACCTGGGAGAAGTAAGAGAACGGCGGGGGAAAGCTATTAGAGAAGGCAGCGAAATGAGTGATCATGCTCCAGACGAGCCATCTTTATTGTGTAAGTGTGTGTAAAGCAAAATGTAGGCGTGTTTTGGTGATAGTGCAGGAAAAGAGAAGTGAGGAGAAACACTGGAAGAAGAACTGCCGAGGGAGGGGAAGAATGTGTATATAGGGGACAAAGTAAGAGACAGTTTAAAAGAAAACTAAATGTAACAAAATAGTGTAGAAAAATCAAAAATATGTAGTGCGTACAGCCTATGGCTCGCACAAAAAGAAAATAAATCTATCTAAAACTACTACGCAGTCCGACAACTATCGGACGGCGCCACCCGCTCCCATCCCCTCCATCTGTTGACAGTTCTGTCCCCTTACTACTCCCATACGGACAAGAAAAAATAATAATTCAATGTATTTTCCACGTAATAGAGGCTTAACACATTTTTCTGCCCCTCCGGAAATTTCTCTCTCCCTCTCTCTCTCCTCCTGCCATCACTGGTTTTTGGCGCTGTGGTTGTGTTGTGCCTCCGAAAAGGGGCCTCCGAAACTTAGTAACAAGATTTCCTGTCCCCGTGCAGAGTTCCATAACGATATCTTAAAAAAGAAGTCAATCAAGACAAAATTCCCTGACTTTTCCAGGTTTTTCAGGTCTGTCGCCACTCTGGATTTCTAAGGGGGAGGTGTGCCATTCTCCCCCTCCCCTCCAGAAGTCCATGTCCCTACATTATTATACTTTCACCTAGAAATTTAGTGTAGAGGAATCTTATCGCCGGTATTAAACGATATTATCAAGTATTTTCAAGCCGATTTAAGTTCAAAGCAGGGTTGCAGAGGCAACCTCGGACGGAAATCAATTGTAGGGACAAACATTGAGGTAAAGGAAAGTTAAACTAGTAGAATCTAAGAGTAGCAGGACAAAAGGATACTCAAGATGGAATTTGTTTCCACGTTTTTCTTGCATTATTTCTTCCAGACGTCCAAGAGCACCTGCAGGGGGCACAAAGGGGCAATTGCCTCCCCTCGACATCAAATTTCGTACAAATAAAAATACATTTCGTAAAAATTCCTTGCACTATTCGCTCACACTCTCTTCTTCCTACAGTCTTGTCAAGTTCAGGACCGTAACTAGGGAGCGACGAGAGTTGGCCATGGGCGCCGAACGATCTAAATCGAAAATATTGTAAAAGAGAATGCGATGGACCCCATGATCTTTTTGACATATTAAATCAATATTGTTTTCAGTTTGCAAAAATTCGGATCTAAAAATTGTCTTGCTCGCTTCGCTCTCAATTTTGTTATCTTATGCATTGCATTGTGATTTGCCAGAGAGAGAAGTTATAACTACTAAGTACTTCAGACTCTTGCTGCTAATCAGTCTTCTCTTGAATGCATGAATACAATTGTTTGAGAAAAGGAGCGCTGCAATTTTCAGAGAGAATGTATTTATTCGTTATGGTACCTCGTATGTATGTTTGTGTATACATATACCCATCAATGCAATGAAACTAAAACAGTGACATAAAATGAAGTTTTCCTTTCCCGACTGAACTTTCATCAAGGCTGTTGCCCCCTAATCAGAGGGTCTGCGCACGCCTATGCTTTATTCCAATACCGTCTCTTTACCAATTCATATAATACTAATACACTATTAATTTATATCGCATTGTAATTAGTATTAATTTGATTTAATGCAATTATTTTAATTCAAATATTATTATTATTACTATTATTATTGAGATACTTGGTTCGGACCCCCCCCCGAAACATATTTCTAAATACGTGCCTGCAGCAAAAAAAAAAAAAAAGACAAATGTGTAATATTTCAGGAGACATGTAAGCAGTATGAATATTTCTTTGCGAAAAAGGGGGGCGGGGTTTAGTTGACCCTGAGCTCTTTTACTTATAGCAGCAATCACCCCCAATACCCATCTATGGATGTCCTGCTTTCCGTTTCAGAAAATCTGGTCACCCTAGGATAGGGCCTCACACATTCTCGATATCGAGCATATTGGATCCCCGCCAAGAACCCCATGCAGAGCAACAATTTTATAATGAAGAATTCCTGTGTAATATATATATTTTTTTTTTATATATATTTTTGTGCAGAGGGGTTTCAACGTAGGCGGATTACTGGGGAGGAGTGGAAACAACCGTAAAACACAAGCTTTCGAACTGACATTGTTATAGAATCTAGGTACTTCAGAGGACTGGTCATTTACTGATGATGGCGAATCAAAATTACACGCTGTTTATTCATGACTTTTTCTTTCGCTTTCTGTATTCCATGCCGTGTATCTAAGGATAGGATTGGCAGAGATCCTGGTGCTCCGTTGGCGTTTATTTCAAGTCTTTTGTCTTGTGTAGCTCACGCCGCGTAAAACGGAGTCCTTTGACATAAAATAGGTATGCGAGGGGTCTTACTAGATACAATCCAGAAATTCATGAAAATACACATACATTTTAAAGTGCATCTTAAACTTAAATACCATGCTTAACAACTATGTTTTAAAATGGGAAAAATACTTACGTGTTCGTCTTGCGGTGAAAATTCCAGATTATTTGAGGCAACGTGAAGATGGACGTTTTCCCAGGGTCTCCGCATTATGAACCTGTATCACCTAACATCAAGAAGGAAACTGATTGCTTTGCCTTGCTTCTCATTCTGCAGTTGGTCTCAGGAAAACTGAGACCCGAGAAACTATAAACAATCAGCACACTAACCCAGCGCGGCGCTTTGTTGATACAAACAAAAAAAATCGGACAATTATAAAGGACACAAAACCAGTAAATAAGCAACTGCAGTCAGATTGTTGAATTGAACGTTCATTCTATTTTTGGTTCCGAACTCTTTAAAGAGGGTCTGTCACGGATTCTCTTTGTGCGATGCTGTTAGAAACAGTGTAATATGACACTACCTCGCCCACACTACCTCAGGGTCAACACAACAGAAGGGGCCGAAAAACAGTCGATGCGTGTGAACTGCTCACAATCGCAGCCGAAATATTCTTAGAAATGCTGAGGTATATTTATCGGCGTATACAGTCAGGAGCAAATATGGATTGGATAAGAACGATTCCTTACACTACCTTGATCCTTTCTTTCCATCTTTTTCGCACTTCACCCTCGCAGGGATTGATCTTAGTGGAATACATAAGCGAAATTAATTATATCAAAAAGGAGCAAGTGCTGCATAAGGGTACTTTTCAAACATGCTACTTGGTACAGTCACGGACACTTCTGGGTGGTACTTGTAGTGCATTTTTTTTCTCGGTTATTTGACTTGTACAAAACATTTGATTTGATGTCCAAAACTATGCAACAATAGTACAAATATCCTGCACTGTTTACTTTTCAATTGTTGAAACTGGTACATCAGCATCTACTTGTACTGCCACTTTTGATTTTGATCTCTCTCGGATATTTGACTTGTACAAAAATTTTGATTTTGTGTACAAAATTGTACAAAAATAGTACAAAATTCCTGCACTGTTTATTTTCGGATTCTCGAAAATGTACTAAAGCATTTACTTGTAGTACCACTTTTGATTTTGATTTTTCTCGGTTATTTGACTTGTACAAAATTTTTGATTTGGTGTACAAAATTGTACAAAAATAGTACAAAATTCCTGCACTGTTTATTTTCGGATTCTCGAAAATGTACTAAAGCATTTACTTGTAGTACCACTTTTGATTTTGATTTTTCTCGGTTATTTGACTTGTACAAAATTTTTGATATGGTGTACAAAATTGTACAAAAATAGTACAAAATTCCTGCACTGTTTAATTTGGAATTCTAGAAAGTGGTACTACAGCATTTACTTGTAGTACCACTTTTGATTTTGATTTTACTCAGTTATTTGACTTGTACAAAATTTTTGATTTGGTGTACAAAATAGTACAAAAATAGTACAAAATTCCTATAATGTTTTTTTGTGATTTCATGAATGTGGTACTACAAGTAAATGGAGCCATTAGCCTATGCGCAGGAAAAATGCTTGATTAGCTTAAAATTAGCACTAAGTTGCTTGTTTTCTTTTCTCATCCCCCCGTGGCTTTGACAGGACATTATCAGCAATCCAATTGTTTACTCTCCCGGAAATTTGATAAGTTAGGTTCAACAATCGCGTAACAGAGTGACGACAGTACCGAACACATCTTTAAAATATTTAACCAATCTTTATGCAATATCCTAATGTTAATTCTCATCTTTTCACAAGCCAATAGCCGAATAACCTAGTTAAAACTCTACTCTTATTTATTTGCGCCTTACCGCGTAGCATATTGCTAGGCCTACCTTTTGCTTTCTTTTCTTGATCTTTGGTAACAATTGATAATTAACACAACGTGAAGCGCTAACAAGTGAAAATTCCGGCGCCATATCTCACGTAAGTAATTTGAAAAGCTAGAAGGCTCTATTATTTTCATCATATTTCGGGATGAAATAGATGAAAATCGCAGTATTTCACGTACTGCAGTGTTTTCTCATCACATTTGCAAAAATGGATGAGAAGCCCAAAGAACCTCCACCACGTAACGCAACTCCCATGCTGCGTTTGGGATCGAACCTAGAACCTCTAGATTTAGTTGGGTGATGTAGCTATTCCTCATTCATCTCTCAGATGGTTATCACTCGCTTGGCCTAAATGTGACAAATGCAAGAGGTTACCTTTTAAAGGAATGGCGATAGAAATTAACTTAGATTAGATATGGGTTTTATACTCTCCGTGACTGAACCGATATGGATTGGTTAAGGAAAGGATATTACTTGCCTTACAAATATATGGAGATTGTTCCTAGCTTGTCCTCTCAACTATCACTTGTCTCTTGTCACACACCATCGTCCAATAGTCGTTCCCCACTTTGCTCCTCTCTCACAATCCGTAGTCCTTACTCTCTCTCCTATTCTCGCCAACTGCCCACACTACCTGACAATCCCAACACTCACCTCACGTTTGCCTAATTGCTTATTCTGCATTCCTTTCTCTACTTCCTGCTATCCTAAGACTTTATACTTCTTACCCAATACCTTGGGTACGATACGGTACGTATTCATCACATTTTTCAAACATGGTATCTAGCTTAATAATCAACTTTAAAAACCGCTTCCATTTGCAACATGGGGAGAAATTCATACTCTCAAATTATGCGTGGATTTTCTTTAGTAGCAGTGCCAATTCCGACGATATTTAAATAAATGCATGACTGGTGCGAAATTATCCCTCCTCACCTTAATGAGTAGAAAATAGGAAAGATGCTTTGATTGATTGAATTTGGCTATTTTACGCTGTTTTCTGCCACTTTGGGCTAATCGCGACGATGATAATGATATGAGATTGATGAAGGGACACTCACAAAGACACCCATGTCCAGGACGGGATTCGAACCTGATACCCCTGGCGTCGAAGAACGTTGTGATAACCAGTCCCATACGTAGGTCGGTAAGGAAAGGTGGATATCACTCTGATAGGGGCCAAGTTTCTGTAATATAAGTATTTTGGTGGGCCGTGTGGGTTCGTGCATTGCCACGCAGAAGAACGACGCTGTTGTTGATGGAAACAAGATATTTTTCCTAGTAAGAGCGAGATTCGCGTCTGCTGCACGTTCACAACATGTTATCCATAGATTATTCAGGTACAGCCAATTTACATGCACGGTGTTCATGTAAACGACTGTTGTGAGCTTGGAACAACAGCGGGGACTGTGTCACTCACGGACATACGGCTGTCTATAAACATTTTGCACTTTTCAAATGATTTACTGCGGGCGATTGTCAACAGTATCGGTCACGCCTATGATTTTGAAACGAGGACGAGATTTGTCTAACCGAAAGGTCCGCTTGGGCTTCAACGGTGATGTCCGAACTAGGAAGTCCCGATTCAGGATCTGATATTTTCACGTGGAATGTTCCCAACTCAGGAACCGAAACCCCAAAGGGACGGTAGAGAGGTAAGGACCGGTTTTTGAGAAGCTCTTATCGTTTCCGCACGTTACCCTCAAGTATCAATTTACAGAAGAAGTACTGTGCTTTACGAGGAGATCCTTCTTTCCTATAATATATTCTTTTGAGTTTATTGCAGATCTTTTGCTTGTAGGTTAGGTTAGCTGTTACACAAGTGTGACTAATTTCAGCTATTTCAAACGCCAATTCATCCTCCCTCGAGGCAATTAGTAAGACCTTCCTAAGTTGGGAAGACATTTCACTGAAATATCGAACTGGTATAGACCGGTTCCTGAGATGACACTGTTTTCATTGGAGTTTCCATAGTTCCTGAGTTGGGAAGACATTTCACTGAGACATCCAACTGGTATAGACCAGTTCCTGAGATGGTACTTTTTCATCCGAGTTTCCATATTTCCTGAGTTGGGAAGATATTGCAGTGAAATATCCAACAGGTATAGACCAGTTTCTGAGATGGCACTTTTTTCATTAGAGTTTCCATAGTTCCTGAGTTGGGAAGACATTTTATTGAAATATCCAAGTGGTACAGACCAGTTCCTGAGATGGCACTGTTTTTATCAGAGTTTCTATATTTCCTGAGTTGGGAAGACATTTTACTCAAATATCCAACTGGCATAGACCAGTTCCTGAGATGGCACTGCTTTCATTGCAGTTTCCATAGTTCCTGAGTTGGGAAGACATTTCACTGAGACATCCAACTGGTATATATCTGTTCCTGAGATGGCACTTTTCTCATCAGAGTTTCCATAGTTCCTTAGTTGGGAAGACATTTTATTGAAATATCCAAGTGAGTTTCTATATTTTCTGAGTTGGGAAGACATTTCACTGAAATATCCAACTGGCATAGACCAGTTCCTGAGATGGCATTGTGTTTTCATTAGAATTTCCATAGTTCCTGAGCTGGGAAGACATTGCAGTGAAATATCCAACTGGTATAGACCTGTTCCTGAGACGGCACTGTTTTCATTGGAATTTCCATAGTCTCTGAGTTGGGAAGATATTTCATTGAAAGATCCAACTTGTATAAACCAGTTCCTGAGATGTCACTGTTTTCATTAGAGTTTCCTTATTTCCCGAGTTGGGAAAGTCCTGAATGGGGTATGAATCGCTTGGACCCCCCCCCCCCCGCCCCTGCCATTCAAGACCTGGAGTAAATCATTCATGAGAGATTAGTTGCAGTTGCACATCGCAGTATACAGGGTGTTGCAAAATACCTGTTACAACGCTTGGGAGGTGATTCGACAAGTAAAAACAAGGAAAAAATGCCATGTGAAAAAATGTCGAAATCGGCACCGTTTGCGAGTGACAGGCGTGCGAAAATCGCCTCACACCATGTTTAAAGCACAATAACTCAAGAAGGAAGAAAGATCTCAATGTCGGATTAAAAGAATACAAAGAAAGTCGTGCCTGACGAATACAATGGTGCATCAATTGAGGCCCAGTGTAAATTGCGCAAGGGGACTCTCAAAGAAAGTGGGGAATCCCCTGATGGAAAATACAAGAAATTTACTACTATTTTCTACATAATGTTGAGATCGGAATGTAGGCAGTAAAAAATGACGACGTATGTCCACATGTCCCACTACTGCTGGGACACCGTCCCACACTCCTGGAAATAGGAAATTCACTCGAAAATGACGCTATGCCGTCAAATTACGCTCAGATTGATTTCAGCTAATTGATACAGAAAGCCCCACTAGAGGCGCTGTGACTGTAGGTCACCTGTTACGTATTAGTGTTGGTGGATACTACGTAGAGAGTGTAGTCGACCGTTGTTTTTCCTGTCTTGTTCTGCGTCTCGCAGCGTGGAGTTTAGTCTGGCGTGTGTGTATGGTTGAATTGCGCCAAGGAATATTGTACGTACTAGAGTACGTATTCCCGTGTTCTTTCTCGGTTTGAAACAACTGCGTGGACACTTGTGTGACATTACGTGGGTGCTAATCACGGTAGTTGTGATCCGTCACTCGGAGGGAAAGTGCCCCTGTTGCTGGGCAGTTCTCGAACAGGACAATGGTGGAGTACTCTACCCACGAGCTTGCTGATATGCATCTTGTTTATGGAGAGGCAAACCGAAACAGCCGTGAAGCACGGCGTTCGTATCACGAACGTTTTCTCAATAGGCGGTTACCAGCACATGCACTCTTTCAAAGACTTGATGCTTGACTCTGTGAAACTGGAACTCTACTACCCCGTAGGTGGGATTGTGGAAGACCTCACACTGTGCGCACTGTGCAATTTGAAGAGGACGTGTTGGACGCGATACGAGACCGTCCTGACACCAGCACACGTGTCATTGCTCGTACTCAACAAACCCACCATAGCAATGTGTTCCGCGTTCTTCAGGAGGAGAGATTGCACCCATACAAATTGCATAAGGTGCACCACATACTGCCCACGGACTTTCCCCTACGCATGGATTTCTGCCAATGGTACGTGCAACAAACTCTTGCAATTGCAGATTTCCCAACAAGAGTTTTGTGGATCGATGAGGCAATATTCACCAGGGGCGGCATGTTCAATAGCCACAACAGCCACGTCTGGGATATGGACAATCCGCATGCAATCATTGTGCGTCATCATCAACATAGGTTCGCAGTGAATGTGTGGTGTGGCGTAGTAGGTGACCACTTGATAGGCCCGTACATTTTGCCCTCTACTTTGTGTGCTGGGAATTATCGGGTGTTTCTACATGACGTATTACCTGAAATTTTGGAAAACGTGCCACTGGCAGGTAGACAACGTATCTGGTTTCAACACGACGGCGCCCCCGCACATTTCGACCGGGGAGCCAGGGCCTTACTCAAGGATATTTTCGGCGATCGTTGGATTGGCAGGGGTGGACCTTTACCGTGGCCACCTCGTTCCCCCGACCTCACACCACTGGATTTCTTTGTGTGGGGAGAAATGAAAAGGCTCATGTATGAAACCCCTGTGGAAAGTGCTGAGGATCTCGTAGCTCGTGTTAATGCCGCGGGTGGGACAATTGGTGACATGCCAGAGGTATTTGCGCGTACAGAGGAATTCGAAAGAAACGCCTCCCTTACGGTTATGCAACCCGGTATTATATATCGTCTAGTTTCGCCTGGTAGAGTAGTTCCCGAGAGGAGCAGTGTTTCCAAACCTATAACCGTAGTGTTTCCAACCCCGTATTGGTTGGTTGGCTGTTGATTTGGTGTTTTAAGTCCACAATGAACAGTATGACTAATCGGGACTGGACCTACAGTTTAAAGTGGGATCCGAACCACTTTGTGCCTCCACCGGGACCCCTTGATTACAAGGCGTCGACGCTACCACTACGCCATCCAAGCCTGTATTGCTTCGTAGAAGACGAAACCTTCACGTAACTTCTTCATTCGTGATTTACATTTGGTTTACAGACTCACATTACAGGACACTCTTTTCCTGTATTGCATGTTTTCTGGAGCATTTATTTTTCCTTCTGTGGAGAAAATTCTGTTATTATTTTACATCTTATTTTTCGCAGCTTCTCTACCATTTATTGGCTAATCGCAACAATGAGGATGAACGATGACTCGATGGAATTGATAAAAGGACAGTCATAAAGGAACCATGGGGAGCTAGATTCATATTTTTATTATTACTAATATCTTTCTCTTTTTTTACTTTACTTTTGGCTAGTCGCAACGATGAGGATTAGTGTATGATAAAATTCATGAAGGAACACTCATAAACAATCATACCCAGGCCGGGAGTCGAACCCGGGAATTTCGGCAGCGAGATCAAAAGCCGACGGATTACCACGCTCGGGCACAGCGGCGGCCAATTATTATTAGTGATATTGTCTCAAGTAGTGTATTTTTCCACCATATTCTTTCACACAATCATGAAACGGATGAAAATTAAAATGTTAAAATACCTGCCTACGTTGTTTTTTTTAGCTTGCAATATAAAGCCCTACTGCACGAAGCTAAATTGTGGAAATACGAATCAGAACCAAGTTAACATATCTTGGCCGTGGAAAGTGTTAATAGAAAATCTAGAAAAGAGCCATTTAACAGTTGCCTGATTGCTTTTCCATTTGTTGTATGGGAAGAATTGTCTGAAATGTGTGTGTAGTGGCAGGCAAAAGAGAATACAAAGATCGAATAGAGAGGCAACACTGTCATTGTTCTGCACTGCACAGACCACGCGTCTCGTCGAGTGGGCGGGGCACTGTGTGTGCGAGCGAGCTGCTGTTGCTTCTGCAAAAAGAACACTCACAAACAACTGAATGACGCTCCGCTTAAAATCTAGTCAATCGAGAAAGGATTTGTTGAGGAAGTGAATTGAAATATAAACGCCAGAATTTGGTCTAAGCCTATAATGGTTACTCGCAATAAGAGCTGATCAATTTTTACATGTGGAATTCCGTAATGAACGAGGCAACAGGCCGCACTCCACACCTTTAGTCTGGTAACACTAATAAATCATCTCATTATATGCGTCCGGTTATGCTGATAGTCATGTTTAATATATTACCTTCAAACATAAACAATATCATGGACTCACTCAGAGGCAGTACGCTTTACTTTCCTGAAGATATTGTAGCAATATAATCATTCCGCTCTATTTTCGTATTCTCAATTGAACTCGCACTATTTTCCCCCCTCCCTTCTCCCACCTTAAAAATTTTTGGGTGAGAGGCTACAAACTATACTAAAACTGAATTACAGACAATACTTTACGACTCAAAGTGACGTGACCTAGAACGTAGTGAAAAATCACTGGTGCAAAATTCAACGTAATGATGATAAAATGAAGGTAGGAAAATGGATGTGCTAGAAAGTTTTACATACATACACACAGTTAGCTCCGTGTAGAAGATAGTTCTTCACATTTTTCTCACCTTGGCTTCCTTGAATTCACGAAACTGTAAAGCCATGAACGCGTTAACCCCCTATAATAACGGAATCCCAGGTTCGATTCCTGGTGGAGACACAACTGCCTAGTGGTTCGGATCCCACTTTCAACTGTAGGTCCCACTTCGGGTAGCCTTTTTGAGCATGAAATGGAATTAAAACAAAATTGGAACACGGTAACCCATCACAACACACGCGCAGAGAGCGTTGAACTTAATGACTGACAACTACATCGAACTTTCAGCGAAGCTGGAATAAGGTCTATTTGCCATGACAAATAGTGTGAATTTTCAGTCTCGTGGTGCTTTCTATACGAAGTGCAAGCAAGTTATCTAAAAACATTCAAATGTGAGGGTGAGTCGAGCTATGTTTCATTCAATAAGACTCTTCACTTCAAACATATTTTGCTCTATAGCTGTCGATTTCGAATGGGCATCTAAGACTGGTTGCTTAGCGGACCGGATTTGGAAAAAATCACGGACTGTCATTGTTCCAATCACACTACAGACATAGCAAAAATTGATCGCCTGAAGATGAGAGAAGAGGTGATCTCTTGATATGTCTCGAAATATATAGATAGAATATATAGTCAATCAAAAAGAAAAACAATGGATAATGTCCAATTAAGTATAGAAACGCTGTTAGAACCGGTGTTCATTCACAGAGCAGAAGGGTTATTTTGACAAAATTCTGTTTCCCGGCTGGCTGCTTCGGAGAAGAGGGCTTTGTGAAGTTGCCGCTTCTTGTCCAAGCGGTAGACCTAATTCGTTGTTTGGCCACGAGTTCCTTCGTAGGTAAACGCGGCAACAGAGGATCACTGCCATAAAGGTGGTTCCCGCGCCGGCTGAAAGAGCGACGGAAAATCAAAGAACCATTGTCACTAACTTCAGACAGACATCTAATCATTTCCTTATGTTTCGAAGCTGATCCGAAGGGACAACAAATACCAAAAAAACGTCATGAATTAAATGATCGATTGGTCCGTCCTTCTGTTGATGGATGGCAATCCATATTAACAATAATAATCGTAAGCTTATCATTAAAGAGTCAACAATCAAAGCTAATACGCATCTATTGATCAGAAATTACTAGAGAGTTAAAGTTGTTTTTGTACCTCTTTGTTATTTTAAGTCGCTCTTCTGCCACTTTCGGCTAATGAGGATGAGTGACGATTAGATTAAATTGACACCATGATACCAATACTGAAGCCGTGACTCGAACGCGGAAATTTCGTGGTATCGGAAGTGGACCATTTAACGCGCTTGGCCACCAAAGAGAACCTTCTCTGCGGCCAAGCGCAGTTAGTGATGAACTAACGATCCAGACACCGAATGTTCCGGGTTCGAGTCCCTTCACAATCTAAGACATAACACTTTATCAAAACTTTATTCACCTCTCCTCCACCTCAAATTTAATACTCAATCTTCCCAACCAAATTTCCAAGCCAATTTTAGACTTCCTGTTGATATTGCTCCCTCCAAAAAAGCAATCTAAGACGTAATAGTAATACACAAGAGTTGGGATTCCCTGCCCCCAAAATAATTATCAATCCAGCTACCTGAAAATCCCACTAACTTCATTAATCGCCCACCATAATTTCCCTATCAATCTAAGGCCTAATATGTAAGAGTTGGATATCGCCCCCCCCCCCACCAATATTACTTATTACCCGTAACAATTCCCTTGACAATCTACAAATTACTATTTGTATAACAGCAATGGCTAATTGATAACGTAATTAAACTTGTTCCCTGTTTACTCAGTCAAATTTCCATCACAGTCTGTGCCATAATGCCCCTCCCCCTGGGCACCACTGATTTAGAACTGTGACAACGTGATAGGTGTAATGTAACTAATAGTTAAGTGTTAGGGATGGGTGCATGTGTGCTGCGCATTTGAATTTTATGTGAATCATATCTGTCAATAATGTGAATATTAATATTATAGAATATAATATAATGGTGCAGGTGTGTGAAAAAGTAACCATGAGCACCAAGGTATCAATAAAAAAGAATTGGAAACATAAGTTGCATATGGAGATGTGTGTAATTAGTTTTGTTCTGGGATGTAGCAAAGAACATCGGTTAAACCGTGCGGGGTTTCAATACTGTGTCCACCCGCCGTTGGATTCAAGCACTGCATCTAGTCGACGAGGCAAGGATTCCACGAGCAGATGTTTGGTCTTCTCCTTAAACTCTCCCAAACATCAAACACGTGAAAATGTTTTCGATTGGGAGACTTCGCAGGCCAATCTACTCTTGAAATTCCTGGGTGCTGATTAAACCAGGTGGTGTTCGCTTTCGATGTATGGACGCTGCTGTTGTCTTGATCGAAAGTCACGTGCGAAATCTCATCTTCAAGGTATCTCTCTCGCACGCTGGGAAGCGTGTGGTTTTCCAGCACTGCGATGTATTCCTGCGAATTCATTCTCGAGGACACTTCCACCAATCCACCTACTCCAGACGAACTGATCCATCCCCACACCGCCACGGATATCCTGCCACTCTCGGGGCCGTAGCGAGTTTTGTTGCGCCTCCAAACATAAACCTGACCATTTTCGTCAGACGAAAATACTTTTTTGTCGCTCAAAATTACGTTCTGCCAAAATTCTTGAGGAGCTGGTAAATATTGTAAAGAAAACTGATCCGTGCTTCGTGATGGAAATGCGTCATTGCTTCATTCTTTGCCGCTCGACGGTGCCGAACTGTTGCAGCATGGCACTCCAGTTTCAACTCTTGGCGAATCTTCGTTGTAGCCATGAAGGGATTGCCCTCGCTCATCTCAATAATGCCTGCATCTTTTTCCCTGGTTGCCTTCCACGGCCGGCCTTTGTTGGGTCTTCACTTCATTCCTTGGTCACCTTCTTCCTCGTAACACCGAATCCAACGCCTGACGCATGAATCGTCCACACCAAGGGTCGTAGCAATCTGTAGTGCAGCAGATCCGCCGCACAAGAACATGCGGACTATCTTCTCTCTTGTAAATTCCGAAAGTAAGGCATGATGAAATGATATCGTAAAGGAACATTCGGACCGAAGGGACATGCTGCACGTGGCACATGCCTCTTGAAAACACCTTATCATTGGTGCATGTAGAGTTTCACACCCATTCCGGTGCAGAAAGTTTCATTTTATTGGTTCCGTTGCAAGTGGCATGCTAAAGGCATAGATACGAGTAAAACTGCTGCAGGATCTCGAACGAAGCACCCACCGGGGCTCGAATTAAAGCCAAAGCGTGGTGGCAAAAGGCAACCGTGAAGTTACTGCATCTGAGATTTACGTCAAGCAGGGCCTGCGTGGTGTGTGCAAAGAAACTCACGCTTGCTTTAGGAAATAAGGATACTATTGAATCAATGCAATATAAAAAAGTATATACCGTAAAATATACATTATTATTGACTCATGCATTCCCTGAAAAAAATGCATTGTTTTCTCGCACATTTCTGCCCGCAATGAATATAAATGTATAATCTATTAAATTAAGCAGGTGCATGCAGATTTAAAAATATTGATAAGATAATTCAATTGAATTGAATTGAATTGTTGTTTTTTAAAGTCCACTTTATGCACAGAAAGACTAATTGGGACTGGACCTACAGTTTATAGTGGGTTCCGAACCACTATGTTCCTCCACCGGGTATCGAACCCGGGACCCCTTGATTAAAGGTGACGACTCTACGATTGCGCCATAGGGGAGGCCCTAGTCCTCTTACGGAGATAATTCGTTCGGAGCAATAGAAATGCCCTATCAAAACAATTGGGGAATATTATTTTCAATGTGGATATTCTTCGGAAAATATGTTTCTAACAACAGTTTACCTAAATAGTGGGGACTTGGGGTGAGAGAGAGGGACGGAGTTGGAAGAGAGAGAGAGAGAGAGAGAGAGAGAGAGAGAGAGAGAGAGAGAGAGAGAGAGAGGAAAAGCACACAATTTTCTGTTCAGTGCGAACCTTTGGGATTGCTTTTTTCTAGCGCACCAAAAACACAATACGTATAACCCAAATACAACCCAAACCTTCAATGGCAAAATTGTGAGTCAATCACTCAACTGGAATAAAAAGTACGGATTTAAATCTAGGCCAGAAGATAGTTATTGCGCTACCATGTGCCAAAGAAATCCACTTTGCCCGCGAGAATTGTCATGCCTGAGTGATATGTAGTTTACGTTAGTTGTGAGAGTTGCTTCAATTCCATTGCCTGCCAAGAATAATGATAGCGCTGAAAGCATAAAATACAGAAATGTGCATGTTTGGCGAGCTATGAGAAAAGCAGATCCTTGTGTTTTCTTTTCAAAATTTACTAATTTTATGTCAATTTTTACATATAGCCAATGGCGACAGAGGATGAATGATGCTTCAGGGAAATTGATGAAGACTGAAGAAACAACGAAAAAGAAAAACTCATTAAAAGAGGCTAGGACCCAAGAACCCTGGCTACGCAGCATGTTATGATATTTAAATATATCACGGATTGCTGCTAAATCCATTCCTAGATATTTGTAATGAATGAACCCCCGCCCCCGCTACGAGAAAAAGAAAGACTATAGGATGTGAAACATTCACAATGTAATTGCATTGCTTTACATCGCTCTTGGCTGTATTCCAAATGTAGTAAGAGATCAGCGATAAGTTAGATTTTTTTTGTGGCAAGGTATAAGTGTATTTGAGCGCAAGGGCTACCTATTGCATCATTTATAAAGAGTTAACTTCGTCGTTACACTAGCACCAGGCACAAATGCATCAATTTCTATTTCGGTTATTTTACATCACTCTTCTGCCTCTTGAGTTAATCGCGATAATACGGATGAATTATCAATTTATAAAATTGTGGCGGGACAAACTCAGTGATACATTCATGCCTGACCAGAGTTCGAATCTGGAACATATGACCTCGCTTCGCTAGAAAGGCTGGCAGAAATGTATCGGAAAAGTGTAGGAGCACCAAGAACCGGTTTCACCCAGCACAGACAATGAAATCATTTACAGCGACTCGCTGTGGCAGTGTTGCTCGTCACCCCCTCCCCCTCACTCGCAGATAGAATAGCCTTCTCAGCACGCACCTGCTGATGGAAGAGTGGAACCACAAGCAAAACAACCTGCGCAGACCCACGACTCCTGTGCACCGTACTCCCGCGAGGAGGGGCGGGGGAGAGTGGACCATGCTTCCTTATGGCCCGAACTGAAGGGAAGAAGGGAGATCTGCGCGGGTACTTTTCGTCCCAAGGATTTTTTTCGTTTTGGTCGATCTATACTTTTCGTTTCAGGCATATTCCGACTGGAAGGTTTCTGGCACCCATCCGCCCCCTCCCCTTCCCACCATGGTTAATAAATGAGACCCTTGCACTTTCAAAACCCTTATCGCAAGACAAAGCTGGCATCAATTTTACACCACCATACAAAAAGATTTACACGGGAAACATTTCCCAACATATTTTCTTGATTCGGACTAAGGGCAAATTAAAAATAGTCAAAGAATTAAATTACTGAAAATATGGAAAAGCGCGATACCAAAATCTGTAATGAGTGCGAAGGGAAAATCGAGAAAAGGAAAAAAAAATTAAGTATAAAAGTATTCGAATAACCAGATTAAGAGAGAAAGTTATCACTGCTCGAACAATGCAAATGAAAAAAAAAACGGGAATACGAATTGAAATATACGACAATCGGAAGTAGGCTGAAGGAAGCAAATTGTAATAAACGTGGAAAGAAAACATAATGAAAGGAGCGCTGGTTCGATTCGCGACGGAAGCTCATATTTGTTGTTCGAATCCCACTCTACACTGTATGTCCAGATGCATTTACACTTAAAACAAACTTCGTGGAACTTTTTCCAAATCAGATGTCGCAAAAAATTTAAAAACAAAAAGAATAACTCTGAAGGAAAAATGCCGAAAGCGTTATTGCAAAATGAAAAAAAAAATCTTCACATATTCGTTCGGAAGTGGTAAAAGAATAATAAAAAACTCAAGCATAAATGTTAATAACACTTGTTATTATTACCAGAGACATTCTCAAAATAAACTTCTTGTCCGTTAAAATCAAATCAAGAGGAAAGCAAGATCTCCACCCGGTCGCGTGAATCTGTGGCTAGATTCAAGAGTTGGAAACACTACGCTTCTCGCGAGCTGATATTCCTGGCGAAACTAGATGATATAAAATTCCGGGTTGCATAACCGTAAGGGGGGACGTTTCATTCGATTTTGAGTGTACCAGACAATCAGTGCTTCGCCAATGCCAACTTTGTCTTGAAGTCAATGGCGGACATTTTCAACAAAGTCTCTGAGTATACCGGTGTTTGTGAGCCCCTATCAGCACCGCATAGTGTCTTTTAGTGAAAGGTGCGAGTGAAGATGCTGGATATCGCTGTACTTCATACCGTCGATCTGCATGTGCGGAGGTTGTGCGCTTCTCAGTGGAATCCCTTCCAGATGTGCTGTGCCTGGAAATGTTACATGCCATTATGTGCGTTTTCTCGCCATTCTCCCTCTTCATTTCTTCGAGGATTACCCACTTTCTTTTGGGAGCTCTCTTGTAGTATACGTATGTACAGCCTGACGACATGTGGCCATTGTTTAACTTTCGTTTTTCGTACTGCAAAGTAGTGTGTTAACATTAACGGATTGAAAACGTTTTTTTTTTTTTACGATTTTCCCGTATTTTTTTCCATTTGGGATGGTGTCCCAGCAGTAGTGAGACATGCGACAAATTGGTTTCTTTTCTTCTTCGAACCGCAATGTGAACCTTGTACAACAGGAGATTTGCGAGTTTTTTTCCTATTTCCTGGGTGTGGGACGGTGTCCCAGCAATAGTGGGACATGTGGATATACGTCACCATTTTTTACTGGCTACATTCCGATCTCAACATTATGTAGAAGATAGTAGTAAATTTCTTGTATTTTCCATCAGGGGATTCCCCACTTTCTTTGAGAGTCCCCTTGCGCAATTTACACTGGGCCTCAATTGATGCACCATTGTATTCGTCAGGCACGACTTTCTTTGTATTCTTTTAATCCGACATTGATATCTTTCTTCCTTCTTGAGTTATTGTGCTTTAAACATGGTGTGAGGCGATTTTCGCACGCCTGTCACTCGCAAACGGTGCCGATTTCGACATTTTTTCACATGGCATTTTTTCCTTGTTTTTACTTGTCGAATCACCTCCCAAGCGTTGTAACAGGTATTTTGCAACACCCTGTATATGCTTCATGAGTGTCACTAAACTGAATGCGGTATCTGCACGCCCTTGGAGAGTAATCAACCGTGGAAGCTTTCAATTCTGTTCGCCTGTCGTCGTTTATGTCCGGGTCGTAATGTGTCACGTGGTCCCTTCCCGTGGGTTTACAATTCGGCATGCGTATGTGGTCACATTGAATGCTACCATACAGGTCTCACAATTGGCACCAATGCTTTTGCCTCGGTAATATCTAAACCAAATATGTCTCTCACGTCGAAACATTGAGCTAGACATTCGATCGTTTTGTCTGAAGAAGTCGCACAGTACAGTAAATTTAGTTTAGGTAATTGTTTCAAAGCCTCGAACGGTTTGATCTCGTTCTCGTTCCGGATTTCGAGACGAGATCGGGAATTGCCTCGGTACCATTCATAGATGAGGCTTTGATTTGGTGGTTTTAAATTTTGAATAGGGCTGAGCAATACCACTTTGAACCGATGGCATACCGATACCATTTCCAATTACCACTGATACCAATGCTTTATAATTCTAACAATTAAAAGTTGTTTAAAATATTGATTAAAATGATTAATTATCAGTGGACGAGTATTACACTTCAATTACAAGCATCAGTTTAATTATCAGTGGAGGAGTATTGCACTCCAATTATAAGCATCAGTTTAATTATTAGTGGACGAGTATTCCACTCCAATTACAAGCATCAGTTTAATTATCAGTGGACGAGTATTGCACTCCAATTATAAGCATCAGCTTAATTATTAAGCCAAGCGTCAGGTTAACCTTGCAGCAGGTTTTATGTATCAATCCGCGCGAGAACTGAGCTCAGAATCTTCCGTGCCAGTCTTTCCTCAACCGCCGAGCTGCTTACATCGGAGACACTGAGAAAATCTACAGTATTGCCAACCGCACAACACATCAAAACCCGCATGCATGTCAAGTGGATTGTATTTTTGCTTCTCTTTGTCTCCTGAAACATAACATTTTAAGAGTACTTTCTGCGCATATATTATTTAATAAATGTGTCATTAATATAAGAGCGAAACAACTTCTAAACATGAGAGCATGTGTGTATATTTCGAGCACGCAAAAATAAAAATAAACAAAGATAAAAGTAAACAACGATAGGCTCCTCTTGAATTTAATGACAAATTATTGTTTTTGGTTTAGAAAGAAATAGATTTATGAAAAACTTGGTTGCTTCGTTCGCAATACATCCGTTACTGTAAGACACACGCACTTCAAGTTGTACCACCAAAAAAGCATGATTTGTTATTGGTGATATATACAATCAGGTACATTGTCTGTCGCTATTACTCTGGTTTCAATTTATGAATCACTTCACTAAACCAGGATTCAAATCTTGGTCTGTCCATTTCTTGCTGATAATCACCCTTCCCTTTCTTTGCGCGGAACAGTAAATATGCGCCTTCAACAAAGCTTTCATTGCCGCCAGTGGGTGAAACAATAAGCCTCCCCCTTCCCCTCATCGTCGGTTTCTTCAGCCCTGGCGGTGGTTTTGCATGGTGGTATCCTTCCATGTTTTATTACCCCTTCCCCCACCCACCGAGTTGAAGGACGTCTCGTCCAAATAATAAACATGTTTCTTCTCACTGCGATATATTTTAATACCGCGGAGATTCTTTTGTCGTCAAACAACAAACAATCGTTTCCTCTTGCTAAACTCAAACCGCAAATCATTCAACACCCGTGATACAATTCGTGTGCACATTGACGGCAAATCACCTCACGCCCTGTTTTACTTTGATCTTGTTGCCGCAAGGAGGATTATGCATTTAAAACAACTTGCTTGACTTTGAAGAACATTTCCTTTCGGATGAAGCCCAAAATAACATTCGGGTAAAACCGCGCGCTGAACAGGAGATTCAGCCATTCTCGCCGCTCTACAATAAACATAGGGTTAAAATAGTGGGAGGTGCAACACTGGTATCAGCGATTTCACGCGCTCTGCAACGCATTCAGTCTCGCTCGACTCGCTCTAAAGTTTCAATGTCTCTTCAACGCATTACAGATTCGAGTTGGCGAATCTGCGGTTCTAAGTTCGTCTGCACAGTGATTGCAACCAATTAAGTCCATACCTGCTAATCAATGTATTATTTTGTCTGTATATTACAAATTAAATAACTGTTTTCTTGCAAGTATGCAGTTGTGTCGGAATAGAACCCGTCTCTGTGGAACTATATTCTTGCGCGCACGTTTGGATCTACATATGCTAAAACCTGCTGCAAGGTTGACCTGACGCAGGGCTTAGTGGACGAGTATTGCACTCCAATTATAAGCATCAGTTAGTTATTAGTGGACGAGTATTGCACTCCACTTATAAGCATCAGTTTAATTATCAGTGGACGAGTATTGCACTCCAATTATAAGCATCAGTTTAATTATTAGTGGACGAGTATTGCACTCCAATTATAAGCATCAGTTAGTTATTAGTGGACGAGTATTGCACTCCAATTATAAGCATCAGCTTAATTATCAGTGAACGAGTATTGCACTCCAATTATTAGCATCAGTGTAATTATTAGTGGACGAGTATTGCACTCCAATTATAAGCATCAGTTAGTTATTAGTGGACGAGTATTGCACTCCACTTATAAGCATCAGTTTAATTATTAATGGACGAATATTTCACTCCAATTATAAGCATCAGTTTAATTATTTGTGGACGACACTCCAAGCATAAGAATCAGTTTACGAGAATTTTGCTTAAAATATTTAAAACATTACACCCGAATATTAAAATACATCCATGGCCTCATATTGCTGTTTCTTGACATGGTGGTAAGAGACCTGTAGGAAGGCCAAGACGAAGATGGAGGGACAACGTTGAGATGGAAATCGGTAGGGATGGAAAAGAGTATATAGATCTTGCTCAAGATAGGGACAGATGGAAGGCCTGTGTTGCTGCAGCTATGAACCTTCGGGTTTGAGAAGGCTAGAGAGTTAGTTATATTAAAATACATGTTATGTATTCACAAAATACAGTTTCCTTCACATAATATTGGCGTGAAATTAATGGAAACTTCTAACTTTGCACACAACGAACGATCAAAGCGCCGGAAAATTTTCGGGCGGTATTGGTAAAGTCCTGATTCGAACGCCAGTTCGGTATCTGACATCTCGAGAGGAAGCCGGACGCGTGTCTGGTTTCGAGCCAGCACCTGTTTCTATGAAAAGCGGTGTTGCCGCTTTTACCTGCAGTGTTTAGACATCCAACAGGAACTCCGACGACATTATACTCCTAAGGTCTCCACATTGCAGGTCCGTAGTTAGAATTGACCTCCAGGAGGGCGCACGGATTATCAATGGGGCTGTAAACCAATTTTTCAAACTTTTAACAGTATTAAATGAAGGTAAAATGTGTGTGTGTGTGTGTGGATGATGAGATCAAAGTCACAGACTTTTGTCTAAACGGGAGGCCGCAACAGGGGCAGCAAAGGTACAGATAAGGAACTATCTAAATTCTATAGAATCTTCTAAATACTTGCCACTACTTAAGACTTCTGTTCATAAACAAGATGCTCGAATGTGTAGCAACTGTTCATGTTATGTGAATTAATCCTTCACCAAAGTTGTGAGCAAAATAATATCTGCTGTCTACATTTTCGCTCTTCACTGCATACACATTACAGAAAATAGTTCTACCTAATATCAAGGGGCTGGCAGTAGTGCCAGAGGGGCTCAACCCCCCCCCCCGGCCCCTCCCTGGCCACAATGTATATAAAGAAAATAGCACAACACAGCAACACAACCTAGCAAAGATAACTGCAATCTCACGTGATGAAGGCTCTAAACAAACTGAGTTGGCAACATCTCATTTACTCCACGTGGACCTGACAAGTACTGTCAGTACCTAAAACGGACGCTATTGGTGGGAAAGGTTTGAGGGGAGGATATACTGGGCTCCACGTGGACTTGATGGTTGGCAGAGGGAAACTGACCTTTCGGAACTTTCTTTGAAGTGGCGTTCGAATCAGGACTTCAACTATTAATAAACTCCAACTGATAGGGTAACTTCGGTGAATAACGCCAGGCGGGAAACAACGCCATTTCAAAGTTTCAACTCTTAAAGCATGGACTCATGTAAAGTTAAGGGGTCACTCACCGTTGTGCGATAAACAATGGTGCCTGGTAGCATTGCTGATAAGAACGGTTGCCATTTTCGAGCCTTCATTTAAGAGAAACAGTTTGAACAGTGTAGACGTTTGAGTTGCGTTTCGAGGAAAAAGGGTCCACATTTTCATCGCGCCGACAAAGATGAGTGTTTTTCTATTGTAGGATTAGATTTTAAATGTTAACAATGCTGTACGTACACAATACGTTTATTACGTAAGTGAATGATGTGTGTGTACGGTTTTCATGGTCGGTGTCGTAAGTTTAGAACAGCTGGTTAAACTGCAATCTGTTGTTTCGGGAAATAACGCCATCATCGTGTCGGGGAATAACGCCACTCAATTTAAACTCAAATTTAAGGAAATGTTGATTTCGAAAATAGGTTTATCCTTGCTCAGTTACTTTCGAGGCGTACAGATATTTATTCTCGGTTAATTTCCTCTTTCAGATGGCGAGGAAATGTAGAAATATACGGGCCAAATGGCCAGTAGATGACTTGAGGCAAGCTATGGCGGCCATCAAACAAGGGATGAAGATAGCATGTGCTGCACATTTGTTCCAAATTCCTCGCACAACTTTGAGGGACTGGGTATCGCGAAAAGACAAAAAAAGACATGCTTTTTCTAATAACTTACTACAGTAATTATTTTTCCTAGTACAGTTTAGAAAAGAAAATGTGAATGTTTTACTTGTAATTAAGAACATGGCGTTATTACCCGACAGGTCTGGAAATAACGCCATTTTGCATTAATTTAGTATTTTATTGCTTTCATTATAACAGTGCAATCAATGTTTTATTATTACACAATAGAGGAAAGTTCATTCTCCTATACATGTAAGTTTCATGTTCCTAACAATAAAAATGTACGAGTTCTAGAACGAAATGACCAATTGGTGGCGTTATTCACCGAAGTTACCCTACTTTCCGATACCTATACTACTGGTATTGGGTAAGGCCTAATTTTGAGAAACCGTTGCCATATCGTCAGTTTTTCATCAGCAACGGTGCAAAAGTAACCCTTTTGTATATTTAACCAGTCCAAGGAAGGCCCAAGAATTTACAGGAAGCACTTACAAGCTACGGTAATAGATAGAAGGGGCCTTAGTCTAGAGATAAGCTAGGGAGGTCTTTATGGCAAACATAAATTCACAGAAGCATTCCGAGCATGCGCCAGATGGCGTGGGGGGGTGTGGTGGAATTTGTGCACAAGAAACATTGCCTGTCCTTGTTCTTATAGGGTAATTACGCACCATTCGCAATTTCTTCTGCCGGGGGGAGTTGGCTAAGGGTTAGAGCGATGATGTGAGGGAGATTACGACGTTGTATCCCCATCCTGCTTTACCTGATACATAGCTTTAATAAAGGTCTTGGACACACTGTGTTGTGGGTAAGGATAGTAGAGTAGTGACGTGTTTGTCTCGGTCTCGTATCGTGTGCGAGAAGTCTGTCTCGTTCACGGTGTCGTTTCAATTCGCAAGCACCCATATCGAGTCTAGAAGTACAAAATCCTGTTTCCCTCCTGGCTGCCTCAGGGAGGAGGGATTCTAAAGTTGCCGCTTATTCCCGAAACCGGGGGGGGGGGGGGGCAGCGGTAGGCGTAATTGACTTTTTTACCGCAAGTGTTTTCGTGCGTAAACGCGGCAACAGCGGATCACTGCCATAAAGACGTTTCCGCGCCGGTTGTTAGCCTGTCGAGGGTTACCGAACAAACTTTCGCAAGGCGAGGTGACTAAGATAGTTGAAATTAAAATGTTGGGTGACTTACATCTAAAGCCATTTGCTCCCGTCATGATACACGGAGAAATGTCCCTCAACAATAACGCTATGAAGGACACACGGACATCCGCAGGATTTTTTTCGGGGAAGGGGGAGAGCAAGGAGGCATATTTTTCTCCATAGTAGTGATAGCTCCTCAAGAAACACTCCTTCAGTCTAAATTATCATGTTTCCGCAACGCCCTTGATAACATAAATTACAGTGACTGAAATGAAACTATATGTGCGAAATATATAATTTTAGGTGGACATTCATTTTTCACTGGAGGGCCATTGCTCCTCCCCCCAGTGCCACCCTTCCGTACGTCAAAGGAAGGACTGGTCATAAGTTAAGAAAAAAGTTTTTGTGAAAACTCTTTTTCCAAGACTAAAATGATTAAATTTTCTTTCATTTATTACATTGTTTACAATGGCAGAGACAACCTTTTTCTTCCACTCAGCCAATTTTACATTGTGGAGAAAGTGGTTCTGCTACAAGTAATAATTTAAATTAAACTAAGACGGATGGCGCAGTGGTAGCGTCGTCGCCTTGTAATCAAGGGGTCCCGGGTTCGATACCCGGTGGAGGCACATAGTGGTTCGGATCCCACTTTAAACTGTAGGTCCAGTCCTGATTAGCCTTACTGTGCATAAAGTGGACTTAAACACCAATTCAATCAATCAATCAAATTAAACTAAGAACCCAAAAGTTCGTAAATATATCGTGGTGGTGACACACAGAACCCCTCCCCCTATACATAATAAAAGGTTTAAAAAAAAACTTTGAAATTCACTAGAACAAAAGAATTCCGAGGACTGAAATTTTCACACCTATGCTTGAACCTTAAAAGAGGCATTCGAAACACACAAGGATATAATACAGGTCAACCCACAGCACTACAGGGTCCCGGGGTCGAATCCCGGCATGGGCGTTCTTTCTGAGTGTCACTTCATCATGTCATTACTCATCCTCATCTACGCGATTTGCCAAAAGTGTCAGAAAAACGAAGTAAAATAATCAATCAGTTCATCAATTTAATTTACAAATAGTACAAAATAAGTGTTTTTTGCCTATATTCGTATGTCCTTACATTCAGGGTGCGAAATCATTGCAGATTGGTGGGGGGAAGGAGCAGTCAGACAGACACACCCCCACACCATATGTGTGTGCATATATATACATACATGCATACATACATACGTACAATATACATACGTATAATATACACACGTATATAAAATGTCATTACATGTGTGTCAATTATTAAATAATCTAATTATATTATAAAATATACATTATATCGACTGTCTTTCATTCAAAATGTAATTGTAAATTGATGATTTTAATGTACTACTGATGCTATGAACAATGATTTGCGTAAGGGGGGAGGGACAAACATTAAGAAGACACATTAAGAATATAATAGTTACCTGCATAAAATTCACATATAAATGCTATTACATGTTTTATTAATATATTTGTATACTTCGTGGTTGCTAACGAAAGGCGATGAGAAATGGAGAAGAAATAACAAGTTGGTCTAAGTTCTGTGTTCTGGAGATTTGTGGGTTCAGTGTCCTAAGAGATGAGAATCTTTGTTTTCCGTTCTTTTTGTATGTTTTCGATCTTATTCCTGTCAAGTATATTCAAATCCCAAAATCATTGTTTATGTTTGTTGTTACCACAAGAACTCCCCCCGAAAGAATTTGGTGGGGGGAAATTTCAGGACAAAATCATTTGTGGGGGAATTCCCCCCGTCCCCCCGTAATTTCGCACCCTGTCATTGTCTAGACTTATTAGTCTTGACTAGACTTAGGTGTAAGCCCACACCATGTTTGAAAATGGTCTGCTATATAATGGTATTATTATTATTATTGTTACATGCAATATTTACAAAGATAAAACTTTGTACGAAGGGAGTGTGAAAAGTTTTGAGCCTCACAGGGAAGGAGTGTTTGAGCTAGAGTTTCTCATTATGATTTCTCCACATAATCCCCCCCCCCTGATCAATGCACTTATGCATTCTGTGCTGCAATTTGTTTACAGTCATCTGGTAGAATGATTTGTCCTGAGTCTCACACCACCGAATGACCGCCTTCGTTCGTGTGGAAGACGTTCTCGAAGTAAATTCTTCATAGCATGGAAAAGATGAAAATTTGACGGGCCAGGTCGGGGGAATGAGGTGGATGGCGAAGTGCTATGAAGCTACACTCGACCAAAGCAGCCTGTGCAGTGAGGCATTGCCGACAGAGGTACCGAATCACGGCCCTGTCGGCCACTCTCTTCTCTGACACTTCATTCATTGTCAACCTGACCAAAACATAGAAGTAAACATGTGAATTTCGTAAAAGTTCGCACAGAGTGTCCTAAAACTCAAACCTTACATCCTCCAAAATTTTAACTACCAAGCATCACTTCTTCCATGTGAGGCTCGAAACTTTTCACTCTCCCCTCGTACATACTAAACGCTACGATAGAGACCCGGAAACCATCGGAATCGAAGCTGGAACACTCGAATGAAAGTCAAGATGGGAGGTACCACATTGATACACCCCATCTTTATATTGTTTGTAGAGCCACAAGGATGTTGGAAGTAGTTTCGTCTCAAGGAAAACAATAGCGACGTGAGAGCAGTCAACCCAGGTATCGATCACCCATCCTCCATCCTTTTTTAGCTGCCTTCGAGTGGATATTCCCCTTTTGTTACGTGTCGGACGACGCGATGGCGTGAATTGTTTACACACACAGAGCAACAGTCCGAGGTTGCGCACTGCTCTCAAGCAGTGTTGCTAAAGATCGTTTTGAGGCAAAAATCCCTTCATTTAAAAAATACCTATTACCCTCTTTTTCTTAAAAAAAATCCCTTCATCATCTCAATGCTTTTGAAAGAAGTCTGATTTGGTCCTACGCTGTACGAACTTGTGTTTTTGAACCACTATTAAAAGCATTTCTGTCAGCAATTTCATACACAAATGTGGAGACAAATTACTAATTACTGATTTATGTAATTTCGTAATTACAGCGCACTATCTGAAGTAAATATTGAAAACGAATACATTAAATTTACAGTTTTTTTTTAAGTGTTCCATATGGACAACGAAAGTCCAGGTTTGTTTATAAAGCCATATTTCGCACAGACAGGCGAATCGGGACTGGACCTACAGTTCAAAGTGAAATTGATTGGTTTATTTGACTTGTTTTTTTTCTGAGAATGAGTGCCGGACCCTGTGCCACATCGCGCTGCGACGCCAACGGTCCCGGGTTCGAATCCCGCTCGGGCTTGGTTGTTTGTGAATGTCCATTCATCAATTTCATCATTTCATTACTCATCCCCATCTTCGCAAATTAGCCAAGAGGCACAAAACGCGAAGTAGAATAAACTAAATCAATCAATCAATCTGAGAATGAGTGATGTGGAATCCGAACCGCCAAACTTCGTGCAGGAGTGGTTAGTACAGCGCGGTACGACACCAGAGGTCCCGGGTTCGAATCCCGGCCTGGGAGTTCTTTGTGAGTGTCCATTCATCAGTTCTTCGCGATTAGCCAGAAGTGGCGGAAAAGCGAAGTAAAGTAAACCAAATTAATCAAATTAATGTAATCCAATCCATTATGTGCCTCAACCGGATATTGAACCTGGGATCCATTGATTACAAGGCGAGACGTCACTACTACGCCTTCGGAGAGGTCCCACCAATAGTTCGAAAACCCTAGGATAGAAGAGACGAAGGCCATCATACACTGTCTGGAAGATTATATGTATGAATGCGCAGTGGTATGGAGTTATTTTCGAATGAAACGATCCGTACCCCCTTCGTTGTAAAATTCCCCTATTTTCGCCTCAAAATTTCCCTCTCCCGCGAAGACAGGCCGGTGTTGTACCCCGCTCCGCTGAAGAACTGCGCGCGATGGGTTCCGGAGCGAGGGGAGGAAGCATGCAATGGTACCAGCAAACTCTCCCACCGCGAGTCTTGCGCCTGCATTGCCAACGTTCAGACGTACCGTGTGCGTGTGTTCCGTGCGTTAGATTGAGCTGAACTTCGGTTTCGCAAATCTCGTCCAGGTCATTTGTCTGATTGGCCTGTATCTCCAAAGGAGACGCAAGAACAGTGTTTTAGTGTGTGAGTGTGTGTGAAAATTGCAGTCATTCGGTCCGCAACGTTTTGTAGCTTCCCAGAAGGTAAGTATTGGAGAAATCAATTTACTTATTTAAGTGAAACTTGTGTTTTGGGATGCAGGTTAGTGCATGAACCGAAGGCAGTGTTTGGTATTCGTAACCACAATTTCGATTGCCCAACGAGACCACTTATGTCGTACTAGAAGCTTATTTTTCGGTTTCGAGGCTAGAATTGCGGAATACAGCGCGCTACGACGCTAGCGGTCCCAGGTTCGATTCCTGGCCTGGTCGTGGGTGTTCTTTGTGAGTACCTCTACATCAATTTCATCATATCATGACATCACTCAATCTCGTCTTCGCGATTAGCCAACTGTGGAAGAAAAGCGAAGTAAAATAAACCATGACTTAAGATGACCGGACCCCTCTCCGATTACTTCATATTTGGCATACTTACTAATTGAGGCCTGCTAATAACGAATCTGAAGTTAAAATTTGTCGGAAATGTCTAGAAATTGCAAAGTAATTGCGAATCATTGACGCTAGCTCCACAAACCATTGGCGCTAGCCCCACGAACCATTGACGTGTGGTTAGGTTAGGCAAACATAGTTAGAATTTGGTGTCGTGGTAGTATCAGGAATATATATATATATATATATATATATATATATATATATATATATATATATATATATATATATATATATATATATATATATATATTTCCTTGTGAAACAAAAAAATTCGCGAAAATCGACTGTTTCCATTCCGAAAACTAATGCCTTATTTTCGTTTATTTTGCAATTTCTAGACGTTTCCGACAATTTTTAACTTCAGATTCGTGATTAGGAGGCCTCAATTAGTGAGTGTGCCAAATATGAAGAAAATCGGAGAGGGGTTCGGCCATCTACGGTCGTTCCTAAACCAAATCAATCAATCGAAGCTAGAAATAAGATGCTCTTGTTGTATATTTTACGGGTTCTCGGTTCGATTCCTACATGAGGGGTCATTTATGTTGTTCGTATTCCACTTGAAACTCTAGATTCAGCCCTCTGTTTGTAATCTTTGTGCGGGAAATGTGACTGCAAGGGATAAAACTTCATGATTTTTTTAGTTTTTGAATGTTTTTTCATTGGCAGTGAATCTATTCGGAGTGATACTGAAAATTTCATTGAAATGGGATACTAACAATTTAAATGTTTTCTTTATCTCTGACAATACCGCTGTACAGTAAGGAGCAGTTCTGAGTTGTAACATCCTATTGTCTTTCATTGGCATCTTTACAACCCAGGGATAGTGCTAATTTTTGTGTAGACAAGTACATTTTTTGAACAATTTCTATGAAGTCAAGGTCGAGCCAGTTGGTTCCAAACTCAAAATCATTTAGTGTTAATCTTAAAAACTATTTGACATCACTTTTACACCCTTGTAGTTTTTTACCGTTGCTGCCCGTTGTAAATTCTCTTAATGCACAATATAGGATAAACGGGAATGGGCATACAATTGTAAATTGGGGGTACGAAATGCTCAAATGTGCTTTTGATATCCCAGTGAAGCAGTGTGGAGTAAAGAAATTGGACAGGAGAACGAGCAAAAACATCCTGGTCGTACCCGGGAATCGAACGTAGAAACACTTAAGTTCTCTTTGAGGTACTTTAAGCTAAATAATCGTAAGCCAGGTCTCGTGCATGAGAACAACAGCAGAACTCTGTTCTCTGTTTAGTCTCATTTTAGCCAGGGATTTGCGTTTGCTGTTTTTACAACTTCTCTCTCTCTACCTGTTTGTTTATGTAGCTTGTAAATTCTACACTGTTCGATCAATAATCGTGACACGTGTTCAACCCTCATTTTTCCCATTTCCCTCCAGGCGCTTGGGATTGAACATACCGCACCGGCTTGTTCCCGGAAATTGCAGTGAAAAGGCCAAGGTGAAATCCTTGACTCACTCTTCTGGGTGTGACAATGGCCATTGCCACAAAGCATGTTAGTAGGGCGTAACGCCTATAGGGAATTTGTTATTGCGATCCCAGCTTTTGTTTTATTTTACTGCGTTTGTCTAGCGGAATGTTTCTCTTTCCGCCTCAGTTTCCCATCCTCTTTCTCTCTTAACCTATCACCCTCCCCCATCTATTTCCCACTCCCTTTCTCTTTTTTACCCTCTCTCTCTTTATTTTCTCTCCCGCCTCATCTCTGACTTCTCTTCTTAACCTCTCGCATTTCATCCCCTCTTTCTCTTGCCCTCTCCATCTTGTCTCTCTCCCCTCCTATCTCTCACCCTTCTCTCTCCCTCTGTTTTACTCTTCACTTTCTCATACTTTACTCTTTCTTCTCCATCCCATTCTGTTTCTTCTTTGTCCCCTTCTGTTCCTTCTCCATCCCATTCTGTTTCTTCTTTGTCCCCTTCTGTTTCTTCTCCATCCCATTCTGTTTCTTCTTTGTCCCATTCTGTTTCTTCTTTGTCCCCTTCTGTTTCTTCTTTGTCCCTTCTCTCTATCAACCATGTTGTGTTTGTAAATTATTATCCCCATTTTTGGATCTGTTGACTTGGACATCCAACCTCGGTTCACCCCTGTGATTGTAAACGAAAGGTCTAGTGTTAGATTCCTATTACATAAATTGTATTCGCTTAGTTATCGATTGTATTAAAGTTCCTTAATTGTGTAACATGAACTTCTTAACCGCGTATCAATATATTGGGTTCACTGTAATGAAATAAATTATTATTAGACAATACTGCTTTCAATATACTTTCGTGGCCACTTTGTCAGCTTATGTGGCAGTAGGTTATGCACGAATTTATTTTTATCCCATCTACCTAGGTAATTCGTCCTTATCGTCATGCTAGGCTTTGAAGGGTTGAAAAGTGTGTAAGTAACAAATATGGTACCAGAAAAAGAACAGCAAGACAAAAACCTCTTTATTATCAGGAAGGGTTTATTCTTCAAGAATATACCCTTCCTCATAATCGTGCATACAAGGTAAGCTACAGAAGCACTGCTTCGGCATGCAGTTCGAATTTTGCATAATTCCCAGGTTAATTAGTGTCGAGAGGCATTTTTGCGGAGCCCGTGAAAGACTAAAATGCCGCAAGGCAGTGGCGTGCGGTGTTTTTATCAAGGCTAGACTGCCCCTTGATGTACTATTGTTTATTTAAAAATTATATAGCCCCACACCTCCTATACGCCTTCATGGCGTGGTGCTATGCACAGGGGACCACTTTACCTTTTGGTGCTTCAGCTATCTATATGGTCACCGCAGAACAACACCCTATCATTAAGATTTGACACACACAGGCTCGAATCCGGGTCTCTGACATACCGTACCATTGCTCTACTAATGAATGAGCCACCGAGCCATACCTGGCCTCGCCAGCGAACAGTCAGGCGAAGCCAGGTCCAGCTCGTTGGTATAGAAATGGCCTGGTAAGCCAGACACCCGGGTTCGAGGCTTGATGTTGCCTGCCTTTTTCGCTGAAATTTCTAAGTAACAATGGTTTGGTATTTAATTGGGAAAATTCATGTGTACAAGACATTAGAGACAATGCATTGTAATTGGGACACAGGTTCCAGTCACTATTCTGGTAATGAAACTAGGCTAATTCCTAATGCTCTTTTAATGGTTGTTCTTTCAGGAGTTGCTATGAGGGATAAGAAGGGAGGCGCGCTAAGCCGCGTGCAGAAGCTAAAGAAGAGGCTAAGTCATAGCTTTGGCCGATTAGGTAAGTGTTCATATGGAATGTACTGAGTATGTATTGTTTTCAGCGCCGGATTAATGACCTTTCATGAGACGCGGATGAACTGTTTTCGTAGTTGTCAATGACTAGAGTGAGCGTCAAATCTCCTGCATATGACCTTGAACGGCTGAACAGCACCAGCGAATCACAGACGTGCGGTGTTGCCGTGCTCTCCTTGACAAGGCGTTTCGCTCAACCACGCTGTCTCTTTTCCGTGTGACATTTCGACATGGCACCGCTGCAGTGCGCTGCTATTGGCTATCGCCATATGCAAGAGATTTGACGCGCGCACTAACTGCTAGGTTGGTTGCTTCGTATTTGTAGGAGAATGACCGGCGCCAATTGGAGAAGGCAGTTACCATTCACTGTGTGTTAATCCGCGATTAATCCGATCGTGTTCCCAATAACAATCTTAAGTTTTCATCGCTTTTAACTTCACTTTTTCCCTGAATTTTATTGTGTTTATCTAACTCGGATAATTTCTTGGGTACCGTAGATTAAAAATATTTGTGTGAAACGCACGCTTACATTTAAATACAAGGGTATGTTGACAGCGTTGCCAAAGATTATGCCCCTTGGTTTGCTCGCTAGACTTCAGAGTTTCATTCCAATCTGATCTTATTCCGAAATGTTTCATATATCAATGAAGGAAAAATGGCTTGAATTGCATAAGCATGATCAATGAACACAGAGGTTTATAAAGATCTTGGTAAAGTAATAATACTAATGTAAGTGACCGAACTCGCATAAAATGGTTTTGTGAACTTTCAAAGTATCATAGCAACAAAAAATGCAGCTTGCTTTGTTGCATAGACACCAGTGCTTTATGCTATGTTCAAATCTGTGTAGTTACATAGACCGTACGACCCAAATGCAAGTGAATATATGGCCGTAGGCCGTGAGCGCACAAACAAAAAAGGTGGTTAAAAATGTATACCATGAGCGCACAAAATCCATGGCGATGTTGCCACGTGGTCAACTGTTTTTTTTCCTTTCAAGGGAACCCGTCATAACAAAAGACGGACAATGTATCTCTGCAGAAACATGGAGACACCAGCAGACCCCAGAGACATAGTCGAAGCTAACCTAACCTAACCTAACCTCAGAGTTGTTCACTAAAGAGGAAGATTTAATTGGTAGTATATATGTAATACCTCTTGATATTTGACTTTTTATGCAATTAAATTATCCTCTACACAGGCCAGCCATTACACAATCATCAATGTGGCAACGCAGCATTGGATGTTGTGCGCTCGTGGCACCTTTCATATACCACGAGCGCATATTTTCACATTTTTGTGCGCTAGTGGACTGCACCCGAATTTATGGCGTAAGATGACACAATTAAATTACGCCAAAGTCGTCACTTGATTAGGAAGCACAACCCTTACAGTTGACCACTGTGAGCACTCGCCCGGCTTTTCCCTTCGAGTCAGTGTTGCCAACTTAGCTCTCTTGAAGCCAGATCTGGCTCTTTCGTGCACTCGTTTGCCTGTGAACTGGGGCGCCCGCCCCCGTGCCTCACTATGATAACGTCACTGGTTCCGGCACACACAGACCAACTTTTGCCATGATTATACATTTTGCACGTGACGTGATATTGTTATATTGGCTGCGTCGCCCCATCCCCTCTTACATCCCCAGCTACTTTTTTTTTGTAGCGCCGTGTTGACGTGAAATGGGCATAATAATGTTATCAGGGAATCCTTTATTTTCGATTTCGTACGACCATGAGATGGGTGATGCCGCCAGATCTACTGTAGATGGCGAAAACTGAGAATAAATTGTCATCAATTTAGAGTTAATCCTAATAGCAGCGCCCCACCCCTTTGATAACTAACATTACTCTAGGAAGCACTTCGTAAATCTAGCTCCTTGAAAGTGTTTTATGCGCACCAGGTTTGGCAACACTGCCAGGAGGCAAGGAGAAATGAATTGGCCATATGGGAGTATTTTTTGATTTGTTGTCTTGGGAATATCAAACTTCCGATGTTATAGAAAATGATATCAACGGGAAGAGGGCAGTTTGAAGAAGTGATTGCCAAGCAGAAAAGTCGAAACTTCCAGTTGAATAGCCGTAACTTGATGTTGAAGTTGATTGCCCATAAGGAATACATGGGATTCCGAAAATTCTTATTGGTCATATTTTCTACAGGTCGTATCTAGCTTAATAATCAGTGTCGTCCGTTATGATTGTCCCTTCACCCATCTCGTCAATCTTCGCGATCAGCCAGAAGTTGCAGAAAAGCGAAGTAAAATAAATGTCCTTAACAACAGCGGTGGTCTAATCGGTACGGCGTCTGACTGCCACGCGTGAGACCCGGGTTCAATTCCAGGGGTTTCCCGGCCTCGTCCCCGCACGGCTTTGGGCTCATCCAGCCTGAAATCAATGGGTATCTTGGTGGGAGCGGTAAAAGCGGCCGGAGAGTGGTGCTGATCACATCACCTCCAACAGTGGCGTATGCTGCGTCAAAAACCTGGACTAGCTCACTATGACAAGTGGAGAAGACTAGGTTCCCATAAACCCGTGGTATAAGTGGTTACACACCCATTTTGCTCGCTCTTGACTTCTTCAAGGAAGCCACGTTGCCATCCCAACGGCAGCCAGGATGCAAACTTCTAAGAATTCAGGTTCTCTCCTTTCTTTCTCTTCTTCTTTCTTTCTTGCTTCCATCTCTCTATCTGTCTCTCTCTCTCTCTCCCCCTGATGAAAGAAGGAAGGAAAGAGAGAAAGAAATTATTATTATTATTAAAGTAGGGTTACAATTAAGGTTACAATTTTCTTTACACTGATTCTGAACTACAAAAACAGATTTATCCTTCTTTCCTTCGTTCTTTCTTTCCTGAAAGAAGGAGAGAAAGAAGCGGGAGAGAGAGATGGGAGAGAGGATCTCTCCTTTCTTCTCTTTTTTTTCCTTCTTCTTTCTTTTTTATTCTTTCTTTCCCTCTTTCTATTTCTCTCTCTCTCTCCCCCTCTCTCTCTCCCTCCCCCTCCCTCCCTCTCTCTCCATCCCGAGAGAGAAAGAATGAGTAAGAGTGCTCTTTCGCTCTCTTTCATCCTTCTTTCTTTTTCTTCCGCTTCTCTCTCTTTCATCCTTCTTTCTTTTTCTTACGCTTCTCTCTCTCTCTCTTTCATCCTTCTTTCTTTTTCTTCCGATTCTCTCTCTCTCTTTCATCCTTCTTTCTTTTTCTTCCGCTTCTCTCTCTCTCTCTCTCTCTCTCTTTCATCCTTCTTTCTTTTTCTTCCGCTTCTCTCTCTCTTTCATCCTTCTTTCTTTTTCTTCCGCTTCTCTCTCTCTCTCTCTCTCTCTCTCTCTCTCTCATCCTTCTTTCTTTTTCTTCCGCTTCTCTCTCTCTCTCTTTCATCCTTCTTTCTTTTTCTTCCGCTTCTCTCTCTCTCTCTCTCTCTCTCTTTCATCCTTCTTTCTTTTTCTTCCGATTCTCTCTCTCTCTCTTTCATCCTTCTTTCTTTTTCTTCCGCTTCTCTCTCTCTCTCTCTCTCTCTCTCTCTCTCTCTCTCTCTCTCTTTCATCCTTCTTTATTTTTCTTCCGATTCTCTCTCTCTTTCATCCTTCTTTCTTTTTCTTCCGCTTCTCTCTCTCTCTCTCTCTCTTTCATCCTTCTTTCTTTTTCTTCCGCTTCTCTCTCTCTTTCATCCTTCTTTCTTTTTCTTCCGCTTCTCTCTCTCTCTCTCTCTCTCTCTCTCTCTCTCTCTCATCCTTCTTTCTTTTTCTTCCGCTTCTCTCTCTCTCTCTCTTTCATCCTTCTTTCTTTTTCTTCCGCTTCTCTATCTCTCTCTTTCATCCTTCTTTCTTTTTCTTCCCCTTCTCTCTCTCTTTCATCCTTCTTTCTTTTTTTCCCCTTCTCTCTCTCTTTCATCCTTCTTTCTTTTTCTTGCGCTTCTCTCTCTCTCTCTCTTTCATCCTTCTTTTTCTTCCGCTTCTCTCTCTCTCTCCTGCTTTCTTTCTTTCCTTCTCTTTCTTTCCTTCATTCTTCTTTCTTTCTTTCATAAGAAGAAAGAAAGCGACTGGTCCGGACCCCCCGAGTTTCCTTCTCTTTCGTTTTTTACTCTATTTCTCTTTCTTTCTTCGAGCGGGAGAGAGAGAGAGAGAGAGAGAGAGAGAGAGAGAGAGAGAGAGAGAGAGAGAGAGAGAGAGAGATAACTTCGGGGGTTCTAAGAATTCAGGTTGCAAACTTCAGAATCGCCATTACTTTCTTATTGAAATGAGTAAATTTATTCACAGCTTCTAATTGATTTTTCTTCTGTATTTTATTCTTAGGTTTCAGGCTTCGCAGATGGCCTTGCTAGCCTAGAATATACTCCCCTGACCTCCAAAATGACAGAGATCGAGAATGTGTGGCCCCACATCCCCTAAATGTGCCTTTATCACTGTGCTATATGCACGGGGAATTTTACCTATAACTTTTACCTTAACAGCATAGTAGGAGAAACAATCACGGAGCATTAAACCATGTGTGTTTGAGAACATGGTGTGGCATCCCCGTGTTTTGTCACACCATCACCCCACAACTATGTAACAAGCATAATGTCACCGGACTGGGTGCTTGTGAAAGTTCGTTTCAGTCCAGCAAAGATGTTGCCACACCACGCTTGACCGTTATTGCTTCATATAAACATGTGGTACTGGAACTAGCTCCTACGTCATGGTGATGCATTCCAGAGGTGTGCTCTTTCCTTCGATGCTAGAATCTGCGCAGTGAAATGGAATACACCGATAGGGAAAAACCTTGGCTACCGCTTATAGCTCGTCGGCCTCAAATGGGACAGTTACCATTGCGTATAAATCTCGAATGCCTGTTCCAAGGTTGTGGAATTTCGTCGCCAAGTGAATATTGGGATATCTCCTTATAGAGTGCGTGGCTGGATTCCAAGCACTCGCGGCAGTGTTGCCAAACGGTATTAATGAAAAATAACCAACTGGCATCTAAACTGAAACGTGTCCCGTAACGTGGTTAAATGTTTATTTAACTGGTAAGGTGTGGTCTGGTAGATCCCAGTTGAATATATTCACCTCCTTACCCCAGAAATTTATCGTTGTACGGATATGTTTGAAAATTCGTAAAGATGAAAATTTTCACAATATTCTTGTTATTGTCTCGTGTTTGAGATGTCTTGTTCTCGGGTCTCGTCTCGAAGCTGGATCTACCTGATGGCGATGCGGTAACGTCGTCGCCTTGGAACCGAGGGCTCCTGATTCAAACCCCGATGGAGGCACATTGCGCAATTCCCACTTTAAAATGTATATTCAGTCCCAATTAGCCTACATCTACATGAAGTGCACTTAAAGAGCAAAAGAGAAGAACTCGTCTCGAGGCGACATAATCGCGTTACTGCGTATCGTTCCCTTAGGAACCGGGGATCTTAACCAGGGACCTTCAGACGACCCTTGAGTTGCAATAGTACTTTTCATCATTCATACTCGCTTGGCGATTAATCCTCATGCGAGAGGTACCTGAATAGCATAGAATGGCAAATGAACACACAATACACACTAATTGGATTTATGGTCAAGACCACAGCACTCTGACCAGAAAACGAAGTCAGAACTACAGTACTTCAATTTCACTTACACTTGTCGATGAAAGGAAGGAAAACCTAAGTTTCGTACAAAATATGGAGAATATTCAATGAAATAGAAAGAAGTCTCTCTGCACGAACACAGGCTAATGTTTATTAAAAATGCTGGTACACAAATTTCCAACCCTGGCGGAAATGCAGTGTTGCTGATATTCTGTTCATCCTAGTGGGTAACACTGCGAGGCCGGCCTCAGGAGCACGTTATAAGCATACGTACAGTACTCGTAAGATTAGACTTCCCGCATATACAACCGTACGACGGAATGTGAAGAGAAGAGGCCCCAGCAAATGTGCCTCACTCCGTGGAAAGTTCGTATCCTGGACAGGGTTAGAATTTTTTTGTAATTATCATAAATGAAAATTCCAAACTTTCCCATTGCATTACATATGTTTTGACGAAATAAGTAAATACACCTTTAAAAGAGTAATAGCGTGGGTAGGCCCGGCCTCCTGGCCTCATAGGACGCTTCGCCACTGCGAAGACTCGCCGTATGGAAGTAGAATGTAGACTTGTTCTTACTGACGTTAATGTGTAGGTAGAGAGATCTACCTTGGTGTCAGACCTGCATCAGGCCTTCAGATCGACGTGCGAAGGAAGACCACTCTCTCTCAAGTAGTGTCTATAATGCTCTGCTCTCTGATGTGATCTCAACTGCCCCTCTATCAGAATACATACTATTTATCCTCTAAGGATTGCTGTTGTAAATACCAGGTCGATGCACATCTTTACTTCCTCGAAGTTGTTTGTTACCTGGTGCCCTACTAGAATTGATGTAACATCTTTGCTCAGCAATACTTGGAGTTCTTAGCGACTGCTTCCTGGCTGTGGTTCTGATAGACAAGAATAGAGCAGTTATCTTTGAGGTCATAATGAAATATGAAATTGTATAGGATTGATACGACTGCACAAACTTTCGTAGCGCTGAGAGGTTATTAAGGCAAGCTCTTGTTAACGTTTTTGTTCGACGCCTAGTTTCGACGCTACGAACCCTCGACAGGAAATGAGATGTATTTCGTGATACCAGAAACCCTAACATATCTTTAACGGTTGGGTGAAATGAAATTTTACCTGTAAAACCAAGCTAGGGAAAGATCTAGTTCCAAAAGAGTTTGGTTGGCAACGCTTGCACATATTGTGCTTGTGCATGAGTAGAACGTGTGTGTGTGCGGACCGCGTCGCCTTGAGTGGGTCAGGAAACTGCCTTGAAACGTGTAATTTATATGGTCTTGCGTTGCGCGTCGCCTTGAGTGGGTCAGGAAACTGCCTTGAAACGTGTAATTTATATGGTCTTGCGTTGGCGGTGCACCTCACTGCAGTTGGATGTTCAAGTGGGTATTTACGAGAAGTAATTAAGGCATACAAGGGTACTCGCTTATCTTTGTGCATATTTGCAGTGGACGATTATAGCTCGTGGCGAGATTTATGCCTCCACCCATACACACATCGATGGAGAAGATGAAGAGGAGGAGGATGAATTTAACCCTTACGTACTCATCGGAATTTAATTTTGGAGTAAGATTTTTTTGGGCTCCAAGTGAGGAGGATGTAAGCCTAGGTACAGTGGAACGCATAAGTATTGATCGGTAAATTGCCCGTGACCATTTTCACAATTTTTCTCTTGCATCCTACGTGTTACGTAAAACAAAGATAATAAACATAGTGACAGAGACGATTTGCTTGGTAATACTTATGCATGTCACTGTACAGTCGTACCAAAACGAGGGAGACAGCGACCAACTCGCTAACTAAAGTGGACATTCATTTGTGTTCTTCTCTCGCAGTTACAAGGCAAAACGACCAATAAAAAATATTTTTGAACCTTTAGGATTCAGATTTTAAGATTTTTTTGTTTATTCATTGTACGGTCACGGGCTTTACTGCAATGCATCATGTGTGTTGAAGTGCGGCGATGAATGGATTTTAATAGCACATTTTCAGGAGTAAAGCGTACGGTTAGATAACACACACAACTCCATGCAAAGAAGTGGGTATTTAAGAATATAGGTGTCCCATTTTTATTGCGTGACTGTACCTATCAAGAGGGCAAAACATTTAAAAATTAATTTTTTTGGTCTCGCAGTTGACGTCCTAGATAGCAAAAATCACCATAATTCGACATTTTTTAAATCTTTAAATGGCTGTATATCAACAACTATTTGACCTAGAGAGCTCAAATTGGTGTCATTTTGCAGACAAACGAGGCTCTGGCGACTGGGCCTGGCCAATATAATTCTGTGTGTTGTCCTTGTGTGTGCTGAGTCTCTCTTTACAGCTTCAGCTTTTAACCGAAGTCAGAACATTTTAAGATTTTAATTATGCAACGTTAGAGTTGTTACTTGTAACTATAAGGGGCTGGACCCCGTATAATGTGACGGGTGCAAAATAGCCTTAGTGCTGACGCACCCAAAATTTTACCATCAAATTCAAACCAAGCGACACGTGTCGCATTGATCTGAAAAGTGCCTAAAAGTAGCACGATACTACAGACATGCAGCTGAAGAGAGAATTCGACATGGCAGTGACTTCTGGTTGAACAGCCGACGTGCGGGATAGTGCCAGGTGGTTGGAGCGATTAGAAAGTACCCTTGTGTCGTTACCGTATATTAACACACTCGCTCCTTGTCCCGTCCTCCAAGTGAAACTGCGACTTATGGAACAAGAAAACTGGGACATTGTTTGTCGCGTGTGTTGGTTTCGTTGGGATTCTTGTTTTGCATTGTTGTCCAGGATTCCCCATGGGAAAGTTTCTCGCAATCTGGTGTCAACAACATTATCCTCACTGCAGTCTTCTTCGTGGCATTGTTTTAAAAGGTTGCCACTGTTCACACTATGCACTATTCTAACCAAACCATTTTAATAATGAATATTAACATTTTCCTCGTATATCTAATATGCAAGTGAGTACAAGGACGACAAACACAGACTAACAATGCTTGTGCTTCAACAATCATCCCAACAAAGCTCTTTTGAAAGCCTGTTAAAGTGGTAAATTTTTTACTTTTTCCCGCCACGTTCCTTACCTTAGGTTGTCACCATTGTAAGCCATTTTCAAATCTACCTTGAAATTCTATTCTTTAAGTCTTCTTTCTTACATTTCCTCATGTACATTTGCCGACCTCCGTGGCTAAGTGGTTAACCATCGCGCTATGACGCCAGGGGTCCAGGTTCGAAACTCGGCCTGTGCATGGATGTTTGCGAGTATCCATTCATCAATTTCATCATATCATCACTCATCCCCATCTTCGCAAATTAGCCAAAATTGGCACAAAAAGCGAAATAAAATAAATCAAATCATCATACTATCCCTCATCCTCATTGTCGCGATTTGCCGAAATCAGCAAAAAAGCGACGCTAAATAACAAAACGAAGTGGCAGTGAAATCTCATCTTAATTATGTGTATAGCGTGTCGGGCACCTTGAAATTTTAAAGTCTATAATTAAAATTACATAATAAATAAAACCAGAGCCCGTGTCGGAGTTGTTAGCTCATCGCGCTACAACGCCAGGGGTCCCAGGTTCGAATCCTATCCTAGGCATGGATGTTTGTGAGTGTCCAACAATTTCATCATATCATCACTCATCCCCATCTTCGCAAATTAGCCGAAAGTGGCACAAAATGCGAAGTAAAATAAAGCAAATAAAAATTAAAAATAAAACCAGAAAAGCAACTCTCCATATTCTTGATAAAACCTCAGCCTTTTCTTGCTTGAAAGTTAAAAATACAAAACTTAAGAAAATTACATGAAATGAAGACTGTGAATTGTTATTATTAATGAAAACATTAGACTATATTTGAAAAAAAAATACTCAAATAAATTGTGAACTCTTGTCACAATATTGCACAAAAAAATGCGTACATACAACATTTAACACGTAGGATGTATAACTTACCTCGGCTAACAGTAATGACGTCATATATCTTTGCTTAGGCTCCCTTAAAAGAAAAGACTCTGAATGCATTATTTGACAAGTCAAACCTGTAATTTTGGTTCCTTTGAAATTATCTTGACTGATCTCAATTGTTGTTTTGTGGATATAACACGGAACAGCCACTCTTAAGAGTACCCTTTGATACATCTATGTATGTATATCATTAACAGTTTATTTAGTTCAGTGTGTTATTGGAGTGAACTTACTTGTGTCAGTTGGCACATTTTGGATTCTGTATGAAGGCACAAATTCTGACAGGTTCATTTACGTACTCCGGGCACCACTCGAGAGGCTGAGTGGATGTCTGAGTAGCTAGAAACAAAAGGGATGCATCCAAGAAAGAGAACACACTTCGTAGTGAAGCACAATTTCACATGCTCGCATGCATGGCTGTAAGTAGCACAAATTCATTTCATCATGCTGCCCCTCTTCGCCCTGGCGGCCTTTCTTTCCAGGCTGTGTCAGTCTTAATTCATTCAGCCTTGAAGCCGTGGAAAATAGAATTAACGAGGCTCGCGTGAGACATTAAAGCTTTTATTTTTTTCCGCTGGAATTCAGCTTTACATAAGCTTTTGCGGCTTTGCCTCTTTGTTAACCGGCGTACGCCCACTTGCCTTGTTAGGCGGAATCTTCTGTCTCGTAACAAGTAGCGGATCTAAGTTTCCAACTCTTGACTGACGCGGCTCCAAGGTAGACCCCCAAGCGACAATATAGAAATAAATAGGGATATCTTTTTTATGGATGGGAATAGCTTCAAATTTCCCACTCTGGATTCTGCGACTCCAAATATGTTACTTAAAACTTCTACGGATCAAAATGTCCAAATCTTGACTTCTACGGATCGAAATTTCCAGATCTTTACTTTTGCGGCTCCAAATTTCCAGATCTTTATTTATGCGGCTCCAAATTTCCAGATCTTTACTTTTGCGGCTCCAAATTTCCAGATCTTCTACTTTTGCGGCTCCAAATTTCCAGATCTTTACTTTTGCGGCTCCAAATTTCCAGATCTTCTACTTTTGCGGCTCCAAATTTCCAGATCTTTACTTTTGCGGCTCCAAATTTCCAGATCTTTACTTATGCGGCCTCCAAATTTCCAAATCTTTACTTTTGCGGCTCCAAATTTCCAAATCTTTACTTTTGCGGCTCCAAATTTCCAAATCTTTACTTTTTCGGCTCCAAATTTCCAAATCTTTACTTTTTCGGCTCCAAATTTCCAAATCTTTACTTTTGCGGCTCCAAATGTCCAAAACTTTACTTTTGCGGCTCCAAATTTCCAAATCGACTTGTGAGGCTCCAGATTTCCAAATCTCTTGTCTTCTGCTGCTCCAAATTTTCAAATCTTTTGTGTTTTCCTTCTCCAAATTTCCAAATCTTTTGTGTTTTGCTGGTCCAAATTTCCAAATCTTTTGTCTTCTGCGGCTCCAAATTTCCAAATCTTGACTTTCGCGGCTCCAAATTTCCAAGTCTGTAGAAGAGCATTCACTGTGCATTCGCTACCAACAGACTTGAGTCCCAGTCCGATTGGGATTCTCGCCTATCACTTCGGTCTGGATGCTCTCAAAGACTATCAGTTTTCACTCTGCCAACTACCAACTACCGCAAAAAAATGACCATGACCGTTTTTTAAGTGTTAATGTTTCAGCTTTTTAAACATATACACTAAAACCTCGTTAATCCGGACTAATGGGGGATAAGTTGACCGGTTTAACGAAAGTCCGGATTAACTGAAATAACCTAAAAGAACAGTAGAAAGTGCATTAAAACTACGTTTATAGCAACAAAACACGTTTATAATGGTGTATTTAAAGGGCATAGACCTTAATACAAGTCTGCAGAAAACAGAATTTCATCAGTGGTTGACTGCCTTTGCTTTGGGAAGTTCTCCCATGGACGTTGGATGTAAGTATTCTTAGCCGTTACGGAGGAACGGAGTCCGGATTAATGAGGTTTTACTGTATTTATGGTTCACGCAACTGAAATTTATAATCATTATATTACGTGATAAAATATTCAAGTTTAAATTTTAGAAAACGGTTGAATATTGTAAATTTGCAATGACATCCAACAGTGTGTGCTTTTTCCTTTCGTGTGTCATCCTTTTTCACTGTCTTGTATTCTTCTCCTTTTTTCTTTCACTTTTTTTTTTTTTTTTTTACATCTTTCGCTATCTTTTTATACTTTTAATACGTTGTCGTTCTGCATTGCTTCTTTTCCTGTGTGTTTTAAAGGCGACAAGTGATATTACATGCATTCAGTTCCAACCGAGTGCTCAGATTGAACCGGTTGAAGTGTTATCGTATTGGGTTGGGATTGTTTTGAACGCCAGCTAGCGCTCGTGACACGGGCCTCTCAACATTTTGTGCCAGTTGAGAAGAAAAATCGGGCACTTTTTTTTTGGAGAGGGCGCCGCTGCGGTTTCGACTGATAAATGCCCCCGGAGACCGCCGACCGCAGGTTTGGCACGAATGAAATCCCTGCCGAGGTTGAAAAGCTTTCGCCGGGACGGTTGCGAGCATTGAAAGCGTGGGCAGTAGTGTGTAATATGCGTGTAATTTCGCGTATGACAAATTGGTTCATTACTTTTTCACGTCATATTCTCTGTATTGAAATATATAATGTGTGCTGTAATGTATTTGTGTTTTGGTTGTTTGGCGTCGCTTTTCCTGCCTCTGCGATGATGATGAATGGTGAATTGATTAAATAGATGGCGTACAGGTTCCGGATCGATCTCCGATGGAGACACATTGCACAGTTGTTTTGAACCCACTTTAAACTTCAGGTCCATTCATGACTGTCTATGAAGTATACATCCTGATGTAAACAAGAAGTCCATAGATTTTGGTGGTTTGAGCCGCCTTAAAGTTGTAATTCCAGTCCCGATCAGCCTATATGTGCATAAAGTGGACTTAAACAAGCTTTCATGAAGTAAGGAACACACACAGTGAAACGCCTTCCTTTGGCTTAGTGGTAAAGTCTTGGCCGTGCAATCAAGATGCGTTCGATGCCTACAGGGGAACATAGTGGCTCGGATTCCACTCTAGGTCCAGTATCAAGTATCCCACATGTGCAGAAGTGTCTTAAAAAAAAAAAACTTCATCACACACAGTGGAAACGCCTATGCTTTATCAGTGTTTCGAACCTAAGACCTCTTGCTAACCACTCCGCCGCAGTAGCTGGCTTTGCAATATACATAAAATTAATTCATTATTCGGTAGGATTCTCTATATCTCTCTCTCTCTCCCCCCCCTCTCCTCGAACACCTAGAATTTTACATTGCTATTGAAGGTACGGAGAACGAAACATTGATGTGTCGACGTTGATACCTACTGTTGTAGATTCTAGTTTCGTTCGAGATTTGGTCCGCAACACCACCCTTATCGGGTCGCTTCTGGAAGAAAAAACAAACAAATAAATTGGCTCGTTAGTCCTGGGTTCCCATCCCATTTCTCACCAGGACGATCGGAACCAAAGAATCAATTTACAGGCAAGAACTTATTGAAAATTTCCGATGCAGGGTGATTGCTGAAACTCGCAGAAATTGGCTCTATACATTATTTACAAAAACAAACCAGGCCGTGATTCTTTCATTAAAGTTCCTCAATTTACATTATGTACATATTTTCTCTCTAATATAAGCCCCGCGGCGGAACCGCCACGATGATGCTTTGCAACTGGAGGGAGGTCGCTGAAGTCCGTAAGATGATAACTTCCTCAGACTATTTTCACACGTACCCTTTCTCTCTCTGTTCCACTGTTCTGTTCTTATAAAAGCTTATAAACTCATTTTTCGAGCAGGCCTCATCTCCAGGAAAATATCAACTCTGGGCAAGTCCTGGCACCTATCGACCTGTTGGGTGAGATGAGTCAAGGCAAGGGCTTTATAGAACCTTTTCCTGCTCCCCCAAATATAGGCAATAGTTAGGCTGGAGAGTTCAATGAACTAACCGATCTGCACTGGTAACGTTTAGACTGGAGAGTTCATGTGAACTAACCGATCACTAACCGTGATAGTTCTTAACTCGCTGTTCTGTTCTCTGTCGGAGAGGCCATATTCTTACCAACTCCCTCGTCGAGTGGGAGGGCTGAAAGTTCAAATTCTATTGGCCCTTTGGACTTTTGAAAACTATGGAAGAAATCCATGATGACCACCAATTCTTGGTCTAGTGTTTATTTGCATACAGAGGGGTATTCCAACAATGACCACTGCCCACCACCACATTCTCGAAGAGACATTTGTGCTGCTTCTTGCTGTTGGTCAGTTAAGAGGATGACAAAGGCCCGTTGCTCTCAAGAACGCGCATTGGTGACAAGGACATCCGGAATCTGCCTGTAGACGACGTGTCCGGACAGAGTAATGTAAGAGAGAAGCTCCTGGCCTGGATTTTCTTGCGCTGCTCTGACGATCAGTGCCAAGACCGAAGGCCAGTGTTGGGTCACTTTCAGTATGCAAACTATGGCCTCCTTGGTAACGTAGTGGTAACATCGTTCCGGGTTCGATACATCGCACAGTGAATCAGATTCCGTTTGAAACTGTAGGTCCAATCCCTATTAACCTTTGAGCATAAAGTGGACAGTTCTGTAAGTTGAAACTCAAACAAGAGTCGTACTGGTCATAAGTACTATCTAATCTCTCACTATATTATATAGGGGCCCAATTTTCGAATCCCGTCGTCGAAAACTAGGCGTAAGAATGATTTTTTTTATATAAAGACTACTAGATCTGAAATTGAAAAGAAATCTCCATTGTGGAGAATGTGCACCAGTTACAATAAATTGCTCATCAAGAATAACACCATTGACATCTTTTCTATTAACCTAAGAGACCACAGTATAGCCACTATTAACACAATGGCCTAAGCTTATATTTGTGTGTGTGTATGTGTGTGTGTGTGTGTGTGTGTGTGTATATATATATATATATATATACACACACACACCGTAGTTCTTCGAATCTAAGGCGCACCTGAATTTTCGCCTCATTTTTTTTAAAAAAAATCTTCAAATTTAAGGCGCAGGAAAATGCACAAAGACATTCATATTTTAACCTTTGCGGTGTTTATTTAAACATTTATAGGGTACATGTTTATTTGTTTAGAAATACCTATACAGTACTTTACCTTGCAACATCGGCATCTTCTGTTTTTACAATTTTTTGTTTATTAAAACATCTATAGGGTACATGTTTATTTGTTTACAAATACGTACCTTGCAACATCTACCGTTATGTACTGGGAAACATCAAGATTCTACCTCCCGCGCTTTTCCGATAACGAAACTGATAACAATTGAATGACTATTTGTTGTAAAATGTTCATTGTTGTCCTAACACAGCAAATTTAAAGGGGGAAAATTTCGTTGAGCAGTTTCTTATCAGGAAAACTAAATGTTGATTGTTGTATTGCAGCTACCGGTAATTTTAAGAAAAGTTAAGAAAAAAAATCTTTACTCTTTGTAACTACTGGTATTAGAGACTGCAGTAAATTCTATGTTGTACGTGCATGAAATAGTGTAGTATATACATCGATTCTAAGGCGCACCTGAATTTTGGACGTCTAAAATCTGACAAAAACCTGCGCTTTAGATTCGATTAACTACGGTATATATTTTATATTTCTATATTACAAAAATATATAACTTTATTCACTATGTATCCTTCATGTTCGCTCTGTAATTAGGTATATTACCTGTTGAGTTCAATAAATAAATAAATAAAAAAATATATCGTGTTGAACTGTTAGTATAGCATACAAAACAACTCGCAGAATTAACGCTATGAATCTAGATGAAATTTGACATTCCTTTTAATTGCGATAAATAGGAAAACATAAGACTATTGGGACATTCCAGCGTTATACGTGTGACATTTTACACAAAATTTAAGGTTCTAGACATGAGATTGGATTAAAATATTCATAATGAACTGATATACAATTGTGAAGTATTTTATGGTGTCTAACAAATTTAAAAAATGGTATGATGGCATAGGCTGAATGCATGAAAAGCATTCACAAAAGTGCGTTACGTGTGTGACTCCTTAAAAATGTAGCAAATTTTGACTTTATTTGTCTGTGAATCATATAGGCTGCAGAAAAGTGGAAATATATGCATACACAAACACGTAAACCTTAATGCAATTAATAGCAATGATAATTTGCATATTAATTTATTTTGTTGATTTACATGGAATCGGATCGCTTTTCGTGGAATGCCCCTATTATATTTTTTGAGTCTCTTTGAGGCAGTATTATTTTATGATTGTGCAAGTTCATTATAAAAACAATATCAGAAGCACATTTTTGTGACCCTTTCAGAGGACACGGGGTGTAAGGGTTGGGTGACCCTTTTTCAAGACAGCCAAATGTCTACCACGTAATACACCCTGGACTGCATTTTTGCAGAGTAGCGAGGCTCTGGCGACTGGACATATGGCCAGTCAGCTATTTGATCTTACCACCATTCATCCTCATCTTCGCGATTAACCAAAAGTGGCAGAAAAGTTAAGGGAAATGTACCAAGTCAATCAATCATTTACTAAATATGCCCATTGATGTGGAAAAAAGAGGTTGTTGTTATCTTTTCCGGTATTGTGCACAATCTGTCCTTGCTTTGTCTCGCAGGCCAGTGTGGTCTGGAGAAACAGACCTGGTCGAGTTGAATTAATTCACAGCACTTGCAGACCGGAAGCTGAAAAGTGGAGGTGCATTTGCCAAGACATCGCAAACAGGGACCTAAGCACGGGGAGAATTCTGCTTGGGAAATTGTGATAAAACCACTTTTGATTAAAGGAAAGGGGAGGACCGTAAATTCTCATTTCTCCTCCCCCTCCATCCCCCTACGCACCCCCGAAGTGTTGATGGGAGGAATTACGAAATCCATTTTCTTATTTTTCCCGCCCCCCCAAACTCCCGTTTCTCATCGAGGAATTATATCGGCCGAGTTCGTTACTTAAAAACAAAATCCACTTTGTGGAAGTTGATGCCAGAAATCTTGAAAGTGGAAAAAAATGAGTTCCCTAATTTGTTTTACTTTCAGAGTAAGGAATGGCTCCTCTGCCCCCGTCGTGCTGAGACGTTTTCGCTTCCTTTCTTACCCTCTCGGGCTGGAGAAGATGAAGGGGAAATTCTTATCTTGGCTTTGAAGAATGAAGTGTAATTTGTCAGTTGGTGCTGAACGAAAAGTCAAGACTTTTTTTTAGATTTTTTCCTAAATAGAAACAGAGTGCAAAAATCTCAGCTGAGTTTGATAAAATCTAATTTCTTTTACTATCTCTTCGGTTCAGTTCTGGAGAAGTTTGTTTCACAGATTAATCACCTCAAGAAATTATGAATTATTAATTTCATAAACCTTAGAGATATCGCTGTGTGGTTGTCGCTCTACAAGCTTAATTCACCAAAGGTAACGCTTGATTGATTTGGCCTATTTTTCGCCAATCTGACACTTTTGGCTAATCGCGAAGATGAGGATGAGGGGTGATATGATGAAATGAAGGAAGGGACACTCGCAAAGAACACCCATGCCGGGATTCGAACCCGGCTCCCCTGGAGTCGTAGAAGACTGTGCCATGAAAGTCGGTACTACCAGCACAGTCAATACCAATACCCGTGGACATGGCCGTATATATACAGAAATAATGGTTGGGGTTATGGCATCCAAAATTATAATTTAATTGTTACTATTTACTAATTAACATTAAATTGTAACAAAAAAACTGTCTAATTCCTTCTGGAGCGTTCACTTGAAAATTCATGTTTTCGCTCTTGTCTACAATAGGTATTCACAATAGTTTTAATAGGCTTACATAACCACCAACCTATTGCAAATATCTACCTAGCGAAAGCAAACCATACCATAACATGGGGGAATGGGGATCTTGCTGGGTTGATGTAGCTCGCTGATCATTCAGCCTTGATGGTAGAGCAACTTGCTGCTCATGGTGAGCTTGGTGGTAAGGTGCAAAATGTACTAATTGACACACACTGAATGGCAAAACACGACACTTGAGTTTAAACCCCTACAGACTGGATCAGCATGGTTATAGGTATAGGTTTACCTGTCTCTGTACTGCGGCTGAAGTTCTGGTGTGAAGGCTTATGATCGCGACCGTACAAAGAGTCTGACTTGCGACTCGCGTCAAAGCGGTCTCACCCAACACGTCCTCCTGCCTCTCTCTCTCCGTATATCGTAACTTGCTCCTCGAATGACTGACTTAGAACTCATCCCTGACCTCTCTCTTCCCAGACATTTACTCCAATTCAATTTATTCAATACTGCCGAGTTAAATCTCTGGCCTCTTCCTTGTTTGCGATTGTTTACACCTGTTTACCATGCTGGCGATTAAGGAAGTCTGAGAATGTCTGACAAGGCATACCTTACACGGTTGTAACAATTTCCTGATAGGAAAAGGTGATGGCTGAATGCCTGGGATTTTAGGATTCTTTGTACTTAACATATGCGATGATTTCATGGACTGTTACGATACTAGGGCCGTGTCCGAAAGGTGCAAGACCGTACTTGAAGCGAGCATCCTCCGAGTATGGTCTTTGAGTGTGGTCTTCAAGTCGTGGACTGGAAGTGAGTCTTTCGAATTGCACTTCGACTGCAGCGCCAAATAGATAAAACTGAGGACATGTTGTTTTCCTCGCGTTTTAAACACTTGTTTTTAACCATAGAATTCACATAGCATTTTCAAATGTTCGTACACATACATTCCCACACATAGAAGAACTTTAACCAACAACTTGCTGACCCATAACTAATATTTAACCCGTGTTGCTGGCTTTCTATCTCCGCGATTTAAAACAAATGAACAACGAGTGTGGATATCACGTGACCTAGTCACCAAGCATCTGCGCTGAGAGCTGCGTACTTGCGTGCTTCTGTTCTTGGCGCTTTCGAACTGTACTAGGTGACGTCACTTCCGTCAAAACCATACTTCAAGTATGTACTTTGTACCTTTTGGACAGCCTAAGATAATAAGTAGACGAAATTTTTTAGAATTTAGAATATCGTAGCGGTTTGTCGAAAGAAAAGGAATTTTCCAAAACAGTTTCGCAGGCGTCGACCAAAGGTCCAACCAGGCCTTAATGCTAATCTTATGGCGGAGTGGTTATCGTTGCGCAAATCCTTGGCAATACAGGACTAATACATGGAATACAATAACAGAAAGAGAAGCATAAGAATCTGGGACTGTATCAAGTTCGTCACCTCTTGATAGTAAGGGAATGACTTAAGAAGCTTACCGGAGCTTCTTGGTCTCCCAGTGGCCCTGAATATTGTGCCAAGCGTACTGTACCTTTTCTTTGGCGTTGTAGGTGGAAGTAAGGTAGTGAACCAAATCTATTGTCTACGGACGTGTGGCCCAAATTCCTATGGTATGCACGCATGAAAAGTTATTGCGCTTCGCTTCTTTATCATAGTCATTACGATTCATGATTGACGTTTGCTTAAAGCCAAAAGGTTTCCTGCGGGAACCTCTTGTTTTTCGCCCATTTTATCCCCTTTCCTTCGTTCCAGGGGGAAACGTGTTCTGGAACTGTAATGGCTCAGGTCTCCAGAGAGTGTGTCGCGTGAGAGAGCGGAAGTACCGCGGAATACTGATGACTCGCTTCCGTCTCTTCTGAGGTTGAGGGGTGCCTTTGGTTAGAGTTCCTAGTGGTTCTTGGGATGGACTATATCAGGGGTTCCCAAGTTTTTCGTTTCACGGCGCCTTAAGGTTAAAGTTTAAACTTTAAGCATATTTCAAATTCAAACATTTTACATGTAAAAAGTACTAGATAAGCACATATTTGGAACAGTCATATCTTGATTGAAGTTACAATTACAATTAGTGGGACAGGTGAGCATAATGTTTACTCAAATCTTGGTATCAAAGAGGACACAGCCACCCTCATTTTCCTGATCGACGTTGAGTTTTGCATGATACTTGCTCTTTATCGCAGCAGCCGTTGAAAAACCAGCTTCACACAAATATGACATCGCTAGTGGAATTAAGATTCGCAGAGCTTTACCGCTTAGCAGCGGATATTCATCTTTTGAATTAGTTCCATGCTGCCAAACTTGGTCTTCAGCGTATTATCACAAGACAGCTCAATAAGATTTTCTTCTGCCGAAGTAAAATCAGATTGATGTCTGGCCGTGAACGGGTGTTGAAGCCATAAGAAACTTGTCAAGATTATTATTTTTTTTTTTCAAAATGTTTTTTAAACCAGTTGTACATTTCGCGCCGCCAGCCACGGCGCACATTTTGGGAACCACTGAACTATATCAATCGTGGTACAGAGGAAGTCAAGATTGTGTAGTTGGCATTGTTAGTACTCTTGTGTCAGGTGGTGTGTAGGGTGGCTCGAGACAAGATTTGGTACTCTCATGTTCAGGTAATGTGGCACATAACTTATTGTTCAACCTTATAAGATGTAAAACACATACTTCAATTGTTCAACCTTATAAGATTTGCCACTTTATGTGAACAGGAGTGTACAATCTTCTCACTTCTAGTGAGTGAAGAAACCTGTTTTGTTCTCGTTTTTGATCTCGTCTTTGTCTCGAGGGGTGTAAGGGGCTACCCTTTCTCAAGACACCCAAATATCAATCTCACTTCCATGGACTGCATTCTGCAGTCCTGTATGGCGTCTGAACCTGCGGTCAAGATATTCCTCTATGGGACTTTCATCCTGTCTAAATATGTGTTTGTCCCAAAGGCAAAAATAATAATGAAGGCAGGCAGGGACCAGGGGAGCTGTCAGCCCCCTTGAAATTAGGCAAAACTATTTTGTGTAATTTGTTTGCAGTGAAGAGTGAAAATGTAGACAGCAGATATTATTTTGCTCACAACTTTGGTGAAGGATATATTATCCACAGAACATGAACAACAGCTAATAAATAAGGAAATGTCTAAGCAGCGGCAAGTATTTAGAAGATTATCTTCTCTAGACTCTAGAAAGTTCTTTCACATGGGAGCTTCTATATCTGTACCTTCGCTGCCCCTGTTGCAATCTGTGACTTTAAAGTCAACAAGCAAATCCCCTCCACATCTGCGTCAAAGGTCAACAGCTCCCAAGTTTTCGGAACGAATGGGTGTTTCATAGCTTCGGTCGGGGGTGGAATGTGCTGTAGGCACTATGATTGAATATTGTGCATTTTTCCTTGTGTGATATAAATATCTGTTTCATCAAACGTAGTATAGTGTGTGCAGTAAGGGATTATTTCAGTAGCAATCAACACTTCAAAAATCGATGTTTTAAAATATATAGAAAAATGTACTATTTGTATGATATTTCTAAATTTTGTATAACTCCCCTTCCCTCCACACACACAAAATTTCTTCGTAATCTTGAATTTTATTTTATTTTAATTTGTACTTTTTTGGATTAGGTGGTCGACCAGCAACAGCTGAAACTCGCCCAGCAATAAGGTCAATTCAATTCAATTTACCTTCATTTAATACTCTTAAACTTTTGAAAATTGTACTTGGTTTACAAAGTCCCCCCCGTGAGCATCCCCTGGAGATAAATTCTAGCTACGGGCCTGAACGAAGGTGTGGAAATACCAGGCGTTTCAGAAATAACCGAGGGGTTACAAAAATGTATTGCAAGTAAACTAAGTATTGAACGTACGTCAGTGGAACCAGTCCAGAACGATCTAGGAACGGAAACAGTGTGTGCGTGTGTGTTTCGTTAATCTGAAGTTCACATTCCTACCACTAGGCTACACTCTCACAGTGTTTTCGGGATCTCTCTCTCTCTCTCTCTCTCTCTCTCTCTCTCTCTCTCTCTCTCTCTCTCTCTCT